>NC_089873.1:125042500-125367500 GCF_040182565.1 Anser cygnoides | reverse complement strand
AACAGTTTGGTGGAAAGGGTGTGAGGAGGGGGAAGGTGGTGTCAGAATGTGTAGGAAGGGGGGTTGGGCATGTGTGACAACAAGATAACTTCCAAATGACCCATCTTTAGCTCTTTAAAACTATGAGGTGTATTTTTGCACATAGTCAAATCATAGTCATAATCAGTGTCTCGTGAATTTTGTAAGTATTGTTCTTGTATTTGTTCTCACAAAAAGGGAGCATCCTTAACATGGCAATTTATCTGATGGCCTCTTTGAAATTCATCAGGTAATCACAGTGTAACAGGTGAGAATTAGTGGATCAAAGTGAAATATACAGGAATGCACAAGCTATTTTATGAGAAATTAAAAAAAAAAAAAAAATTGCCTTCTGGCTTAGCTCCAATAGCTATTAGACCACATACTGGTCTTTGTATACTGCTCAGTGAACCATGTATCCTTTTAGTGAAATATATATATATATATATAAAATAAATAAATCTCACTTTGCGAAACATTATTTGACTGAGATTTGATTTTAATTTCAACAAATAAATAATAATTATCATTTTGAAAAAAATGATTTATAATCAGCGTTTACTGACATTTCTGTACTGTTGATTTAAAGTAAGAAAAGCTCTCCTGAAGTTGTTTTACATCAAATTGGCTACACAGAAATGCACTTCTAGAAAATTAATGCAAGTTAATGTCTCAAATTTTCAACTGAATGAAACATTTTCTTGGGGGGGGTGAGGGAGGGGTGGTAGGTGGGGGAGATGAAAATTATCTTTGTTTGTTTGTTTGCTTTAAGTACAGAATAGGAATTGAAAGTCTACAGCATCTGTTTGTAAAAGAGTAAGGAAAAGTAAATAACATGGCATTTCATTTTTCCAGTATATGTTTGTTATTCAGTAACTGGCTTCTAGTTTAAGTGTTCCATATTGCGCTTCAAGAATCAATGAAAAGTTGTAATAACTAATATCTTGCATGTATTTATTATTATATTATTTTTATTTTGCATTACATTATTATAATTGCATGCTTTTTATTATTATGTTATTTCATTATTGCATGCAAGGATGGAGCTTTGAGCAATTTGGTCTCATGGAACGTGTCCCTGTCCATGGCACAGGGATGTGTGGAATTAGATGATCTTTAAGTTCCCTTCCATAATCACAACATTCTGTGATTCTAAAATTTACACAGTATGTGAAGATCAGTAAAAAGTTATACATATGTATGTAAAAATATTTTATATGCTCTATGAATTACTTTAATTTCTAAGTATGGGATATACTCATGGGAACACATCCTGTAAAGTTCTTTGCTTTTAGCTTCAAAATCAATTCTATTTGTAAATGAGTGTCAGCAGCTTTTTAGGCCGTAACAATGGATAGAAAATGGGTATCTGACATTTCTCCAGTAGAAAATGTCTTGCTTGCAAAACTGAAATCTTTCAAGGAAAGTATTTGTTTTGTGGAAAACAATACTCAATTTGGGACGGGAAACATTTTTAAAAATATAGTACTTCTTGGAAAGGATTACATTTTTGACCACTTAAATAATATCAGAAAAGTGTGTCACTGTACAAATGAAGCACAGAAATAAGCCTTCTGCTGCCCATGTCATCTTCCCCCAGAAGCAGACCTCCTTGTCCTCATATTTGAAATACAAATCAGATAAAACAGTGGAAACAGCAAAAACTGTGCAAAATGTTACATTCTCCATACTATAAGTGCATTTTAAATAAGACCAGAATTTGAGTTTGTTTAAATTGAAACAAAAATAATTGAAATAAGAGGTAGCTTTTTAGGTTTTGTCTTGACTTTTTTTTCCTTTTGACTCTATCGACATAAGAGTCGGGATAGATGGGCCCAGAGAGTTGTGGTGAATGGAGTCAAATCTGGTTGGAGGCCGGTCACTAGTGGTGTCCCCCAGGGCTCGGTACTGGGGCCGGTCCTCTTTAATATCTTTATCGATGATCTGGATGAGGGCGTCCAGTGCACCCTCAGTAAGTTTGCAGACGACACCAAGCTAAGTGCGTGTGTCGATCTGCTCGAGGGCAGGAAGGCTCTGCAGGAGGATCTGGATAGGCTGGAGCGATGGGCTGAGGTCAACTGTATGAGGTTCAACAAGGCCAAGTGCCGGGTCCTGCACCTGGGGCGCAACAACCCCAAGCAGAGCTACAGGCTGGGAGATGAGTGGCTGGAAAGCTGCCTGGCCGAGAAGGACTTGGGAGTATTGGTTGATAGTCGGCTGAATATGAGCCAGCAGTGTGCCCAGGTGGCCAAGAAGGCCAACAGCATCCTGGCCTGTATAAGAAGCAGTGTGGCCAGCAGGTCTAGGGAAGTGATTGTGCCCCTGTACTCGGCTCTGGTGAGGCCGCACCTTGAGTACTGTGTTCAGTTTTGGGCCCCTTGCTACAGGAAGGACATGGACGTGCTCGAGTGAGTCCAGAGAAGGGCGACCAAGCTGGTGAGGGGTCTGGAGAACAAGTCTTACGAGGAGCGGCTGAGGGAGCTGGGCTTGTTCAGCCTGGAGAAGAGGAGGCTCAGGGGCGACCTTATCGCTCTCTACAGTTACCTTAGAGGAGGCTGTAAAGAGGTGGGGGTTGGTCTGTTCTCCCACGTGCCTGGTGACAGGACGAGGGGGAATGGGCGAAAGTTGCGACAGGGGAGTTTTAGGTTGGATGTTAGGAAGTACTTCTTTACCGAAAGGGTTATTAAACATTGGAACGGGCTGCCCAGGGAGGTGGTGGAGTCACCATCCCTGGAGGTCTTTAAAAGACGTTTAGATGTAGAGCTTAGCAATATGGTTTAGTGTAGTACTTAGTGTTAGGTCGGAGGTTGGACTCGATGATCTTGAGGTCTCTTCCAACCTAGAAATCTGTGATACTGTGATACTGTGTGATACTGTGACGTAGAAGTTCCTTAATTTTTTTTATCCATCAACATGTTTTGCTCCAATTGAAATTAGTTTAGCCATCAGAATTAGGATTTTTAATGTTATCTATTTCCTGATCTATTTCCTGTTCCACTATTGATAATTCATTTGTACTACTGGTGGTAAAGATTAATAAAAAAGGAATGAGAATGTTTTCCTAAAAAAAAAAAAAAAAGTTTACCTGTTTTAAATGTTGAAAAGGGTGAATTAAAATATTATTCTAAGTTGTTTTTTATAGTGACTTTTATCATTTTTTTTTTCTGAAATGAAATTGCATTTTAATAAAAATGGAGAAAAATTATCTAAAATTAATTTGCCGTTTTAAAGAAAAATTTAAACAATGGATACAAAACAAATGCAGAATATGTTTTGCTTTCAAAATGAACTGGAGTACTTATGAGAATATATTAATGAATTCAAGTATTTTTGAAGGAGTTTTGAAGGGTTTTGTTATCATGTAATTCTGCAAATCTCAGGTCTCAGCATTTCAATCTTACTTTTTATCTGTGGCAAGGAAAGCAAGCATTCTTTTTTTTCTTTTTTTTTTTTTATGTGTATTCACAAGAATCTTTAAAGCTAGAAGGAAACAAAGATCCTGTCTTTATCTAAAGAAGAGACTACAGCGTTCAAAAACTGGGTTGTGTGGTCAATGATATCCTTAATTTATTATGTTTATTTCTTCAAATTTGTTTAACTTTGTTTACATTAAATGATTTATTTTATTAAACCTAAGATTTTACCAAAGACTGTGGAATAATCTTATGCTAAAATACAGCTTATTATTTATTTTGTTCTTCTGAAGCATCCTTTTTAAAGTTTTTATTTTTAGAAATATATTTTAAATTTAATATCCAGTTGATTTTTTTTTTTGTATTCCTATACATTGTATTGATTTCAGGCTCTTAACTAGAAATGTTCACATTGATAAATGTTTTATTATTTCTGTTCTATTATCTTCATTTTTTCCACTCCAAAACATTTCTGTGCAACTTTCTCTCTTGAATATAAATAATAAAAAATAAATAAATAGAGTAAAACATGAATTTAACTGTTTATGCAGTGAAAATACTCTGAATTTACTGAAATACATTTACACATCTTTCACAGTAGCGAATAATCCTGTTTTCTCAAAGAATATGGCATCTGGATCAAAAGAATTGATTGTAAGTTTAAAAAAAAAAAAGTTCAAAATCATAAACACCTTGCAAACCCATATTGCACCCAAGTGTCAGTCTAACTATAAATGTAGAGTTGGATAAAACTGGAGAACTTCAGGTTTGAGCCCTGCTGTTCACTATAAAGTCTTGCCATCTGCTCTGCAAATATTGGAATGAAGTGTGTAAGACTCTTCTTGGATGTACAGAGACGCAGCCAGCTCTGTGCCGGAGAATCACAGAGAGATGTGGCACAACTCTGTGACACAATGTGTGCCAAAATAATCCTCACACCACTGAAAATCAAGCCACAGATTTGATGGTTGGAACAACTTCAGAGCAACATACGGGTTTTACCTCCTCAGTTCTACACCAAAGTTTTCTAAGATTTTGAAATGCTTTAGATCATTTCAGCTGTTAGGCAAAAAATGTACTATCTTCAGTCACTTCAGAAAAAGGGCTTATTTCTATATGCTCTGATAAAGAAGAATCAGAAAAGTATGCTTCTCTCTGAAGAAACAATTCCTTTGTCTTTGAATATCTTAGTAATAGTACAAGTGAATAAATACAAGTGAATCAAAATTCAGTTAAGCCAAAGTCTTATCCCTGAATGATATTAAAATATTCTTCTTCCTGGAAATACCAGTATTCTTTTGATTCATTCTCTGTGGGCATAGTGCTGTAGACATTCTTCTTGCCTTCACAACTTGATTGCAACAAAATCCCAACACTAGGCTTCTTTAAAAGGAGATATCTTACAACCACTGCCGAACCTTTGGAAAGACACTCCCATCATTCTAGTAACCGCCCTGTAGTTCTGGGCAGTTACTGGGACCTACATTTATGCACTTAAAGTAGGAGTTTTTATCTGATTTCTTTTTTCTCTCTACTAGCATTTCTTAGCCCAGAGGCTGAGGAAAGAAATGAAATTATGGACCAAGAAAAAGAGTGAACCTGTACTATAGCTGTATCAGTCATTTCCTGGACATTTCCAGAGTTTGTTTGAACCTATAGATTTGGCATATTATAAAAAAGAATGCTACTCCTTTCCAAATTCCACATCTAAGGCACACTGGCATGTGGATACACTCGATCACCCCTGTTCATTGCAGGTAGCCTATTACAAAATCACTGGAGCTTACCAAGACCCAGGATGAGTATAGACCATTCATGGAGAGGTGAAAAATAATTCCTGGTGTAAAGATCAACAGAGCAAGCTCTTGTGCTGGGTGATATTTTCCATAGCCCTGAAGGCACCAACAGACTGTAATGGCCCCCTCTGACTCTCTCTGACCCTGTCTCCTGAATCTCAGACCTGTGCTGGGGGTAGCTTGTTTCCTGTGTGGACCCCTTTTATTTACACTGTAGCTTGTCTCCAATCCTATATCTGGTTCCATCTCCTGAATGGACTCTGGACCCATGTTGTTGCTTCAAGTTCTTTCTATGGGCCTGTCTCCATTTACTCCTGAACAAACTCTCCAGGACAGACTCTGGATCTGGCTCATCATTAGATGTTTCTAAGTTTGTCAATGTTCTCCACTACCAGATTAGCCTGTTGTATTCAAACACACTGGGACTGAGTCCCAATGTTGAGGACATTGTCCAGGCTGGGGTTATGTTCAGCTTTTGGATCTCCATTCATTAGGGAGAATCCAACCTTCACTGCTCCCCGGCAACTCTTTGATAAGCTAGGAAAGATAAGGAAGCATATAAACGTGACACTCAAGATCTGTCACCCAAACAGTTATGCTCTTCTATGAAGGGCTTTTGACTTTATAAAATAAGAACTTAAGCAAAACAAGTCAAAGCCTTTCCTGTGGTCTCTGGCATTCTGAACATTTTTAACTCTAAGAAACACACCTTTAAAATTAAAGGAAATTTTTCCATCTTTTAGTTCTGTTCAAGTTATAGTGCTATTTCAACTTTAAGTTAATTAATAGCATGCCATTTGAAATGAGAAGCTATTTTCTCATTCTAATTAAAATATGGTAACAAAAAGTAAATACAGTTCAGGCAATCAACAGATTATTTAATTTAAAATGGTCATTATGATTATGAGTGAATCAGATGGATACTGTGAGTAGCAGTGACATTAGCAGAACAGAGATTCATTACAGTAACATAAGGTATGAAAGATCCCTTATTTGGAAGAAGATCGAATGGGATTTTGTGCTTCTTGGATCAGAAAACAAAACAAAAATAAACAACCAAACCAAACCAAACCAAAACAAAACAAACCAAAATGAGGAGAAATCCATTAATAAGAGTCTGTTTGGAATCACTGTTTTACACTAGGAATGTCAGTCATCATAGCCAGTGTATGTATAAGTCTTCTCACTATTCAGTCTGACAGTGTCTAACAGCCTGGGTAAAATCAGTTGCTGAATAAGAATTAAAGATAATGGAGTCTGCAACTGATCCTTCTTAAATTTTAAAGTAAAAATAAAAGTGATGACAGAAATGTCATTTTTTATTCGGACATTGGGAAAAAATCTTGAAATAAATTTATATTCAGCACTTCTATGATATATTATGGAAGGTGTTGACCTCAACAGCTGTAGGCAGAATGTAATTAGGCTTTATTATCTCCATTTTACAGAAGATAATCTGAAACACATAGTAATCAGAAGCTACACAATGCTTTTGAGATTATAACAGAGGCCTATTTTGGGGGATAAAAGAACTTCCACTGATTTTAATAAACATTATCTGTAACTCACAGAGAAAAAATAAGCTTTCAGTTTTCATGGCCCTCAGCCCAACACTAAATTCTGTGGTACTTTATATGTTGTTCAAGCAATGTTTCTTTATCACCTACAAACAAACTACGCTGTTAAAAACACTTTGGACAGTTTTCATGTGTTACAGTGTAAATGAGAAGATCAGTGATCAATCTAGACCCAACCCTCTTGGGTCTAGATACCCCACAGAGCTGAATTCCTCACTCCTATAAGGAGTGAGTGAGTGTCTGTCTGAGAGTCTGTGTGAGTGTCATTTCTATCTGGTGGATCTAGGTGTGAAATAGGCAACTAAGGCTGATTTGTGATTCTGTTAGTGTTCTCAAATGTGTTCTGTAATCATAATAAGCCAATTAAGGAGGCCTCTGTGAAGAGGAAAGAAGGGGGAGAAGGCCAAGCTGCTTTTTAAGGAAAGAACATGTTAGCGGGAAGATAGCAAGGATTATCTGGATGACTTATTGAAGCTGTAGTAGACAGCTCTATCTGGTAGGGTTTTGTTTTGAATAAGGTTTATATTTTTGTTTATTTGTTCATTTTAAACCTAGTTTTAGTTTTGGAAGGTTCATCTGTGATTATCTGTGGCATTTTGAAAAAGGAATGGAAAGTAAAAATATCAAAAAAATATATATTTCTCATAATTCCACTACTTATGAGTTGTGAGTATTTACCCATAGTTTTCCTTCTTGACCACAAATATTTTTGTTCTTCAGCTTCTTTAAAATAGGGGTAAAAAATGGGGAGGGGGAAAAAAAAAAAAAAAAAGCATAACCTGGAGTATGAAAAAGACTTCCCAAAAAGTTGCAGAAGACAAACTAATGGAGAAGTTTCTCATCAGTTTCATTTCTACTTCCTTCTGGAATTCTGTCTTATGGATTTTGGATGTTTTTTGGATATTATTGTGCTTTTCTTGCTTTATGGTATCTTGACTATGTAGAATGCTAATTATTATTTTGAAAGAATATTTATTTTGTAAACGTCTCCTGGTGGATTCTAGGATATTCTGTGAAAGGACAGTTATTATTCTTTGCTCTGTTTGACACATAAATATACATTTTGGCATGAACTGTCTTCATAAATGTTGCATGTACTCAAAAACATAATTCAGGCTGCCTAGTAATCATATGCTTGCATAGTTCCTCTTTACATTTGCACAGTACCCATAAATAATTTATCTTGTGTTTTGATTTCTTTGCTTCTAATTTTTTATCAACAATAAGTAAAGTAAAACAGTAAGATCTTTTCATACACTGCTGAAATGCAGCCACCCTTAGATGCAAGATGTTCCACAGTGTGCACCAGCACAGTTACTACCAGTTGGAATTCAAGGTAGGCTGAATGTAATTACTTGTGTTAAAATTTGGCAGACACACTGCAGACCTACTACACTTTTTTTTTTTTTTTTTTTTGTAGGGAACATATTATGAAGACTACCTGAAGCTGATATTAGGAAGTCTGTCTTCTCATTGCTATAACAAGCGCTAAAGTCTTCTTATTTGTAGCATAAACTGCGTAATACAAGTTAAAGTATGCAGGTTGCAGCAGGTGTTCTCTGTTCTGCTTATCTTCGCAGAGGCTTATTATCCATTCAGAAAAGTGACCTTTATAAGTCTCCAGATGCCTCCCGCCCCTCGCAGACTAAAAACAGGTATTCTACTCCTTTTTAGATATGTCATAAAACCAAGTAAGAAAATTAGACTTATTAAAAGAAACTAAACTGGAGTGGGTTGGTGGTTTTTGGTTTGTTTGTTTGTTTGTTTGTTTGTTTTACCTGAGGTGTGATGTTTGTTGGCACAAAAACTCCTCCTAGGTAGTCCTTCTAGGTCTTTCGTTCTTTTGTGGCTTGTGTTGCTCTCCAGCGAAGACTTTTCTTACACAGAAAACCCTGCTTTAACAGCACTCAGTCAGTCACAAGGGGAGCAGAAATATTTTAGCATAGAGAAATTCTTGAGACAGTTTTGAGAAACTGAGAAACATTTAATAGTCGTTCTCTTATATAAGGGTTACATGATTTTGATTAGTAACATTACAATATGACACTCAAATCAGTTTAGGTCACGTGAAGAATTAAAAAAAAAAAAGCTACAGACAGCATGAATGAAGAAAAATGCTCAATCTTCTGTTTTAAGATCACATCTAAAAGATTAATTTCCCTTTTATATTTTCTTGAGCCACTACCAGATGCTTATTCTAAATAATATTAATTCACCTCTCCTACACCCTCACTAGTAAGCTTGTGTATCTGCAGAGCCAGACTTGTTTGATTTCTGTCACGTGTTTATGAGTGGTCCCCACGTAGGAGGTCTAAGCCACTAAATACAAGGTTTTTCCTCCTTTGCTCCCAAAGCCAAGCACTCTGCTTCTTTTTTTCAAATTTCTATTCATTGTCATTTTGACTCTTATTTAACTTATCAAGTTGAATGTTTTGGGTTGAATTGACCCTTAGGGCCCAGCAAAATTGTATGTCAAGTTTTCCTGTAGGTTCAACATCCCATTTAATGATGTTGTGATGAATGTTAAATCTGAACAGGCCTTGCCTATTTTGGGTTCTTTCATGAAAATTCCATATGATGACAAACATATGTCCCCACTTATCCACACTGATTGTCTGTTAAACTGATATATTTGTCTGAACAACCATTGCGTTATGTGGTATAGTAGGGAAAAGCAACACCTAAATTTCTCTTGTTGTCGCCCCCATGCAATTTATTCCTGCATATCATTACTTACTCTATCATAGAACAAAAGAGTTTTGTTTATTCTGTTTTCTTTCTTGTATCTTACAGGCGTTTGCATATGAGTCATCTTGTGCAGTATTAATTAAATTTAAATTTCAAAACTGTTATTAATTCCTGCATTGAAAAACAAGTGAAAACATATTTCTTACTAGGAATACAGCAGAATATTTGTAAATACTCCATTAACAATCCCTTCTTATATTACTATATGTCACTATATGTATTACTATATGTCACTACTGACAGAATTGCATTAATCAGAACCAGAGCTGCAGAAATCTGGTGTTATCCTGGACAGAAGATGGAAATTCATTCAAGAATTAAATATTTTATGGAAAGAGTGGATGAATAAAATATTTTGGAGAATAAAATATTTTGGAGAGATCCTGAAGCTTTGAACAACTTTTTATGACTTGTAATGGAAGTATTCTCATTTTCAGTTTTGAACTTCAAGCCTTGCCTGCTTCTTCCAATGGTTTAGTTTTAGATAATTTTAATATATCAAAACATAATTTAATTAACATTTTGTAAATGTTTGTGAATAAATTGGTTCAGAGGAAAATTTCCATTTTATGTGTAAGTATAGTCTCTAGTTCAGGTTGATCATGCTGAAAACTTCTCTGTTGCATTTGTAGGCTACTCTTGAAGTACTAATTATCATTCCTATTGTGTCATCATTTTGCATCCATTATCTCCTAGTGGTAATAAACTGATTTTCAGTCTTTCCTATTTCTGTTAATTTCCTGTGTTTTCACATTGTCTCCACAGTTCTCATCTGACTTTACTCAGGACCTGAAATGGATTGTAAATTAAACTATGTATCTTCAGAAAATTACTATTATTTACTTAGTGAATGGCCCTGGAGCAATGTGGCTAATCAAATGCTTAAATAAGCTTGACTCAAAGTAACTGTGTTCTGCAGTCCCTGGACACAGAAGACAATGTCAATCCTTTCTTTGCTTTAAGTAGTACCTTTAGTCAGAATCATACAACCATAGAATTATAGAATTAAGACCGGAAAAGACCTCCAAGATCATCTGGTCCAACCATCCCCCTACCACCAATATCACCCACTAAACCATGTCCCTAAGTATTATATCCAACCTTTGCTTAAACACCCCCAGGGATGGTGACTCCACCACTTCCCTGGGCAACTTGTTCCAATGTCTGACTACTCATTCTAAGAAATTTCTCCTAACTTCCAAACTTAACCTCCCCTGGTTCAACTCGAGGCCATTCCCTCTTGTCCTATTGCTAGTTATATGTGAGAAGAGGCCAAAGGAGGGCAGTGCAGATGGTGAAGGATCTAGAAGGCAAGATGTGTGGGGAGCAGCTGAGGTCACTTGGTTTGTTCAGCCTAGAGAAGAGAAGGCTGAGGGGTGAATGCATCATGGTCTACAGACTTGTCACTATGGGGAATGAAGGGGGAAATGCTGATCTCTTTAGGGGGATGTTTGTATTGGATATTAGAATCTTAGAGTCATAGAATGGCTTGGATTGGAAAAGACCTTCAGGATCATCTAGTTCCAACCCCCTACCATGGGAAGGGATGCCACCCACTAGATCATATTGCCCAGGGCCCCATCCAACCTTTTTTGAACACCTCCAAGGATGAGGCATCTATAACTTCTCTGGGAACCTGTTCCAGTGCCTCACCTCCCTCTGAGTGAAAAATTTCCTCCTAACCTCTAATCTAAATCTCCCCTCCTTTAGTTTAAAACCATTCCCACTTGTCCTGTTATATGTCCTGCAAAAAGTTGCTCTCCATCTCTTGTATAGCTCCCTTTAAGAATTGAAAAACTGCAGCAATGTCACCCCAGAGCCTTCTCTTCCGTAGGCTGAACATCCCCAGCTCTCTCAGCTTTTCTTCACAGGAGAGGAGTTCCAGCCGTCTGTCATCTTCATGGCCCTCCTCTGGACCCACTCGAACAGATCCACATCCTTCTTGTGTTGGGGGCCCAAGACCTGGATGAAGTACTTCAAGTTGGACCTCACAAGGGCAGAGTAGAAGAGAAGGTTCTTCACTGAGAGGGTGATCAGGTTCTGGAACAGAGAGACAGAATCACAGGATGGTTACAGTTAAGAATGGTTAAGGGACCTCTGGATGTCATCCAGTCCAATACCTCTGCT
Source organism: Anser cygnoides (assembly GCF_040182565.1). Classification (NCBI taxonomy): domain Eukaryota; kingdom Metazoa; phylum Chordata; class Aves; order Anseriformes; family Anatidae; genus Anser; species Anser cygnoides. The sequence continues at coordinate 125,355,821 of NC_089873.1, read as the reverse complement.
CATGGAGGTGCACCTAGAGCAGGCTGCCCAGGAGCATGTCCAGACAGATTTTGAAGATCTACAGGGAAGGAGACTCTTTTGAGTAGAGGGCAAAGATCACCTCTCTTGAGCTGTCCATAATTTTTTTCCTAACATAGCCAAGAATATTGTTAGCCTTCTTAGTGGAAAGGGCACATTGCTGTCTCATGTACAACTTGGTGTCTATCAGGACTCCTATATCACTTTCTGCAGAGCTTCTTTGGGAAATGACCACAGTACCAACCCTATCAGAGTTCAAGAAGTATTTGGACAAAGTTTGAATAGCTTAATGTCTCTTCTATTAGGATTGTCCACACCAAGTTCCATCTTCTTTGAAGACAACCTATATCCTTCTGTCAATTTACTGCCACAGATTAATAAAATATGTTTATTGAGTATGAACCAAGTTTTAAGGACACCAGTCTTTGGCAATCATGTTCATACTGTTCTCTGAGGCTTTTATAATGTGTTCTATGAACTTGGAAAACAAATTGCAGTTATTCTATTACATCCAAGTAGATAAATGTGTAAGCATATGTGTATTACAACAACAGATATTTAGATCAATTTCTGTAACATTTTATAATGAAAAGCTTCATGGTGATAAAATGGTTAGGAAAGATATTTTTAAACTATAAGGGAATGAAAAATTATAAATAAAGTCACTTGTATGTGATTAAAAATGAGACAGTTTCAAATTACATGATCTAATTTTCTGATATGCACAGGAACTGTGCATAGGAAATATAAGGGTACTGTGCACATAGCTTTCAGTATTTTTAAAGATTCCTATTGCTTTTGACTCATAATGTGTGATTGAGTGGTTCCACAGGAATATTTTCATTCAACATCACTCTTCAGTTACAAGCATGCACTGTCACTTACAAATATGCACTATATGTTTCTTCTGCTTTCCAGACACAATTTTCTTTCTGTGTGTTTCTGTCTTTTCTTGGTCCCTTTAGAATATAAAAATTTTATACGACAGTGAATTCAGATTGAATCAAGTGTTCCTGTTAATATTCAGCCACATATTTGCCAAGATATTGTTCTGTAAATACTGGTCAAAGCTGGTCAAGGTCTGTACCAAAGAGATACAAAGTCTAAGTGGTCAGTTTTACAGATCAGATCACAGAGGCTTGCAAAAACTTAAAAAGGACACAAGGACAGAGCTTTTGAATTAAACTCTGAACTCTAAGAGCTTACTGTATTGTCTTAACCACCAAAGTTTTCCTTTCAGGTTCAAGAATAATATTAAGTCATAGTCCAATCCAATTAAAAACAAAACAAAACAAGTTGAACATGTAACAAGTTATTCCTTGAGTCCTTTATATGGGATGTATAACAATTAATAATGTTAGGTATTGAAATAAGACAATAGCAAGGAATCTTCCCTGATATCTTACCTCTAGGCTTCTAGACCTTCTAATGTTCACTGGGTGACTTCATGTAAATTGCTTCACTTACTTATACTTACCTTAATATAGTTGTAATGCTGAATAACAAGGCCTCAATGAAAAAACACACGTTATGTCTCCATTAACATTCATGGATATATAAAATAACAAAGTGGGATTTAGAATGGCTATGTGTTGTTTAAATGTGAAAGAGTTAAATTAACAACTTGTTCTATTAATATATAATCATTAAGGCGTTGTGCACAAATTAAAGGCAGATGAGCTTGATGTCACTAGAGATGTAAAGGAATTTTTAGTCCTTGCATAAAGAAAAAAAAGACAAAACAGGGTTACATTTTCAGGAGAGTTCTGGGAATCCAGTGTAAGAGTAATTCTGAAATTATGATATTTTATATTAATAGGAAAATTAATAGGGAATATTGAGAAACATTTTCCCTTTGCAGTGGACCAGCTAATTAGGCAATTAGAGCTGTTAAAAAATGATATAAAACTAACCCCAGAGGGATGCCATCCCAAATCCCAGACGGAAACAGCAGAAAATATAAAACCTTTCATAATTTTTTAGTTACCTCTTTGGATAACAACAGACTAGACCTGTCTTCATACTTCCTGTCTCCATACTTCCTAATATTTACTGAGGATATAATAATCCAATCAGCAGTTCAAAATTTTGAAATCCATGTGTGTATGGTTCTACCTTAGGTAGAGACATCAGTGAAGAATGACAAACTACATATGTTTTACTTGATATGTTTTCACGCTTTTTGATTCTGAGACTAGGATTTGTGTATGGATGGTGAGTATTAGAACAACATTTCTCAACTTGTTTGAAGCAAAAAACACCAGTTTCACAAACATGAGACCAGGAAAACATGTAATTACTCTATGCCTCAACCCACTTAATTTTTTTTGTATTGGGATATTTCAATTTCTTCCAAGTGGAGCATTATGATTTTCTCAGTGAAATCTCAGCTACGTGCACCAGATCAGGGAGCAGTGAAGGCTGGCTGCCCTACATGGAAGGGGAGCTGGATGCCAAGTGAAACAGCAAGTAATGACTTTGCAGTCTCAAGATATTCTTGCAAGGGGAGCAGAGCAGTTAGGTGACAGTAATAATGTGCAGCGTAGAGTGAAAACTACCAGGCAACTCTAGTGTAATGAGACCAGTCCAAAGATAATCTGAGTCAGACCATGGATCTAGATACAAACACACTGTGTTTCAGGTACCCTTTTTCTTTTTTTTTTTTTTTTTTAATTTTATATGAGCGATTACAGCTGGGATACCTTCTTGATTTTCCTTATGGAAGCCCCATATAGAAAAAAATAACCAGTCAGCTCCTGAAGAAAAAAACAAAACAAAACAAAACACAACAACAACAAAAAAACACATTTTTATATGCTTAATTTTTACTTTTCGTTATTACAGAAATTATATTATTTTCATTATTACTCTTTGGTTTCAGGAATTCTTTAAACCAGAGCTTTTTTATTTTTATTTTATTTTCTTTAAATTGGTCAGAGGATGCTCTCAAGAATATGTTTCTAATGTGATCGCTACATTGCTTGCACACTTGAACCTACTCATTTTCAAAGGATAATATCTAATGTTCTGATGATGAATTTATCGTCCTTGACAAAGATTTTCAAAGTATTCAAAGCTTGAATAAGTATTATTCTTAATTGCCTGTGTCATTTTAAAACTTCTTCTATGGGATTAAATTCATTCATGTGCTAGCATCTCAAAATACTCCGTCAATTATATTAATTGTATTATCATATGTTACATATCATATCTATAGCTACTCATCAATCGTCTATATTCCCGTCTTTATGAAGACAGATCCACTTTAAGGTAAGCACTAAGTACTCACCTAACAACCCCTTAGCAGAAGAAGGTTCTTGCAGTGAGCATCTTATGCATCATACTCAATTTTAGTGCATAAAATCCAGTACTTTTTTTTTTGTTGTTGTTGATGTTTTAGACATTCAGTCAGTCTTTGTCTCAGTGTAAGTGTAGTGGATATGTAATGTATGTTTTAAGTTGATAACAACTACTAACAGATGAAAATACTAATCACTTTTTTTAATCATTATAGTGTGATGGTTATTTTGTACCTATATTTTCCCTCCAACATGTATGCTCTTACTGTAAACAGTAATGACCACCTGTTTACCATTTCAGAATCAATGTAAACTACTCAGTACCTACAAATCTACTAAAAATAATAACTTAAATGGAAATCTGTTATTTCATAACTTTAAAGACTATTCCAATAACTTTATTGAAAATCAAAACATACACCTGATTTTTAAATCTCTTAAAATTTGAGGTTTTTAACAACCCCCAAAATAAGAATGCAAAGTAAAAGTCAGAGAGAAACATCAGATGGTTGCCAGTAAACATCCAGAGATACTGATAATTGGAGAATACAAATTTATTATCACTGGGTTTGTCTGGGATGAAGTTAACTTTCTCTGCAGCAGCCCATGCAGTGCTGTGCACTGCACTTGTAACTAGAACAGCATTGGCATCTGTCCTGTTCTGATTGTTCGGAGGGTCATTTGTGAGTCACCCACAGAGATTAAGACAGAAGCAAGGTCAAATATTGTCCACCAGTTCATTTCTTTTGTATAAAAATATCAAAGGAGAAGTGAGAGTTAAGAAAGGAGGAGTGGTAGAAAAAGTACCAAAATATAAGTGAAGGTGTCTTACAGATTGCAAGAGATAGTCACCACCATGGATCCAGTGGCATCCCGTTGGTCCATTGTTTTTTAAAGATGTGGTGGGGAGGGTCCATTGTGTCTTGAAAAGACACTGTCCTTTTATAGCATCCCCTCATGGTCTTTTTACCTGATTTCCAAGGTAACGGCACATAGCCAGTTCATCACTACTCATGTTCTCCTTCCAATTGGTTGAGACCGCTGTCACTGGGCAGGGAGACCTCAAGTACCACGCACCTAACACATGTCATGCCATACTGGCATTTTTCTCCTGCCCATGCATTCTGGTCTGTTTAGGCACCAGCCAATCAAGAAAAGATCTGCTAGCCATAGGGACAGGTAGAGCTATGTTGCTAGGCAGGAAACTCTGAAAACAATGTATGAGACAAAGCATTTCATCTTCCACAGTATCACAACAATCTATTGCTGAGCAGTTCTGGAACAGCATCAATACTCCCTCCAAACCCTCCAAAGCCCGTAGGCTTGGAGTGGGCAAGAAATGGGGAGGGGATATCACCAGGGCAGCTGACCTAAACTAACCAAAGGGATATTCTGTACCATATGGTGCCACACTCAGCAATAGAAAGTGAGAAAGGAGACAGATAAGGGGGTGCTTTTGTTATGAAGATGTCTGTCCTCCCAAAAAACCACTATGTGCATTGAGGCTCTGCTTCCCAGGGCATGGCTGAACATTTCTTGTTGATGGGAATTAGAGAGTAATTTTTTTTTTTTCTCTCTCTCTCTGTGTTTCCATGCAGCCTTTGCTTGTTTTTGTTGTTGTTGTTGTTGTTTGTTCGTTTGTTGTTTCTTGTTTTTCCCTTCTTCCTTTTTCCTTTAATTAAATTATTCTTATCTCAAACCATGATTTTTTTTTTTTCTTTCCAGCACACTTTCTTTTCCTCTTCTTCTGAGGAGGGAGAGTGAGAGAGCAGTTGTGGTAGAGTTCAGCTGCCCAGCAAGGTAAAACCACCACACAAGTTGAAGAATAGTTTTGAATGCATACAGTTCAGGAGAAATTTTACCCAAATACCACTTGGTGTATAGGCGTGCTGTCAACATATTCCTGTGTTCCAAATACAGAATTTAGAAGCAAGTTTATCAGTTTAAAACAGACACTTTTGGACAGGACTAAATGCACAGATGTTTTTGTTAGATAGATTATTAGAGTTTCAATAAGACTAGTCTGACAGTATGTAATATGAAAGTATTTAAAATTTCTGTCTTCAGATGCTACAAGTATGAACCAGGAATATTCATGGATCATGTGATATGATCATAATTATCACAATCTTCATGGTAATTAAGCATGACTACTATGTTCTATCTTTAAAGTATTGCTGATTATGAAATTCAATGACTTGACATGGGGTACCCATACTGGAGGTAATGAGATAACAAACAAGGTCTTGTTTTTCGTTTGTTTGTTTGTTTACTGAAATATAGCTAAAACCTTTACTTTCTGCTCTTCTGCATAGCTTCTTATTGGCCTGCAGCATTCTATATCCAAGGAATATCTATATGTCCCTGGACTAAGAGAGACCTGAAGTATCTCTGAATGATAGTACTACTATGGTGATATTGCATTTTCCTTTTGTTGTAGTCTAGGAATGAGTTCTATAAATCTGGTTTACCAGTATCATGAGAAACTTCATGTCTCCAAATGTCTTGTTATTCTTTAGTGGTTGATAAATGTTAGATGTGATCATGGCCAAAAGGAAAGACCTTGAACAACTCTTTAACAAAGTGTGGGAATGTCTATTTTCCAAAGTACACAGAAGTATACTGGTGTCAAATAAGTATGCTCTGAAGGAAGAAAAAAAAAAACTGTTCTGGAAAAAAAGCAAAACAAAACAAAAGAACCCTCCCCCCCCCCCAACACAATTCCTTTCCTTGTACTGATTTATTTAATAAAGTATGAGGACACAGAAAGCCTTACAAATACTCTGATGTTGTTGACTGAAATACATAAATTACAATTTATGGTGGAAATAGTAGTGGAATAAGATATATTATAGAAAGAGAACAAAAAGGATATAGAGTAAATCTGGTCTACAGTTGAGATTTTTCTGTTACGACTGATTGAATGTATCATTCAATATCAAGGTACTGAAGATAAAACTTAATGCAAAAAATAATTAATCTACCACTTTGCTTCTAAGAAAATGAATCTTTCATAATTCTTTTCACAGTTTTCCTCTGATGATATTTAATGTAGTTTGACCTATCATATTAAAAACATATTCTAATTATATTTTAACTGTGCTGTATTTTATACCCAGTTCTGATATAGAAATAAAAAATAAGCTCTTCCTGCTTTGGATACTGCCATCAATGCAAAGCTACGTTGTTTGACTCAGATGTGGGAATACAAATCTGACCTTCTTAATACCTCTTATTTTAGCAGAAATTTTAACATAAATTCTCCTATTTCTCACTTGTCATGTGGAAAAAGCATTATTCCATAAAAATAGTGGAAAAAAAAAACAAACAGTAAACAGAGCAACTTTTTTTCTCTTCATCTTAGTTATATGTGGCTATAACATATTTTTCATAATTCTCTCTGAAGGGAAAAAAAAAAGCCAACAAATAAGAACAAAAGTTTCTACCTTTGCTGTGCAATTAATTTTCATTCTTTTTAGTTATGTTGTATACTGTACCACTATAAAATACATAAACTTCCTTCAACCATTATAGACTTTAGTAAAGCAGTACACCTGTGTTTTCAGATGATATATTCCATGCCTATTGAAAATATGGCAAATTATTCACTGAAATGGATAGTATTCAGAAGGTTAGAAAGTACTGAGATGATTATTTGTACAATTGATTTACTACTCATGTCATATATTTCCATAATATAGAGATTGAATATTTATCACCTTAATATAAAATAGAAGGACACATCAGAAGAAGAGAACATACTGTACCGCTATTCATGTGTGAAGAAAAATTATTGTGAAAATGTTGTGAAAATACTTCATTAAAAAGGAGATTATTCCAAGGATAGAAGTGAAAGCATTATCAGAGCATTAGAAAAGGTCTGATTCTGAAACCTGAAAGCTAGCAGGAAACTCCTGAGAATTAGGAGAAGTAAAAGATGCAGGGGAAGTATAAAATACAAGGAAAATAAATGCAGAAAGAATGGAAGGATAGTTTTATTTATGTTCTTGATGATCAACTACCTTGAAATATGCAAGGTAAGAATGCAAGTTATGAAATTTAATGGAGGATGTGGGAGAAGACTTCCCTGTGGAGCCTGTTCCAGTGCCTGACCACCTTCTCAGTGAGGAATGTTTTCCTGATATCCAACCTGAACGTTCCCTGTTGCAGCTTCATGCTTTTCCATCAGGTCCTATCACTGATCACCAGAGGAAAGAGATCAGAGCTTCCCCCTCTGCTCCCCCTTGTGAGGAAGCTGTAGACCATGAAACAACCACTCTTCTCTAGGCTGAACAAACCAAGGGACCTCAGCTGCTGCATATGAGGATATGTCGTACCTTATAGACCCTTCACCATCTTTGCTGCTCTCCTTTGGACACACTCTAATGGTTTTATTTCCTTCTTACACTGAGGAGCCCAAAACTGCACACAGTACTCAAGGATAGGCTGCACCACTGCAGAGTAGAGTAGGACAATCACTTCCCTTGAATGGATAGCAATGCTGTGCTTGATGCACCCCCAGGATACAGTTGACCCTTTTGGCTGTCAGGGCATACTGTCAACTCATATTCAGCTTACCATTGACCAAGACCTCCAGATTCCTTTCCATGGGGATGCACTCCAGCCTCTTGTCCACCAGTCTGAATACACACCCAGGTTTGCCCCATCCCAGATGCAGAATCTAGCCCTTGCTCTTGTTAAATTTCATTGGGCTGGTGATTGCCCAGCCCTCTAATTTGTCAAGATCCTTCTTCAAGGCCTCTCTTTCCTCGAAGGAGTAAACAGCTCCTTGTAATTCAGTATCATCTACAACCTCATCAAGTAGTGGATCGTTATCTCTGGTCTTCCTTTTGCTGCTAACATGTTCATATATATATATATGTACATATTATATATATTGTTTTACCCCACAGTTCTAACCAGCTTCAACTCCAATTGAACTGTGGCTACGTTAATTTTCTCCCTACAACATTGAACAGCATCTTTGTAGTCTTCCTGTGTAGCCTGACCTTTTTTCCAACATCCATATGCTTTCCTTTTCCACCTAAGCTCTAGAGGAGATCCCTGCTCAGCCTAGCCAGCCTTCTGCTGGACTTGCTTGACCTCAGACACTTTGGAATTGACAGCTTCTGTGTTCTTAAGAGGTGGTACTTTAAAAGTGACCAGCACTGACATACCCCAATACATTTGAAAGCAGAATCTCAGGCGACCCTACTAACTAGTTCCCTGAGCATCCTGAAGTCTGCTTTCCCCATATCCAGTGTTTAAGTTTTGCTGGCAGTTTTTCTACTGTTGCTAATGATTTAAGACTTGACCGCTTCATGATTGCTGTGACCAAGACAGCCACCAGTTGCCACTTTATCTACAGGACCCTCTCTGTTTACAAACAACAGTTGTGCTTTTACCCTGCTGAGTAGCTAAGCTCCACCACAACTGTTCTCTCACTCCCCCTCCTCAAAAGAAGTAAGCTGGAAAAAAAAATGCTCATGTGTTGAGATAAGGATAATTTATTTAGAGGGAAGAGATAAAAAACAAACAAACAAACAAACAGCAACAACAACAACAAATTAAGCAAGGGCCACACTCAAACACAGGCAGAAAAAAAAAATCTCTACTTCCCGTCAATGAGCAATGTTTGGCCAAATCCCAGGAAGCGGGGCCTCAACATATGTAGTGTTTATTTGGGAGGACAGAAGTCTTCATAACTGCCCTTTTCCCACCTTTTATTGCTGAGTGTGACATCATATGGTATGGAATATCCCTTTGGTTGGTTTAGGTAAGCTGCCCTGGTGATGTCCCCTCCCCACTTCTCACCCACCCCCAGCCTATTGGCTCAGGGGGATTGAGGGCGTGGGGGGGGAGGTGGGGGTTGGAAAGAGTCTTGATGCTTTGTCAGCATTGCTCAGCAATAAATAAATATTGATGTGATACCAATGCTGTTCTAGCTACAAGTGCACAGCACTAAATGGGCTGCAGCAGTGAAAGTCACTCCATCCTAGCCAGATCTGGTACAACAAAATCCAGGAGGGTACCTTACTTAGTCAGGTCCCTTAGTACCTGTACCAAGAAATGATCTTCAACATGCCTCAAAAATTTCTTGAACATGTTTGTATTAGCTGTATGATATTCCCAGTTAACATGTAGGAAGTTAAAGACTAATGCACTCTCCATGTTATAGCAAGGTATTTTGCTGAGCTCTGGGAATTAGAATCATAGAACATCCTGAGTTGGAAGGGACCCACAAGGATCATCGAGACCAACTCCTGGCACCACACAGGTTTACCCAAAAATTCAGACCATATGACTAAGAGCATCGTCCAAATGCTTCTTAAACTCTGACAGGCTTGGTGCCATGACTATGTCCCTGGAGAGCCTGTTCCATCACATGACCACCTTCTCAGTGAAGAACCTTTTCCTGATATCCAGCCTGAACCTCCCCTGTCACCACTTGACTCCATTCCCCTGGGAATAAGACTAAAAATGCAAGTGCAGTAAATGAAGCTTTTTTGCTGGCAAGTATCTCTGTCTGGATTTGTTAAAAGCCTTACCTGGCTAATTGTCACATCACCAGCCATGCCAGTTGCCAGGACCACAAACCAGTGAAAGGAACATATTTAGTCTGTCAAACAGTTGTGGTTGTTTTACTCAGTTGGGCACCTGAGCTCTGCCACAACCGCTTTCTCACTCCCCTTCCTCAAAGGGAAAGGGGGAGCAAATGCGATGAAAAATGTTCAAGGGTTGAGATAAGAACAGGGAAGATCACTCGTCATTTATCATCATGGGCAAAACAGACTCAGCATAGGGAGATTAGTGCAATTTATTGCCTATTTATAACAAGCTAGAGAAGTGAGAAACTCAAAACAAACTAAAAACACCCTCCACCTATCCACCTTCTTCTACATCATCCCCCCGAGCAGTGCATTCCCCGAGAACGGGCAATGAGGGCTGTGGTCAGTCCCTGATGTTTCATCTCCACCACTCCTTCATGGTCACTCTCTGCCCCTGCTCCACGTGGGGTCCCTCCCACAGGATACCGTCCTTCCTGAACTGAGCCTGCAGGGGCTTCCCATAGGCTCTTCAAGAAGTGCTCCAGACCCCTGGGTCCATACCACGGGGTCCATCCATCAGGAGGAAACTGCTCCAGCACGGATCCCCCACGAGCGGCAGCTGCCCCTAGACCCCTTAGTCCTGTGTGGGCTCCTCTCCATGGGCTGCAGCTCCAGCTTGGGGCCTGCTCCTGCGGGGGCTCTCCATGGGCCACAGCCCCCTCCAGGCCACATCCACCTGCTCCAGCAGGGGCTTCTCCACAGGCTGCAGGGAAACTTCTGCTCTGTGCCTGGGGCACCTCCTGCCCTGCTGCTGCACTGACCTCTCCCAGCTGCCATTGTGCAGCTCTTTTTTTTTTTTCCTTTTCTTAAATCTGCTCTCACAGAGGCTCAGACAACATCTCTTATTGGCTCTGCTCTGGCCAGCAGCGAGTCCCTTCAGAGCTGGCTGAAACTGGCCTTATCTAACATGGGGCAGCTTCTGGACTCTTCTCACAGAGGCCCTCCCTACAGCCCCCTGCTACCAAAACCTTGCCACATAAACCCAGTACAACATTGTATGTTGATGTATAACAATATGATGCAGTGAGAAGTTACACAACTTAAATAATACTTAAATCATCTCTCTACAACTCAGGAAAATAAAATAAATGAAATAAAAGTAGCACAAAAAGTAGTGAATTGAGACTATGGAACAGGTTCTCTGCCATCAAAACTGAGGAAGAACTGGGCATGCTTTCAAGTGAAACATCTTGGGTGGCTGACCCTGACCCATGCAAGACCACTGGCAGGAAGTATCAAGTGATAATGGGTGACTCCCTGCTGTGAGTGATGGAGGCAACCATCTGCCAACTTGACTTGTTATCTAGGGAAGTCTGTTTTTTGCCATGTACCTTGATCCATGATGTTGTGTCAATGTTTTTCCAACCTTCTGACTATTACCCTCTGTGGGGACCAATGTTGCAACCTGGACAGTATCAATAATGATAGATAGGGTGATCTATTGATAGGATCTAACAATAGATCAATAGGATGGTTTGTGAAGACAAGCAGGTTCCCTTCATTCTATATCTATTATGCCACTCTTCTTGTGTCCTGTGTCTTTCTAGAGTGACAACAAATTCTCTTCATTGTACACCAAGAATAAGTACCCCTATCAGTGTATTGCTACTATCAATTTCTATGAGATAAGGAGTTTGTTTCATTTGCCTAACTACAGGCACCTAATACCATTTCAGATATCCTGTGGGATCCCACCTGATCTTCATGTACTGTTCAAGGAAAGGAGTAAGTCTTTTGTAGGTCTCTTATGTCATAAATACAAGCTACATGCATAGATTTCAAATATTTAACAGTTTCCAAAACATCACTTGGAATGCATATTTAGCTAACTAAACACTGCCCACTGAGTTACACTTGTGACATGGTAGCTGATCCCATTCATGTGGAATTTCTGTTTGCCTTTATGGGACTCTTGCAAAAACCTGTTTTCTTTGCAATTACTGTTACAGAAAATTTCACTTTCTGTTAAACAAAATTTAAAATGACAAGCCTTATTTCGTTGGTATTAGTGCGTAATTTAATAAAGCTAACAAATATGAGCCTGACTACCCAGAATTTTTCAGGTTTTAAAAATTATTTTCATGCTATTTGCTACTAAATCACTGAATATGATGGTGATTACTGATTGCACGTCTAAATCTGCATTTCTTTGCAAACTGTTTGAACCTATGTTTCTTCAACTTCTCTGTCTCTTTCACAAGGCATTTGCTTCAGTATTGCACCTCCAAGAAAAACAAAACAAAACAAAACAAATCTCCCCACATATTTAGTATATATAATCACGTGTATATATATATTTTTAAATTCCTAATGTGAACTACATGTAACTGGTTTCTAATACTTTATCCACCTAGGTCGTCTTTTTCAATAAAACCTCAGTTGAGTTGGTTTTGAAAGTAGTGAATTTGTTCCCTCAGCCACTCATCAAGTATTCTCAATGTTTGCCTGAAGCAGGACAACTTCTTTCTTTAAAATCTTATTGATATATACAATGATTAGGTCAAGATTTTTCTCTACTCTTTTTTTTTTTTTTTTTCCCAAGCATTCTAGAGAGTTTGCTCAAAGTCATTGTGTCTCTCCTAAATTTATATATCATTTACCATTTTAAACAAACTCTTTGATATTCAGTACACTAATTAAGTCTACTTTTCTAACTCGTTTTCTATGAACTTGTGTTCTTTGCTTCCCTACCTGTTCCCTTTCCATCCATTATCATGACACACAAAAAGAGACAACACATGCCATGGCTAATCCAGACTACAAGTCTGCAGGCTACTTCTGCCAAATGAGAGGTTGAGGACTGACAAGGCACTGAAAATGAATTTATCTTGCACCTGTAGATTTTCACTTTCTTTCACGGCTTAAGAGCTCTACATTAACAGTGAATCACAGGTGCTTATCAGCCTAAAACATCAATCAGTATATATTTATTTAATTAAATTAAACAGAAATGAATCTTCTAGACTGAGGAAAGCATGAACTTTATTAGTCAGATCTTTCACTTGCAGATCTTATTTCAAAACCTAAGAAATTTAAAGAGTGTCAGCTTTCTCCAGCCATCAGCAGATATTGTTCCTAAGGCGTTCATAGAATTTCTGGACCTGTTCCCCCCAGATCTGTCTAATGCTAACATTTCAAGTTTATCCTGTGCCTCAGCTGATAAAAAGCTGATTTCCATATTTCAATGTGTCCAACAGATAAATCACAATTACATCTAGATATAAAGACTACAAAATATTAAATAAGACCATATCAATCAAGAACTGGTTTAGATGAGAACTCTTTTATGTTAAAAAAAAAAAGAGAGAGAAAAAAAACACAAAATTTTTATTGTTTGAAAACAATATTGTATTAAAAACAATATTGTATTGAAAACTTGAAAATATTGTACTGAAAACATTTTTTTTTTTTTTACTTTTTTTCTTAAACAGGAAATCATAGTAATTTTTCAAATCAGACTTTAAGCTTTCATATGTGGACCACATTTGTTTCTTAACCACAGCATAAACTGTTGTTACAAGAAAATGGACTATATAGTTTTCTCTCCACTATAATGTGCCTAGTGCCTCAAGAACATGCTGTCCATACTTCCTTGATTTGAGAGTTTCCCACCAGTATCACCAGCAGGAAAAACTTAGCAAACTTGTCACATAAAGTCTGAAAGGGGGACATTCTGCATACTATCTGAAATGTCTGAGTCTGTCAGCATTGTTCTGCCATGTCCTTCCTTCTTTGACTGTATAACGCGGAACAGTGAAATCCCTGTATGTCCTGTACAGATTCTGACAATATATTTTTCTTCTCTGACTACAGAATTACCTTATCTTCTTTCCATACTCTGTCATGGACAATGACATCATAGAATCATAGAATCGTAGAATCATAGAATGGCTTGGGTTGGAAAGAACCTCAAAGATCATCTTGTTCCAAACTCCCTGCAACATCCCATAGGCAGGGATGCCACCCACTAGACCAGGTTGTTCAGGGCCTCATCTAACCTGGTCTTGCACACCTCCAGGGATGAGGCATCCGCAGCCTCTCAGGGCAGCATATTCCAGTGTCTCACCACCCTCTGAGTGAAAAATTTCCTCCTAACCTCTAAACTAAATCTCTTCTCTTTTAGTTTTTCTTTTTAGTCTTTTTAGGACCTCTCAAGCTTGTCCAGGTCCGTTTGTATGGCATCCCTTCCTTCTCTTGTATCTATTTTGTCTTTCTCATAACACATAAATACTCAAAGGAAGTAAAATATGTTTTACAGATAGCCTATGTTTCAAGTTGACACACAAAGCTGAATTCCATCAGAGGTTTCAGTCACTGTCATTTCACTCAGCTCTACAGAATAACCACCTAGTTAGCTCTATACTAATGGCACAGATGTTAAGTAGAAATGGATGTTGCTAGCCTAAACAACATTCCTGTAAGGACTGATTATTATTTTAAGAAGTTAAAATGAACATATGTGGCATTAAAGTAATGTGAGAGACATCCATGGATAAAGCTGTTTATAGAAAAGTAAAGATGCAGGCTGTCTTTCTAGTGGGAGAAAAAAAAAAAAAAAAAGACTTTTGGTCTTCTTAACTTCAAGTATTTTTTTTTTTTTTAATTCCACTTAGATCACTGGTAAACACTTTCCAGTAGAAGACAAGCATTAATTCCAATTGTGCTGTGTGTACACAAGGAAATAAACACCTCTGCAGAAAAAGCTGAAGAAAAGCAAAAGCATGGTACTTAAAACAGATCTATAAATATTTTATTGATTCACTTTATGCATCATGGTGGAAAATGTACACTTACTTCAACACAGGAAGAATAAAATTAAAAAATTTTGTAAGAGTAACAAATCTGGGTAATGAGTTAAAAGAAAGTATTAAAAATTGTCATGGCTATTGAACCACAGGATCTTCCATTTTTGTGCATTTAATAAAAAAGGTAATTAATAAATAAATAAATAAATGTTCTATTTCCAATACATTTAGATAAATTGACCATATTGTGTTTTTATTCAAGATCTTTTCACTGGAACCTATCTGCTGATAAAGCTATTACACATGGAAATACATTAAATCTCATGTTAACTATATACTTACAGAAATAAAAGTACTAAAACTAACACGATGAAGAAAGAAAAATCTTCCAGACTTTATCACACTCTAAAATAAATCAGTAACAAACACACATGAAAAGCATACAAATACAGAAAAGCATGTTCTAAATAAATAATGAACGTTGTACTGCAATTAACACTGTCAGAATATGGGAAGCACCTCTATAAAAAGAATACACTTTTTACAAAAATAATATATGTATGGCATCTGGTAGTACAAAGGACTGAAGAAATATATAGAACAGGCTGTTCAGATACTGTGGCAATGTGGGCAAGTGGGATTTCTTATTCACAGCTTGTGAAACTGCCAACTTTTAGCAAACTTCACTGCTGTATATCACAGACTCTGACCCTAAGAAATCCTGAGACCTTGTCCATATGCTCCCAAGAACTGCTTCATTGTGCTGGAACACTCAGTCATGTCCACATTGCAAAAGGCTTTCCCACTGCCCCAGTTAAAAACAACAACAACAACAAAACAGGATGTGTGGAAAATGTGTCATTGTGGAGCTCAAGGCTTACTTCACAGAAGTTTGTGGCAGTGCTAAGGAGTCTGTCTTGCACTCCCTGCTTCTTCTTCATTTATACCTTTGACTCTGATGTGCAGTCCATCGAAAAGGGCTCCATCCTACACTGTCCCTGTAAAACCTTACAAGGCTGAGAAAGGATGAACAAGGGAAAAGTGAGCTCTAGAGAAGAAAGTAAATTTGACAAATAGCAGCTTCTCACTCTTTTCTGCCATGCTTATCATCATGTTCTCTCACAAGCTATGATTAGTATTGCCATCCTACAAAGCAATACTTTGTTATTGTTCAAATTCTCAGTAGTAGCTTTGATAAGCCACTGGGTACTGCCATCACACAGGTTAGACCTTATATGTCTTTACAGTTCTGACCATGCATCAAAGCTTGTACTTGCTTTTGACAAAGGTAAGGCAAGCAAGAGCATGCAACTGATTTCAGGATGCAGAAGACCACATGATGTCAGCTGTCAGAACTGGAACTGTCTCAGGAACAGCAGCACACTTTTTTTCTGATGCCTCATTTTAGACCTTGAATGTGTAATCAGCGTCTACTGAAATCCATATTTGAGAGACATTTATAGGTTTGTCAAACAACAGTTTAACCACAGTAAATCCATTTTAAATCCATCAATATATTATACACACACACATATATATGCGCATCATATTACAGGAGCAGGTCTGTGTTTATTTTAAATGGTTTCAAAGATTGGATTCCACAGGACTCCTGTATTTTGTCACTCAGTAGAGGTCATTTATTCTTTCCAGTGCTGGCTAAAATGTCTTTGGGCTTGAGAGTTGTTTGAAAGATACAGTGTTTATGTTTGAGGACCATATTCTACAAAATTATATTAAAATATAAGATGGTGCCTAAGATGGTGCCTAATTATTAGCATCAACTGTCATAATGCTCTTTCCTTTCACTTTGCTGCGCTTAGCCTTACTATCACCTTAAGTAGTTCATGTGCTTTCTCAGTTGCTGCAGTTGAATTAATAATTGGTCGTATAAAAGTCAGCTGAAGATTCTCAGTGTTAAGAGCTGCCAGCTCTAGTAGCCTGAGGGAGGTGATGCTGTGAATCCATAACCACATATGACTGGAGTCCCCTCAGCTGCCCACATGAGCCTTCGTATTTACAGTGATCAGCCTTTTATCACATAACCTAACAACTAGGAGATTGTTTTGATATCAACATAAATGTATATTGCCAGCATAGATATCAGCAGAATCACCACAGAAATCTGTGCTGTTTGAGAGCTGCGCAAGAACTGTGGAAAAGACCCCTGAGCAGGTCCAAAATTGCTTATGGTGTTGCTGAGACTCCTGTGAAGGGGCAACTCTATCTGATACCATCCACATACACACTGTGAGTGTGTATGCCATTTGTAAAATACAATGTAAATTACGTAATCGTATTTTTCACACCTGTGTCTTCATTTCATTCCATAGCACTTCATGATCTTCTGAAATCCTATTTCCCCTTCAATTTTTTTTTTTTCATCTCTTTGTTCTTCATTGCAGATAGAGGGCCTTCTGTCTTTTCATCATATTACCAGAAACTTTTCCATCACTCTGTCTGGAACATTCAGTTCCCAGAATAATTTGCTTATATCTTTGGTAGAGCTTCCGTATGGAGCAGTTCATCAGAAGAGACACACTTGGCTTTGCAAATTTCCCCAGCCATTTTCACATTCAGACAATGTGCCTAGCCTTCTTCTTTCTGGATTTTTGTTATGAGTCTCACTGGTTGGCCTTGCCATGTTTCTTTGGAACATTTCAGGATGTTGACAAAGTTGACAAAGAAAGACCAAAAACTGATCAATGTCATCGACCTAGAACTCTGCATGGCTTTTGACATGGTCCCACATGACACCCTGGTCTCCAAATTGGAGAGATACAGATTTGATGGGTGGACCATTCAGTGGATAAGGAATTGGCTTGAAGGTTGCACCCAGCGAGTTGTGGTGAATTGCTCTATGTTCAAGTGGAGGCCAGTGACAAGTGGTGTACATCAGGGGTCTGTCCTCAGACTGGTACTGCTTAATATCTTTAATATCTATCAATGACATAGACAGTGGGATTGAGTGCACCCTCAGCAAATTTGAAGATGACAACAAGCTGAGTGGTGTGGTTGATATAATAGAAGGAAGGGATGCCATACAAACGGACCTGGACAAGCTTGAGAGGTGGGCCCACATGAACCTAATGAGGTTCAACAAGTCTATGTGCAGTGTGCTGCACCTGGGCAGGGGCAATCCCGGACATGAGTACAGGCTGAGAGAATAACTCATTGAGATCAGCCCTGCAGAGAAGGACTTCGGGGTTCTGATGGATGAAAAGTTTGACATGAGCCAGCAGTGTGTGCTTGAAACCTATAAAGCCAGTAGAATTCTAGGCTGCAAAAACAGAGGCATGGCCAGCAGGGCGAGGGAGGTGATTGTCCCCCTCTGCTCTGCCCTTGTGAGGCCCCACTTGGAGTACTGCATCCAGGTCTGCAGCCCCCAGCACAAGAAGGATGTGGAGCTGTTAGAACAGGTCGAGAGGAGGACCACAAAGATGATCAAGGGGCTGGACCACCTCTCCTACGTAGAAAAGCTGAGAGAGCTGTTGCTGTTCAGCCTATAGAAGAGAAGGCTCCGGGGTGACCTTCAAGTACCTTTCAGTACTTGAAGGGGACTTATAAAAAAGATGGAGAGCAACTCTCTGCTCAATCAGATATTGACAAGACAAGGGGGAATGGTTTAAAACTAAAAGAGAAGGGATTTACTTTAGAGGTTAGGAGGAAATTTTTCACTCAGAGGGTGGTGAGACACTGGAATATGTTGCCCCGAGAAATAATGGATGCCCCATCCTTCAAGGCCGCTTTAGATGAAGCCCTGAGCAATTTGATCTAGTGGGTGGCATCCTTGCAGGGCATTGGAACTAAATGATCTTTAAAATGATCTACTTTCAACCCAAGACATTCTGATTCTCTGATTCTTTGATAAGAACCATAACTATGTTAATTCTTTGTTTTCTTGGTTATAAGAACAAGAATTTTACTTGGTTTTGAATATTATGTATCCTTGAGTAGTTACAAATGTGATTAGAACTAGTAGTGTTCAAACACTATCATTATTTTAGAATAATTGCCATCTTTGGTCTTCTGTTTGAGATAAAGAGAAGAGAGTACAGCAGGTTATTTATTTATTATTTATTTACTATCCTGTGATGTTTATGTTAAACAATTAGTTGCTATAGTTGACTGCCCCCTTAGAAATAGTCAGAAACTGTATAGGATACTATACCATATTTCTTTAGTTCTTCTCTTGTAGAATATATCTCAATGGATTTAGAGCTTGGATAGAGAAAACCTGTTTTTCTGGCTGTTCCAATATCATTCCTCCTTCAGATTGCAATAGAATTGCAATGTGTGCCAGTACTTGCTGTTGTGATGAGCTTTGGAGCACAGTTTGTTCATGCCTCCAGGAACTGGAAGATGTAGCCATGTATAGTTAAGAGCTAAAAAGTCTCTTCCTGAAGGGTGAGGTTCTTATATGATGGAGATTTCCACTGCAGTAAAGTTGTGCAGTGGAAACCTCCGCCTTTCCCTCCTTTGGTTTTGTCCTGTGTCTTTCTCTTTCTCTTCCTGTCTGTCCCCTGCTGCTCCATATCTCTGCAGGTATCTCTGTGGCACTGACCACCATAGCATCTGACTGTCTGACATAGATTAACAGGACTGATTTAAAATATGCCATAAAGCTATATATATAGCATATAAAGTAATAATATATATTATATATTATATGTACATATGTACA
Source organism: Anser cygnoides (assembly GCF_040182565.1). Classification (NCBI taxonomy): domain Eukaryota; kingdom Metazoa; phylum Chordata; class Aves; order Anseriformes; family Anatidae; genus Anser; species Anser cygnoides. Next base: position 125,336,470 of record NC_089873.1, on the reverse strand, counting down.
TATATTATATATGTGTATATATAACATATATATATATATATACCTCATAGCTTTTTAACTGGGATTTGTTAAAATTGATGACCAGGAAAATTGGAATGGAGACTTCCATTTGCTACTCCATTTCCATTTGTGAATGTTGATCTGATCAAAAGAACTCTTGTTCTTATCAGTACTTTCAAGTGAAAGCCCTACATGCTTACCAACGACATAAGGCATATCTTGTTGAAAGACTTGATTGTTTGTTTGCTTCTGAGTGACATTTCAGTACTCTTCATCCTTGACACCTTATGTTGTCTTTGGTCTTGTCTTGTACTGTCAGTGGAAGACAAACTGTTAGAAGTAGGAGAAATATTTCTTCCTCAGACAGGAAAAAAGAGAAAGTTATGGAAGAAAGATGAAATGCAGAATTCATATTTAAAGGTTAAATATTTTCAAATAAAAAATCACCTTGTTTCTTGTCTTCAGGCATTTCCCATCAGATAAGGTTGAAATATTTCCTTTTATTCCCTGCCTCTGGTCACTTGTAGACATTTCCTTTGGAAAGACTGGTAGAATCATTTAGCAATGATTAATTTCCCTGCTTTGAAGAAAACAACAAAAACGACAGCAACAGCAACAACAACAACAACAAAAACACACACACAAGGTATAAAACACATTCATTTTACTAAAAAATAAAAACACTTCCACCCTTATATGAGTTTATTATGCATTATTGCTTCCCAGCCTTTTAAACTCTGTTACTCTTTATGAAAACTCATGTATACATTTCCTTTTGGGTTATTGACTCAATTAAAATTTCCCCGCTAACCTAATTTTTTATTGTGAAAGCTGTAGTGTTTGTTGCTAGTGAACACTAGCAACACTAGAACACTAGCCAAAATCAAGAATGGAAGGTCAAATAGAAAACATAGGCTTTGATTATGGAAGAATTCATTCTTAAAAATTCAGATTTTTACAGTCATTTAGAACAGTTTTGGTGTGTCATGGAGCAATTAGTAAGTTTGAAACTGTTTTTCTCTTAATATGGATCACACAACGTGTTAGTTGTGGTTTATTTTCTCTTTCTATTTCAAAATGGTGTTGAAAAAAAAATGATATTTTCAAACAAATGTCATACTCCTTATCACTTCCTCTCTATTTCCATAATAATAAATGTTACAAAGTATTAATGTATTGCCTGATGAGTTATGGCCTCTCTCTGCTGCATAATTTTTCATTTGTCCTTAGTCTGTTGGCAAAGCCCAAAACCACTGAGAAAAATTATTATTAATACTGTGTTGTCTCTACCAATTTTAGAATGAAACTGAATTTAAATTATTAAATTATTCAATTATCTTGTTCATGGAAGGTTATTTTATCTAAAGTGGTAGTATTTAAAGACAACATATAAAGGTTTCCATTTTCCTGCTTAGGGTAACTATACAGCTGCAATTAGAAAGCAAGACACTTATTTATGCCTGTGGGTATTAAAAAATTGATAATGCAACCATAATTGTAAAAAGCTGGAAAGAAGAAAAAGCAGTTTCCATTTTGGGTGGTCCTAATCAAGAAGTGAATTCCAAGAGATGAAAAAAGCGCCAAGTAATATGACAGTGTTACAGATCACCAGTATGAATAATAGCATTTTTGAAATGGTATTTTCCAGAAGATTACTATTTCATAAACTATTTCCAAAGGAGTTCAAGTTTTCACACATCTAAAATCCATTATAGAAATGGAAACATACCAGTGATTTCAGTGACTGGTGGGTCAGCTATCACCCTTCATGATAATTCCTCTACCAAGTAATATTGGCTGTACATATTCATCTTAAGCATGGAATCTGACAGCTTGATTTTGTAAAAAAAGCAAGTTTTTTTTTTTTCCTAGTTTTGTTCCATGCAATTAGATGTCCCCTTATTTACATGTTGAGATTTAGTCTGCAATATTGTAAAAGCTTAAACACTTTTCTGTATTGAAAAATTATTATATTTTATTTCCTTATAAACAGATAACACAAAATTATGATTTTCGCTATGGCCAATTTGCAACACATCTTCTGTCTCCCTAAAACTACTTTAGATCATTGAGCAGTTAAAGGACCTTGTCATTTCACTTAACTTTTGTCAAGTTTTAGTTTTGCAATAAAACCTCAGAATGTCTGGGTTTCATGGTTTCTGATCTCTTAACACCCTTATTCTTAAAATATAAAAATTCTTAGAATTTTTTTTCTCAGAAAAATAAGCAAAAGTTTCAACAAAATATAAGCCACTTGGTAGTATTTTATTATATAGAAGTATATACTTGTTTAATGAATATTAGAAATTTTATTTCAGCATACAGATAAAAGAGGCTAGTGTATTCTTCGCTGCTAATGTTACTGTTTCTCCATCTATAATTCACGTTAGAATCCACTCTTGAAAACAGTAACAGCTGAGGCAGTGCCGGAGCAGTGCGTCTTTCACCATATAGGATTATCATTTTTAATCTCATCACCTCCTTGCCCCAACTAGAGCCCTTTTCAGACAAGTATTTAAAAGAAAGTGTAGTTTTGAGTAAGTGATTAGTACTGTGGACTTCATTTTGCACATTTAGGTATGCTTGCGTATAAGTACTCTGCTGATCTGGGCTTCAGCATTTTAATTAGAGTTTTGGACTTTCATAACCTCAAGTGCAACCTTAGGAAGTCTTAGCACATAGTGTATGAGACAGTTATTTGAAAATGTAGACCCAATGTTGGTTTCTAAACACTAGAATTGAATTATTTTTATTTTTTATTTTTTATTTTGAAATCTAATTTAAAAACAAATGACAAGAATAAAAAGAATTCAAACTATGTTCTAGCAGGTTTTAATACATCACTGTATGAAATAGTACTGTGAATCATTCAGATCCTGCTAGATTCTGACATAAATCTGTAAGAAGACTAGACATTTCATTCACATTCTTAAAATCATTAACTAATCTATTCCCTGTTGAATATAGTCCTATTACTGTGTTCCAGGGATAAAGTCTAATACTCTGTATGACCTCTCTGGACAAGTTTACTTACATTGCAGTTGCATGAGAAATCAACAATGCGTTGCATATGGGATTTGAGCTACTTCCAGAGCTGATACAGAAATTTAACTTAGTCACATGGAATAGAATTTTATACAAGATAAATCAATGCATTTGAATTACAATGAAGTTACTTTATACCAGATGTTGGTCCAGATTGGTTTAACTAAATTTCACAGAAGGTTTCCCTGCAGAATTAGCTTTTTCAGTTTATACATTGGTGGTCTGAGCTAAGCAGACATTTTTTTCCTCTTTCCTGTTTTCCTTTTTAGTTTTCTGACATTTTCACCTGTGGAACTTACGCTGAGATTCCCTTCACCTAACATATCAATGGAAAACAATTGTGCCAGCTTTGATTCCTTCCCACTTTGAACTAAATCCTAAAGTCATAGTTCAATTTTTATCATTTTTTTGATATACAAAAATCCCACACATTTTCTGTTTCAGTGGTACAGATATACCTTGGAAATATGCATAAAACCTAAAGAAAAAATAAATTATTAATTGGAAACAAGATAAAGCAAAAGAACAAAGCAAAATGGAATAAATGGAATAGTGGAACTAATAAGAAAGAGAGAGTCAGACATTAAGTGTGAATTCTATAATGCCTGGAGTTGTGGAGAGAGACCATTAGATGTGTTATTATGTGATATTTCTTAGGGATAATTATGAATTTAATTGCCTTAAAAGCTGACTCTATGCTGAAAGAAGACTGGCATATTTGTTGCCATATGACTATCACATTGATTTGATTTACAGATGATTTTTAAAAGCTATTTCTACCAATTTAATCAACATTTCTGAAACTAAATCTTAGATCTTTAAAAAGGATGAGAGTTTTTAAGTAGGGGTTGACGTTGAAAATTTTGATGTGGCTGTGTCTATATTAGTGCTTTATATTGTATCAAATGTACTGTTTGAAGCAAACCTCTTGATTTTCATACTCATCATATTTTGGTACATATCACACACAGAACATTAGCAGAGCGCACTAACTGGATTTCTTTTGGATTGAGTAAATCAGATGTTTTCTAGGAGTATACCTAGACCAATTCCTGTACTCATAGCCAATAAAATCTGACTAAAGACAGTTGGTGGTAAAAAAATTTGTGAAATTCCAACAACATGGATGTAAAAGCCTCAGCACCAACATTTCTTTTTTTTCTACACACGCTGTTCCATTGGTTGGCACTTATTTTCCCCATTGCCCCATTGGACCAGCCTAATTTCAATGGAATAGCAATTGTACCTTTTATGTGAATAATATAGACATAAGCTTTGGTCGTGACTGTCTCTCTGTAACACATCAGCATAAAATAAATACAAATAAAAATACAATATTGTTTTTCTTCCTAGAAGAAATTAGTCTCTTTTCTCTATTAAATATTCAAACGCCTGTATACTGGCAAAAAATATGAAAAATTGAATGTGTATATTGGCATTTATTTAGCTTTTTATTTTGCTGTTCTTTTTTTTTTTCCCCATTGATGTTATGATCTAGTCACTGCCACAAAAAATGGCATGTCTATTTTTAAGAAATACTAGAGCTAAGTCTTTATAATTCTGAGTACAAATCATTCCACACTTTCATGTAAACCTGGCATCATTCACACTTTTTCAGAAAAAGCTTGGACAACCCTCATTGATCCATCTTCTAGTACTGAATCTACCTTTCTTAAACTGTAGTGTTTTAAGTTCTTTCCTAGAGTGATGTCTGAAGCATACCCTTAAGATAATTAACTTTTCCAAAATACACACTTTATTTTATGCAAGATGTGTAGGTCTATTTTTTAGTAATCTAACACTATCTGTATAGAACTCAGATTTTGAGTATTTCGGCCCCCGTGACAACCTGCAGTAACCTTTTTTGAACCTTTGTAAAGCAAGACATAATCCTTGTTGTGAAGATAGAAAGACGGAGAAATCTTTCTTGGGTTGTCTTATCTCAGAAAAAGAGCTTTTCTTATCAGTAAAAGAGAAGCAATTGCACATTATTAGCACAGATGGGAGGATTAAATGACTTTTCATTTAAATATTCTGAGGCTGAGAGAGTGGACCTTCAAAGTTCATAATATTCAGCAAGTTTTCTGATAGGAAGTGCCTGATAACCAGAGTAAAGTCCCAGTGTCACTTCTCCACAGAAACTGTAGTGCAAACAGTGATTTCTTGCAATCAGGAGGTGTGCATATCAAATCTTTTCCATTTTCTTAAAACATTAAAATGTTTTATTGTTTTGTTCAAAACAAAGCCAAAACAACAGCAGTGTAACAAAGAAAATAATAATAATAATTATAATAATAAAACATAGAATAAAAGAAAACAAAACAAAAAAAAAAACACTATCTTTTTAAACATTGAAAGAAAAGTAAAATTTTCACTCTGTCCTGTTCTAATATGTATTTTTTTTTAGTAATGCTTTTTATTCATGGATGACATTTACGTATAAGGGTTAGATCACTTTTGATTGCTATATTTTATCATTTTGCTGTCTAAAAAAAAAAAAAAAAAGAGTGAGAAAGAGAAAACAAGAGCCTATACCTATTCAAAATAACCAGCAGAGCAGAGCAAAGCTGAGTAATAGTCTCAAAACTAAAACACAAAAAATGGCTAAATTTCCTTCAGAACTAAATAGGAATAGGAACACAGATAATTTCATTGCAGAGGTCCCATCTGTGTAGCATACCTTTAATACTGTTATTACAACAGTAACTCAAAATATTTAACTCTAAGATTTAAATGCTTATTGCTAGTTTTGTTGTTGTTGTTGTTGTTTTGTTAATAAATATACATAAAAATCAACTATAGTGAAAATTCTCTGAGTAAATAAATTTAAACAATGATTACCTTTTAACAGATGCAAAAATAGAGAACTACATAAAGTGCAGTTAATTGGAGTAAATGACTTTTTTTCATTGCTGAGTCACCTGCAAAAACACGGTACACACTGGAGAACAATTACTTTTTTTTTGTTTTTCTGTGAAATGATGATAGATGCTTCTACATCAGTTGCTTAATACCGTTCTTTCTTGCAAACTGATTGCAATACTCATATTGTTAAAGCTTTCATATTCCCAAATTAACATGTAAATGCAGAATTCCTCTCCCTAAATAACATCTCTATTTACTTATTATTGTCTTTGGAACAACCCACAGACTGACATAAAAAAAGGAGATTCTACTGTAGCAATGGAAAAGAGCATGACTCCTGCTTCAGAGGGCACAACGTACCAAAATGGAAGATCAGAAATTAATAGAATAAAAATAGCTATAAACAGGTAATCAAATTGCCTAAGTAATCATGTTCATTTGTGTTGGCTAGTTAAAAACACACCTTGATAGTCCCCATGCCATTAGGAAATCATCGGCCATTCAGACACATATACATAATACATAGAATCATAGAATCATAGAATGGCTTGGGTTGGAAGGAACCTTAGAGATCATCTAATTCCAACCCCATCCTCTGGGCAGGGACACCTCCCACTAGACCAGGTTGCTCAAAGCTCCATCCAACCTGGCCTTGAACGCTTCCAGGGATAGGGCATCCACAACTACTTTGGGCAACCTCAGAAGTGGGTTCCTCACCACGCTCTGAGTAAAGAAGTTCTTCCCAACATCTTACCTAAATAGATCCTAATCTAGTCCTCTTTTAGCTTAAAACTGTTACCTCTTTTCCTATCACTATACTGCCTAATAAAGTCCTTCCCCATCTTTTCCGTAGGCTCTCTTTAAATATTGAAGGGCTGCTATAAAGTCTCCCCAGAACCTTCTTGTCTTCAAGCTAAAGAACTAAACAAACCATCTACAATAAAACTTTCTCATCCTGTCTTCATGGATGCTCCATCCCTCTGATCATCTTTGTGGCCCTCCTCTGGACTTACTCCAACAGGTCTATGTCCTTCCCATACTGGGGATACCAGAACTTAATGTAGAACCCTAGGTGGGGTCTCAAGAAAGTGACGTAGAGGGGGAGAATCAGCTCAAATATGCATGTATCTGTATATTTACATATTCCACTATATTTCTGTATGACATCAATAAGTAGCCATCTGTCACACGTGCCAAGCGTGAACAGAATCATGAGAAGAACTCTCACTGACAACAGAGTTTCATACAAAATTCCGTTTGGATTGAGAAGGTTAAGAGTGACACAGGCTGACAACATTCACCAAGTATAGCAGTTCTAGTAGTCTGATTTAGAGTCCAATGAAGTTTAGCATAAGAATTCAAACAATGAAATGATACAATAATAATGTCTTTTTTTAAAAAAAAAAAAAAAAAGCTATGTTTGGATAGAGTGAAAAATGAGTAAATAAGGCTAGTACACAGAGTAAAAAAGAGGGAAGTACAGTTAAGATGTGGGCAGCGGCTGATTGTTTGGATGGTTGTTATTTGTTGAGTAAGAGCATATAAGTATGCAGCTTCAAAGCATCCAAGACTTCTGGAGTGAACAAAAAAAAAAAGCAGGGACGAAAGAGATAGGTCATCAGAAACTATAACAGTGTCAATAATGACCAAAAATATGTAAATAATAAAGTAAATGGAGAAATTGTTTGGTAAAGACCATTGTTAGTTTATTTTTGGCAAAGTTAAATTTAACTTCCTGAAGAAGCCTCCAGTAGACATAAAAAGATTAGGGGATGAATTAGATAGAGGAGTCATGTATGAGGCAGGAGAGTGTTATAGGAACAACACTAAAATGGTAATGGCAATATCGACATTCTCACACCAGCAGAAAGGCTGGAGGATAGGACTGGCACCAGATATGCAAATTAGATATTTATTTATGAGAAATACATTTATTCATAATAATTTTCCTTTTATTTATGAAAATAATATGAAGATACATGTCTGCATTAAGATAGAAACTTATACTGAAGTAAATAATATGAATTTCTCTATTGTAAGATCATAGGTAAAAGCGAGCTTGCATGTGTGTGTTTCCATAGACACATCCCAGCACATAGGTTGCATGAGTTCCCATAATTTGGGAAGTGTTCCCACAAGTACTTTACAAACACTTTTTTTTTGAGAAATTTTCCAAACTCAAATTTAAGAATGAGTGCATTTGAATTTAGAGCTGACTAGCTAGAATATGCTTACATAACCACCCAAAAGGTGGTTGCAAACAAACATATAAATAAATAATTCAAGGAGAATTTCTAGTACCTATGTCATTATTACTTAATGTCATTCTGCATTATACTACTGGCATTACCTCCATAAGGAGATATTCTTCTATAAATTCCACTTTCAAAAGTCATCTGTAAGATGCCGTCAGCTATGATATTGAAATGTTATAAATTTTGCCTAAAATGCAGAATATTTAAAAAGCTAAAGTAAGAATTAAAAGATGAAAATGGGGCAAGTGCCCATCAGAAGATTCAAAGTATTCCCAGACTGAGATATGAGGCTAATTGGGAATCCCTTTCATACTGATATGTGACCACAAACTGGGGCACGGTGAATTACTTCATACCAGTACGTCTCAGAGCTCAGTGCCCAAAAGTTTGGCTCTTATAGACATGCATGAATGGTCATGAAAACTGTTACTATTTTGCATCTATCCCACATATCTGTTTAAATAAATTTAAATAAACATGAATTATCTTTTTTAAAAAAGAATTCCTGATTTATTATTATTATTATCAATTATTTTTATTATTTATTATTATTTAGCTAGTTTGAGGATTTGCTAAGATGAGATGGAAGCTTTATCTGCAAATGTTAATGAAGGACCAGCATCAGAATAGAAACAAGAGAGACAATATTGTGTGGGATATTTCATTTCCAAAAATCAACTGCTGTGAACTTTTTTTATTATTATTCCTACCTGCAAAAAGCAAAGAACAGAAGCTTTCTTTCAAGAATTTTCCATATTTCTTTGTAATAAAACTTACTGTTCCATCATAGATTGGTGTCAGTCAGAAGGTAAGTAGTTCATCAAAAATATCTTTAGAGACAATATATTGCTTCCCTTTACTCCTCATTTAAAGCTGTATTGTATGTATTTTTTGTTACTTCACATAATATTCTGGCATGGTGTGTATAGTAAAGACATCTTAAAATGTACTTTTCTGCTTGCTCAAATTTTTTCGTGCATAAAAATGCATAATCAACACTGCCTTGAAATGAGTGCTTTCAGCTCTGTCAGTTATGTGGAGAATGCAGGTGCATGTCACACAGCTCTATCCTACCTGACAAGTTAGTGCCTCTATTCATCTGCATGTTGAACTGGAGCCTGAACAAAAAGTAATTAAATTTAACTGCTGTTCCAAAATGTGTTTGGTTACAGAACTGCATGGGAATTTCAGAGAAACCACATAAAATATCTACAATACTCTCAGTGTTCATTGATTGCTTTAATGCAGTTACATGTATGTTGCTTAAACACGTAAATGTATATTTAAACACAGCAGTGATTCAGAGATATTATACAGCAACTCTGGTGTCCTATTTGTAAATGATTTGGTGTTTGCAGGTCTAGTAAACATTTCCAAGTCTCAGAATTGCAGCAGGTCTTGTACAAGGTAGCCAATGTATTCGAAGTCCCTTTGGCAGAGGAGAAAACAAAAATCTTCAGTTCAGTTATGTTATTTTTAGATATTAATTCAAGAAGAACTGACTTGAATATCCCAAAAGGCTTTTACAACTTCTGTGTCCAGGTAACCCTAGCAAGGAAGATTGACATAAGAGAGATGTAGTCATCTGAACATTGTCTTAAATGTCATTCCTGCAGTTTACAAAGTCTCATGGTACCACATAGAGTCTTCAAAGATGAAGGCCTTAATAAGGCCTCAGGCCTTATTAATGTAATTATGCAACAATGGGTACATTTTACCACTTAGCCTCTAAGTCTGGAGAAAAGCTAAGATTGTTTCAGTTTGCAAGGTGATGCAAAAGGAGCTTTATTCAGAAGCAGGTGTATGGTAGAATAATTAATTGAATTATGCTACCACATAGCATGTCACTTCCAGCTATCCAACCACTTTACACCTACCCTTATCCACATAGCATGTCACTTCCAGCTATCCAACCACTTTACACCTACCCTTATCGTTGTAAATATGACTGCATACACCCCATATTGCGTGCTCACATATTCTTTTTTAAATGCAAATCTATATACAGCTGGAGGTAATTTAAGGAAGTAAGTGTTTGTTATGCCAAATTCCTGGCCTTGTGTTACCACTGTATCTCAAGAAACTAGGTATATTCATAGGGCAGAATTAACAGAGGGAAGATTCCAAGTTAATTTTGCATAAAAGCTAAAGAATTTCAGCATCTCCATTTTCAAATTCTTGACAAATATTTTGAAAGGACATTCAGAATTTTGTTTTCAGCAATATTCAGTTTTCTAAAAGCAAGATTATATTACTTCTTTCAAAACAAGCATCCAAGACTTGAGATATGTAATACAGCAGAATTTCCCTGTCTCTTCCTCTGCTTCACCATTTATATAAGCAAATACTTCATAGTAAAAATTGCTTGATTAATTTTTCATATATTACATCAATCTGAGAAAAATTATTTTTATATATTACTCTGAGCAAAATAAATGTTAGGCCATTGATGTGATTTGTTAATGATGGCAAACAGGTTTAGAAAGAATTTATTAGAATGTTTGGGTTCTTCATAACAATAAATTTCCAAAGTAAATGTGCATATTTAAATTCCTAAAATAGTTCTACCTGTGTACAGTTCTACCTGGGCATTCTCACATGCTTGTTTAAATGCATTGTTTCTATGGACTTGTAATTTATTTATTTATTTTGTGAAAGAACAGATCATAAATTCTTTGTGAACCTGGTCTGAAAAATTGAGCAACATTCATGAACAGTTTCCAATATTTCAAACATACGAACACAAAGGTATTTGCCAACATATATGATGAAGCCTACTTACTTACTTACACTTACTTTCCAAATAACTACTGTAGTCGAATCAGTCACATTATTTCTTGTATGGGAAAGGATTATGGGAAGGAAACAAAATCACCCAGATGAAGGGTCTTACATGACAACAGACGTTTTTCCAAATGCTGGGAGGCTTTTCCAAATACAGAGAAAAATTCCACTGATTTATGACATTAGATTAAGTTAATTTGTGGAAGACAAAAATGATTTTTGGAAATTTGATTACCTAGCAAGCATAACAAGCTTTAATTTTTCTGTCCAGTCTCCAATACCTGTGAACATTACCCTTAGTAAGAGTAAGTAGAAATATAAAGCTATGGGGATGTGAAGAACCAACCTCATTTAACATAAATCCACCTAATAAAAAGGTTTTGTTGCCATTGTTCTTGCTGGTTTTTTTGTTTTGTTTTGTTTTTTTCCCTTTAGGTAATTTATGAACTGAATAATCATCTGTAAGACAGCATAACATTGTTGAAATTAGCTCTGGCTTATTGGTCTTATTTTAATGACTGATCACTGTCAAAATGCCGACATTTGTATATCAGTATCCATTATACATAGAACTGTAGTTGTATTGCAATAAAAGCACAACTTGTGTACAAAATTATGTATACTGTAAGTACCCCAACTTCCTATTCACCAGAACAAGGACTGAAAAAGCTGTCTGCTCAAATACGTAACATTAACAGCAAGTGCTGCTGACATCAATTATTTCTGTATTATATGAAATTATGAATGAACTTTATAGTACAAAAAAAAAAAAAGTCAAGGGAGCATTTTAATGAAAATTTTATGTAAACCACAGATCTCTGTTCTTTCAATTCCATTTTGGAACTGAAGCAAAATATTTTTTTATCTAATGAAACCAAAACCCTTTACAGATAAGGTGTTATTCATTAATTGTTGTTTATTCATTAAGCTGCATATAAGGCTCCTAGTCAGTTGTGGCAGACATACTGTATTACTTCAGTGATATTATGTTACTTCAATAGTGATTTTTATCTCCAGACCTTTACAGATATTATGTGTTGTTTTTTGTTGTTTTTTTTTGTTTGTTTTTTTCCTCTTTTAACATACTTCTGATTTTTAAAGCCTCAGTCTTCTAGACCATGATCCTACATTTTTCAAACCAAGAGATGATGATCTATTATTTTAATGTTTTCATCTTTCTGGTTTAGATGAGCATAGTTTTATTTTTTAAAGCTGCCCCCTTTCCACATGTAATTTGAAGAAACCAACAAACACATGGCTACACTGTGATTTGGACTAAACAATGCAATGAAAGATAGCAGATTTATACCCAGATTATTTACTCCAATATTGGAACCAGGACATCTTCTTGACAAAAATCATATTTGGATTTTGGTTTGTTTGGTTGGTTGGTTCTGCTTGGTTGCTTGCTTTGTTTGTTTGTTTTTGACGAACATTACATGGTTGGGGATGAGGGGAATGCAAGAGTTTTGCTTTCATTTCCCAGTCTCTAGTCAGTTCCACTCAGATTGTGCACGCTGAACTTAGGTTTTCTGTATGCAAATATCGACAAATGACCCTGTGTAGCTAGACTTTCCTCATATTCATTGGAGATCTAGTAATAGCTGTGAAGAGAGCCTAGAGAGAGAAGCAATCAGCTGTCTACGGATATTCTATCCATACAGATATCTATCTAACAGCTGTTCAACAAAATGACTCTTTGGCTAAATTGATCAGATCTTCATTTATTATAACAGAAACATAAAGACTTTCTCCACTTGTAGGTGTACTGATGACACCTAAATTTAGCTTTTCAGATCTGGAGATGAAAGCTACCCAGAACTGTACACCACGATAAATCCTTCCTCTTCAGATTATCTGAAGATCCACAAAGTTTCCACTAGACAGTGTCTAGTAATGATGTTGACCCAAATGATATTTCAATTTGTAGTGACACTTATAAGTTACAGAAACATTTTAAAACAGAATTTCATTTACTGATTTGATTTCAAAGCATGTGATTATGCACTAATTTATTACATACAATAGAAAATAAATTATTTAAAATTATTTTCAGTGTGTCATTCACTGTTAAGCAAACTAAAAGTATTTAGCATGTGTACATTGATAAAATGACAATATTTCACATCTGTCAGTCAATGATCTCTTATTTCCAGAAAATAATACAAATTGTCTTTTATATTTTAATATATGGCAGTACTTTACAGTCTGGGCAATTCATTCCCACGGTTATGTTTCATTCAAATTAATTTATATGGTTGATTTACTTTTAGATAAATTATTTATTTTAACTGCTCTAAACTTTCAATATATGTTTCAATAATCTAAACACTTGCATGGCAAATAACAATGATCTAACAGAGTTTGTGACAATATACAAGTAGTTTAGGACTATATGCTTACTGATAAACTGCTTAGTTAATTTTTGTTCTCCCTGAATGCTAACCTCAAGACAGGAAAATTGATTTTGTACTTTAATACAATCATCTTTATTAGTCTTGCAGAACCATTACCAGTGAATACTTCTGTCATGGAAACAAATGGCAGTACTTTGGCATTTTCTGTTTTCGCCAGCAAAGTGGACAACCACACAAATAGATATAAGGCTAATAACTAAAAATAATTAAATGTTTAAAAACAAGGGTAATGGAAATTGATACATTTGGTATATTTTCAGTATTCTTATTAAGGAATGGCAAATATATGAGAGAGGCTGAAATTGCAGTCATAGAATCATAGAATGGTTTAGGTTGGAAGGAACCTTAGAGATCACCTAATTCCAACCCCATCCCCTGGGCAGGGACACCTCCCACTAGACCAGGTTGCTCAAAGCTCCATCCAACCTGGCCTTGAACGCTTCCAGGGATAGGGCATCCACAACTACTCTGGGCAACATTTTCCAGTTCCTCACCACTCTCTGAGTAAAGAAGTTCTTCCCAACATCTTACCTAAATAGATCCTAATCTAGTCCTCTTTTAGCTTAAAACTGTTACCTCTTTTCCTATCACTATACTGCCTAATAAAGTCCTTCCCCATCTTTTCCATAGGCTTTCTTTAAATATTGAAGGGCTGCTATAAAGTCTCCCCAGAACCTCCTTGTTTTCAAGCTAAAAAACAAACGATCAAACAAAAACAACAAACAACAACAACAACAAAAGAAAACAACAACTTTCTCATCCTGTCTTCACAGGAGAGGTACTCCATCCCTCTGATTATCTTTGTGGCTCTCCTTTCTAGCAAGTCCATGTCTTTCTTATCCTGCAGGCACTAGAGCTGAACTCCAGTTGGTATCTCACAAGAGCAGAGAAGAGAGGAAGAATCACCTCGCTTGATCTGTTGGTCATGCTTCCTTTGAAGAAGCCCAGAATACAGTTGGCTTTCTGGGCTGCGAGCACACATTGTCGGATCATGTTAAGCTTTTCAGCCACCAGGACCTCAAGTCCTTCTCTGCAGGGCTGCTGTCTATCCGCCTGTCACCCAGCCTGTATTCATGTTTGGGATTGCCTTGACACAGGTACAGGACCTTGCACTTGGCCTTGTTCACTTGGGCCTACCTCTCAAGCTTGTCCGGGTCCCTCTGCATGGCATCCCTTCCCTGCCACAACCATACCACTCAGCTTTGGTGTCATCTGCAAACTTGCTGAGAGTATGCTCATTCCCACTGTCCAAGCTGCTGACAAAAATTCTAAATAGCACCAGTCCCACTATAGACCTCCTGAGGGACATCATTCATGGTAATGGAAGAGGTCAAATATGAAATGAAATATAAGCTGTTATAGAATTTCCTTAGGAGCTATTCTAAAGCTTGATACATTCTGTCTATAAAAATTTAATTGCATTCCTGCATTTTTTTCTATACATATAAACATTTATATGAATAACCAAGTTTTTTTTTTTTTTTTAATGATGTAATTTCAATATGCTTTTTAAATTAGATCTCAAAGTAATCAACTGATTTTATTCCTAAAAATTACATAATGCAGTTTCTTCAGAAATCTAATGATTTTAGATTTCCTGTAGGAAAATTCAGACCTCTGTTGTAATCCTCTGAAAAACTCATTGGTTTTCTATCACACCAATCATTATTCATGTTAATTTTTGTAGGTCTATGTCAAACAAAATCAGTGACACAACACAAATGGGGGGTTGTAATATTGTAGTACTTCTCTGGGGAAAATCTTGCTTAGAGACATATTCAAAGTCCAAGTTAAATTTTCTTTTACTACTAAAGGATGTCCATCTCTGAATGAATTAATAAAAAAAGACTCTTTATGTGTACAAGCGGGTATCTGGTTTAAGCACTAGAGCAAACATTAAAAGTTTGGTCCCCAACATTCTTCTGAAAATGCTGCCCTTTATCCTTAAAGACACAAGTATGAAAAGTTTGGTGATCGTTTTCCTGTTGTTTGTTTGCTTTGCTCTTGTTTTGTGCATTGAGAGAGTCCATAAAAAAGTATTTTATTCTCTTTTTCTTCATTTCTAATTGACCTTATAAAAGGTATTAACATATACTTCTCTTTTTCTAGCATGTCCTAGGACCAAAGAATACGTTGCCCTGCAAATTATTTAATCCTATGAAACATTATGAGAAGTATTAGGTAACTAATAGCAACAAATAAATAAATAATAAATAATAAATGATAATCTGAAAATATGAGTAAAATTAAAAATAATAATAATAACATTCTGATTACAAATAATACAACTGGTACTGCTAATAGATTAAATGTTTTGGTTTTATTTCAATTAATTTGCAGACTACCAAAGGGTAGAGAAAACTCAGGTTATTATTTAAAATAAAAGGGTATTCACCATGAGATATCATTTCAGTAAATATCTGACTGAAAACATTTCAGCACTAGTTCATAAAATAGTATATATTATATATAACTGTATATATATTATATTTTATATATATATTTAGTCTTGTCTACATTTAATGAACAAAATGAATAACATTTTTTGCTGTTGACTAGTTCATGTTTGTATATATGCTTTTTGAACATTAGAAATTTATGTATTACAGATTCATATCCTAATATAGCTTTAAATATAGGGGGATCTGATACACTGTTTTGCATAGGTTCTCTTTGATGACAGGGATCTGAGGGTTCATCCAGTCTGAAATATAATTTTTGGTGCCTGACTGAAGTTATCACCTCTTATTTTAAACATTTATAATTTAAAAAATAAATAAAGAAGAACTAGATTCTGGCATCGTACAGACCAGACTGATTATATTTGGTTGAATTACTCGATTTTTCCTCTTTTTTTTTTTTTCATAATTTAGCGTGAAAAATAGTAAAACGTTCAAAATAAAAATGTCAAATTTGCATTGTAAACTTCTGTGTTTTATAATCCAGTTCCTAGGTCATGTTTCTTCTTCCTTATCATCAATATTATATTTAAAAAATTTAGAATACTATTGAAAAGTTTCTCTGTAAACTTATTGTAAGATATTCATAGTTTGGCTAGAGATAATGGTGTCTATGTTCATGTCTGAATAATTTCTGATCATAGTAATCTTAAATTCCAAAGACATGGGTATAGTGGAAATATTTTTTCTCTTAAATTCCACTTGTGTTTTATGATTAAATGACATCTTTTTCTCCTTTTCTAGTAAATCACTGTAGAGATTAACACACACTTTGGAAATACATGTATTGCCTTTTGTCATTCACTAAAATGAAAGCAAATACAAACAAAATAAAAACAACATAAAAACAGTTGAGTGAATTCAGATCTTTATATATGTTGAGCAGATTTAGATAATTATGAACAATGATCCCATTCAAAAAAATTATGCTCTCAAGTATGGTTTAACATTTTGAACAATAAAACTTGTGAAATATAGTCTATTAAAAAATAAAAGGTATACTGTATCTTTTTTTTTTTTTTTCCTACTTCTTTTTTCCCCACAGATAAAATTTTGACTGTAAAGATTAGATCAAGTATTTGCTCTTCGGCATCTTAGGTAAACCACAGTATCTTTGTATTATCAACAGAAAATAATTAAAATGGTATAATTTGTTTCACACATTCTGAAAAGAAAAAAAAAAAAGGCTCCATAACCAAGGTCAACAATGACTTATTGTATACATATACATATATATCATGCTTTAACAAAGCCATAAATTACTTATCATTTTTATACCAATAATCTATATTTCCATTCAATTATACTATTAAGACAAATATATGAGGCAGAACATGCCTCTGTTATTATTTTACATATCTCTAGATGATATTTGGGAAATATTTTTATAGTTCTTGTCCAACACAAAATTCACTTGAACATAAAGCAAATCAAAGTGTGATCTAGCTGACAATGCTCATTGAAGGGTTCTTCGGCCTTTTGACACAGTCATGCAATCTGTGTTTCTCTTTCTGAGTCCTAACTGTCCTACAATAAGAAACAGTTCCATCTCAGCAACTATCTGTCATCAGAATCTCTGTAGTCCCCTCTGCAGTCCTTCCTCCCAAGGAACCCTCTTTTGCAAATGAGAAAACAAAATTGATGTCTCTGTGATTAACTGACACCTCTGAATTAACAGTTTTGCATGATATGAATACTGAATCTAGGTCTTATAGGGTTTAGCTTACTGATAAATCCACCTTTCTATCCATAATAGCAGAGACATTAGCTTAGCTCCAGCTTCCTTTTGTATCTACTAGTTTATGTGGGGATGACTTATTACACAATATTCATTTGGCAAAAAAGCAATCATGTCGTAAAAATAAGTAACAAAGAAGGACAGCTGCCATTGCATCTGAGAAGCAGAGAAGGGCAGCAAAAGGAGCTGAGGATATCGTACTAGGATAGGACTTTTTGTAGAATATCCTTCTAAAACTGTACCTGAAATAAGAGCAGATAGGCTTCACTCTTATGAGAATAATAAAGGGTTCACAGAAATTAATGTAGCACTGGAAAGTCAGCGATGACTGGTAACTGGAGAGTCTGTCTTTGTAGTGACAACAGCAACCTATGTTTTGGATAGCTTGAGCCTAAGGTGCCTTGCTGGAACATTGCTCCAAGACACACAGAGGAGAAAGTCAACCAAATAGAATTTAAAGCATTATTGGGACAATCACTGTTTGTGATGCCAAAGTACAATATCACAATTCCTTTCATTTTCTTTCTCCCAAGGCCTGACACATCAGCATTTCTCTCTAGTTAAATTAACCTTACAACTCCTCAGAAAATGTTTTCCTTAAGGCTTTTAAATAAAGTTGGTTTACTGCTCTCCTTCCTAACTTTCAGTCATACACATAACAAGAAACTGTTACTTACATACATGATTATCCCACCTTTAGGTTTCAGAACACACAAAATTCTGGGCTCCCAGTAGCCAAATCTTCTTCCATATTACGAGGAAAATTGCCCTCCTGCTACTTTTACAATGTAGGCAAAACATTTCAAATGGATTATATTCTTCTTTTTCTATAGTAGCACTTTTCTGAAATACAAAAACAAGAACAGCAAAAATATACGTATGTATATATATATAAAATAAAATAAAATAAAATAAAATAAAATAAAATAAAATAAAATAAAATAAAATAACAGATTAACCTAAAGATAAGGAGGTATAGCATCACCAAAGCAAAATTGTAAACTAAAGAAAATAAAAACAAAAAACCAACAAAATGCTTTGGAATAAGTTTAAAAGTGCACATAGACATTTTTATTCCACTACTAAGCCTCCCATATTTTTTATAGCTTTCATTACTTAGTGGCAATATTCAAAACTGAATTTTTCAATTTTTCTTTTTTTTTTTTTGTCAAGACATGGTGACATAAGACATTAAATTCCTTTGAAATAATAAAAAAAAAAGTCGTTCTGAAATCAACAAATTTCATCTGCAGAATAAATAATTTTGTTTCTTTTGAAATATCTACATTTGATGAACACTACTAGTCTTGTATCTGAAAAGAAAAATTATTTAGCTTGCATATTCACAATGATGACAAAAGTTGGATTAAATGGGGGAAATAATTAGCAGTAAAGAATAAATGAGATATAAATGAGATTCTGAATTAAGATTCTGAAACATTTCACTTTTGAATTTTATAAAATGTACCCTATATATATATATGTATATTTGTATATATTTATGTATTCATTACGTTGTTGTAATACTCACCTAACCCATCATTAATTGTCTGACTTCTTTTGTAAACCTAACCAAAAATGGGTCTTGAGGAAAGATTGTGTTGCAGTGAAGAGGGAGGTCAACAGAAAGAGGAACAGTAGACTGCTGAACTCCAGATAAGCTTGATAACTTTTGTATACCTACATTATTAAGTGCACCAAATTGTAGTGGCCAAATAAATAAAAAAAATTCAAAGCGACACCAGTTGTAAGGATGACCATCAAAGGCAGTGTAAGTCCATACACATCTCTCTCAAAACACTCTAGTCTCTAGGCTCTTCGCATATATTACTGCATTTTTGTTCTCTGGATTTGTACTTTAGGACATAGTGAATTGTTTTAATTCCCTGGTTACATATGTTACAGAAAAACAGATAAGGAAAAAGTACTGGGTGAAGAAATTGAGAAAGAAAGGGAAGGGGGGGGGGGGGGCAGGAGGGAAGGAGGGAAGGAAGGAGGGAGGGAGGGAGGGAGGGAAGGAAGGAAGGAAGGAAGGAAGGAAGGAAGGAAGGAAGGAAGGAAGGAAGGAAGGAAGGAAGGAAGGAAGGAAGGAAGGAAGGAAGGAAGGAAGGAAGGAAGGAAGGAAGGAAGGAAGGAAGGAAGGAAGGAAGGAAGGAAGGAAGGAAGGAAGGAAGGAAGGAAGGAAGGAAGGAAGGAAGGGAGGGATTAGGGGGGAGGGGGGAAGAATACTTAGAGTGACATGTGGCAAGAACCGGGCAGTGAGTCCAAATTGCATGCCTTGAAAATGCCTTTTCAGCTGCCCCCCAGCCCTGGAAGTCCTGAAATCCACTTTTTTTTTTTTTTTTTTTTTCCACCTTAGTACCTTCCAATCACCAAAAGGTTTTGCTTTTAAGTTAGTCAAGTTAAGTTAATTTGATAAATTGTAACTAGCACTCCCATCTCAAAGATGTTTAAGGCAGCACAATTCAAAATTGGAAGATTTCAATCTTTTTATTCACTCAGTTAAATTCAAATAATCCTGACAGACACACCCATTATCCTGCCCTGCTAGACTACAAATGAAATACATGGGAACTCTCCATGCTACAGTTCTAGTCAACGGGAAGCACACATGATCCTAGTCCAGAAATCACACCCACACCATTTTGCACTGCCCAAATCATTATGTCCCGCTGTTTCCTGCTATGGAATTTATAAATCAGTTACAAAAGCAAAACTATTTGGAGCAATCTGTGGCATACCTGGAGATTAATCTTGAAGCTGGCAGATGTGTATCTGAAACCCCTCAGATATTCCCCAGATTTACTATTGACCCAGAATGAGGATGCTAGGCTAATGTTTTAGACATTACACTGTTATAAAAGGTCATGCTACATTTCTTTTTCTTCCAGACATGTCTTAAATAGACTGAAATCTTAGGTCACTGAAAAGAAATTGTGCAGCTGTTTTTCAAGTCCATGCTTCAGTGATGTATCTAGAGTGATACAAGAAATATTTCACAGAGAAAGAAGCTGGAAGCACAGACCAGATTGTCTAGATCCAGGTCTGCTTTTCCCTTGCATTAGAAATCTCCATCTTTCTGCCGCTGTTAAGTTCTGCTACTGATCTTTTGGGCACCTTTAGGATTCCGGAACTAAGTTTATGTCCCAGCTCCGGTATTCTGTGTCTAAATTTTTATCTTTATTACTCTGTTTCTTGATTTATTTATTTTTCCCATGCAATAATTTCCATAAACTCCTGAGTGTTCCTTTCCTGCATGACTCCAATATTTTGACAGTATTTATTTCCTCTGTGGACTTCTTAATTGTTTCAGTATAGCAAGGAAAAAAAGCAGCCTATGTTACCACACCAGTAATCATGCAATCTGCTCAACAGAACTTTCATCCTTCTGCAACAAGAATTTTTCATACAGTTAAACAACTAAAACTGCGAAGCTGTAAGATTTTCCTGAAAATAACTAGAGGACACAAATCTTTATAGAAAAGAATGAAAATCACAGACTTCATTTTTGGAGACAGCACACAGCAGATTGGTTAGAATTACTAAAATAAATAAATAAATAAATAAATAAATAAATAAATAAAAAGTAATAAATACATGAATCTTATACAGAACTGAAATTCCAATCCTCATACAGTCTTATTTGCCACTATCACTGTTTGATCATTGTATGGTTTTCTACAAGGTCATTAAAATACCGAGCAAAACAATTTACTTGTGTGAGTATACAGAGCTCTGCAGTGTTTTATTTCCTTGCTCTCACCAATACTAGGTAGATGTCCTTACTTACATGGAGGAACTTACATTCATGACTTAATGGGGGTATTGAGAAACATCTGTTAACTGACCTCTGTGGATTTTCTCCTATGGATAAAAGGTATTATTTTGCATCTATTTGACTATGGCTGTTAATGTCTGAGACTGTTGCAGCCTTAAAAATGCACAGTTCATTCTGCAGATGGTGATAGTTCTACTAACACTTCTATTGTTAGTTTGAAAGTCAAGTGATGATATGTGTGGGTGTATGTGTGGGAGCAGTGCAAAGAATTACAAGGATTTTCTCCCACACTAACAATCCACATGGAAAAAAAGGCCTTATGAAACAATGTTCTGTTCCAATGGTATTTTTAATCAGTCTGATTTTTTTGCTAAAATAACATTTTATTGCACTGCTTGTCATTTTTCTACCTAAAGGTTATCCTTTTAAGCTAAATATATGCATATCTTTTGTGTTTTTTCTTTTTTGAGATGTCACTATTTAAAAAAAAAATCACTGTGTCAAAGCAGAAAACATAGATGAAAAATTAATGATTTATTCTGACACTCATGCAATTTACACTCCTGGTTGTTATTATTATTTTTTTTTTCCAATTACGCATTTATTGGACCTGCTAGTAATTGGAAGTTCTTTAAAAGACAATGCCTGTAAGTTTAGTAGTTTCTATAATTTCAGAGGTGACTGCAAAGCAGGAAATATAACAGAATTTGATTGTAAACACATCCTTCATGTCACCTGAGGATAAGGTGGTTGACCTGAACAAATCACACATGCACTTCAGCCCCAAACTGTTTTTCTTTTTGGTTTCTTTGTTCAATTCTTTTGAAACAATCTTTTCTTTACAATTCTTTGAGAACATTATAACATCTTGTTCTCATTTTCATTAATTCAGGTTGTCCACCGAAATTGCCTGGTCTATTGCAGTTAGGACAACCTCATTTACAAAAACTTTTTTTTTTTTTTTTTTTCTCTCCTGAGTAAAGCATGAGCTCCATTATGTTTTCTTTCTTAAAAAAAAAAAAAAAAAAAAAACAACCAAAAAAAACTTTTCCATATATGCGTGTGAGAGAGTGAGAGAGAGAGAATATGTACAAAATATTTTGCAAAGGCAAGAACATGAATGTACATGTACTTTACTTCTCATATTAATAAAATTGAGTAATAAGAAAAAATGACTCCATTCCCTTCAAATCTTCCTTCATTCTACTCCTCTCCTTCATTTTTCTATTACTTTTTTTCCTGGGTTCAGACATTTTCTTTTTCTCTCGGTGCTCCAGAATGTGCTGCTTATCTGTACATTTTTAATAATGAGTACAGCTTTGGGTGATCTGTAGGATTCTACTTTGTTGTTGTTTTTGATGGCAACCACAGTTATATCCACTGAGAAATGTCCAACAAAAAAAGCAACCTATAAGCTAGAGGAATTAAAAGAAATGATCCAACCATGCAACCTATGTAACTACATCTATTTTAGATGTCTTGTTTTTTGATTGAAAGGTTTAGTACAGGTCTATCCAAAATTAACCATATCCACACTTTGAAATGAAATATGTGTTATGCTGTTTCCTCCGGGAAGATTGGTCTGTCTGTCTATCTATCTGTTTATTTATTTTTCTGGAATTTATCTTTTTTTATCCAAAATGATTGTTTCATTTACATTAATATCTCTGTTAGAAAACTTTGTTTATGAAATGTATTGTTTGTTTAACCTTAAATTCCAAAAATGAAGACCACTAGAACTTTGACTTTACTTGAACTGCCAAGAACATCAACAGAACAAGGAATTTTGCCTTGGTTACATTATAAATGGCACAACGTGACATAGTATTTAAAAGTTATGACATGAATCTGAATGATTCACTATACATTGCAGGTCCATCCGTTTTATAGGTTTGACCAAACCAGATCTCTGCTGCCACATAGGGACTGTTTGACATTTTGACTATGAGATAAATAATTCATAAGGGAATTAATCTAACTATTTTAATAAAGTTTTTAAGTCTCACTCACCAGCAACTCAATTCATGGACTTTTTTATAATAAATTTGACAATAAAATATATCTAAACATTTTCTAAATATTTTGCAATGAACATATAGATAAAAAGACAATTTTCATTTGATTCCACTAACTATCCTAGCTAACTTTGCATTTAGTTTTACAGTCATACATATTATTTTTAATAAGACCAGTTGTATTCCTGTTGGGTTGATGCATGTGATTATAAGGGGTTTAAGAGGAAAGAAAAGATGACATTTAGGAAAGAAAGAACATCGGCTAACTGTTTTATAAGGTTTATGAACATTATGCATGGTGGATGTGTGTCAACAAGTTAAAATGTAGTTATACCGTACTATAATATGAGAATGATAGCTGGGCATGGTGGGTTGCTTTGCTTTATTTTTATTTTTTACTATTCCATAGTAATGAAAAAATATATAGTAAGAAAAAAACAGTAAAATCAAATATAAATCATATGTATCAGTTAAATCTGTCCAAAGAGAGTTTCTAAAGGTGCCCCTAAATCTGTATGAATTGACATGAAGTAGTCTGTGGTAGTTGTCTTAGTAATTGAGCAGTTGGAACCCAAATAATGCAAATTAAATTAAATGTTTTGTAATGGTGATAGAATTGGTCTTCTGCAGATTTGTGTCCCATTTCACTTCTGTCATCCCATTTTTCAGTTTTCTTGTTTTCCGAGATGATTCCCAAATGGTTCCCTCAATACCTCAATTATCCTGCTATACCCTTAACTCCTTCAGTCTCCTGACACTGCAATGGTTTTTCACACATCCCTAGATAATACTTTCACCTTGTCATTATGCATCACATCCATCAGTCTGGCTTCCACATGTGGCTGGTTCAGCTCTATATGTACGCTGATAGACTGGTCAGAACAGACAAGACAGAAAGAGTGGATTTATTTTTTTCTGTAGTCCCTCTGACACTCTATCATTTTGTCCTACTTAATCACAGAATCATAAAATCATAGAATCATTCTGGTTGGAAAAGACCTCCAAGATCATATGGTCCAACCATCCAATGAATGAATACAACCATTAATGAATCCTCAAAGACAAGGTTTTATTTTATTATTTTATTATTATATTATTTTATTATATTTTATTTTATTTTATTATTTTTTACAATGAGAGATAACTAAGGACACCATACTTTTATCCCTTTTCTATTGAAATATTTCAGAATACAGTGATCTTTATTGCAATTAATTCCTGTTTTTTGTGGTTTTTTTTTTTTCCTTGTTTTCCTCTTTGATGTGTTAGTGTAAAGATATAGGGCAATGCAAATAAGAGAGTTGTTAAAATGAAATACATTTATTTTTGGAAGAAAAAAGCAAATGATTTGCAACTATTAATTTACTAATCCAGTGTCCTTGTCAATGTGCAGTTACTAAAGAACACAAGAAAAAGAGCAACAACTGGGAAATTCTGATATGTTGACTTTAAAGAGAAAAAAAAAAAAAACTTTTAGAAAATTAGTATCTTGTTTTAGTTTTGGAAACCTGTTTAAATATAGGATGACCACTTCTATTTCTTAGGCATGGTTCATATTTTATGTATTCATATTTCTATAAGGAATATTATTATTGTTGTCAGTAATGCAAAACCAGAAAAATCATCATGCTTTCTCTCTTACTGTTCAGTTACTTTATTGTTAGAGAAAGTGGCCAGAAAGTGAAAATTATTATTTTTACAATAACTTTTGAAGTTTTGATTGTCTTTTTCTGTCTTCTCGTTCACTCACTCTGAAAGCGTGAGGCCTTCAGGAGAGAAAGAAGAGTCAATTGGAGTATGATTCTGAAACATGACTCAGTCAAAATGGTAGTAATTTGTTCATCTTCTCCAACCTCTCAATAGTCCCTAACCAAAGTGATGATGTAAATAAAACATTTTCATCATAAGATTTGCGCTACATTATAGTAATAAGTTATGAGGGGAAACAAAAACAAGAAAAAGGAAACCAAACAAGAAACATCTTTGCATAAATGGGAAATTGAAGTCAAATGACAGCAGATTTAAAAATAAATAAATAAATCAATGAACGATTTTCTAAAGGAGTAAGTCCCTCAACAATTAGCATCTTGATTTCTTATTCATTATACAATGTGTTTTAGAGAGCTTATTGAGATCCTGTCTTCTGAGATGAAACATTGCATCACTGAATAGTAATAATTCTCAAACAGAAGGTGATATTTTAGTCCCTAAATGTAAAATTTAAAGAGTTAAGAGGTGGAAAACATCATCTTTTTACAGCTGCATCCCAGACAAAAGTGAGAGAGATATAGATCTTAGACAAATAAAAATTTGCCCACGGAGGTTGCTGAGTCTCCTCTGGAGATACTCAAGGCCCGCCTGTATGCCTACCTGGGCAACCTGCTCTAAGGAACCTGCTTTGGCAGAGGGGTTGGACCCGATGATCTCTTGAGGTCCCTTCCAACCCCTACAATTCTGTGATTCTGTGAAAACAAAAAGGAAGACCAGACAAAACCACACACATATCCAGTGAATGCTCTGACACTCTAGCTGAAGGCATATTCTAAAGTCAGAGGTGATTGTCTGACACAGATAACACCCTCTCAGAGTAGCAAAGGGAAATAGGACTGATAGCAGTAAAACTATTGGTAATCCCTTTGCCCGGCTTTGTGGAAAAACCTAGAATATGACCACTGAAGCATAAATCAGACAAAACTGGGGAAATATGTTGGTCTTGTCCCATTTTCTCTGTAGAGAAATAAGGCTTTATGTACCTGCATTGGGGACTTTGACAAAAGAATTCTGTGACACCTTTGAAAAAGTTCAGCTACAAGACACTCATTTATTATCATGTCTGAAGCTTGAAGTATTTTATATCTCCTCCAAACCCTTTTAGATAAGCAAAAAAATTCCTGTAAGGTTTATCAGATGATTTCTTATTTATCTTAATTTCTTTTTCCTGTTAGTATCATAATATTCGTGACAAACCCTTCATTGATATTCATTGTTGCCGCTGGTTTAGAGTAGGAAAGGAGCCCAGAAAAATTGTCATGTGATAAGTAACTCAGAATTGCTTACCAGAAACATCTGGATTTTATTTTGTTTTGTCTTGTTTTGATACTCATGTATTTTGCAGCAAAAGTAGAATATACCTTCTCTTACATTCTTGTATTTTAGGTTTCTTTGTATTGGTTAAAGCAGTTACTTATTTTCCCCTTGTGAAATGAAAGTTCTAACACAACAATTTATAGATGATGAAATTTTAAAGGATTAGGAGAACAATTACAAAATATTGTTCTTGATAAGACTTCATTGAAGCTGACTGAAATGCCTAGGGAAAAATTAACAAAAATTTCAATATTGAATTCTCACCAATCTTTGTAATAAGTGTTTTTGTTGTTTTTGTTGTTTGTTTTGTTTTTAATTTCTGATGAAGTCTGAGATGATACAAAAAATCTTTATAAGGTCTACGTAAAAAAAAAAAAAAAGACATTTTTATTTTGAATAATTTCACCAGACTCTAGAACACTCCTTAATTTTACCATTTAGAATATTGTGACACAATATACTAGAAGCACATATATTGTAAGCATTAATGACAATGTAATCTGAAGACTAAGGATGTACAGAAATAAATACACAGAAATTAAAATCTACCAATGAAGTATACTTAATTTCAGGAACTCTATTCATTATATCTATTCACGAGTTCCTGAAATTAAGGATTAAAAATTGTCTTCCTTCTTTGGGAAAGGCTTTAGAAGAAATATTTCTAATTTTTAAATCTATTAATCTTTTTGAAGAGTTTGTAATCATTAACATTCAGTTACATTCATTATAATAAACAAAACAAAACAAAACACCTTAGTCAAGTAAAAGAAGAATACAAGGAATAGAAGGGTATGTAGGACAAGATCCGGGTTTATATCTTTTGAAGTCAATGAAAAATATGTTTAATGAATAAATGAAAGTAAAATGCTAAAAAAAAAAAAAAAATAAAATACTTCCTTGCTATAATAGATTTAGCTTGGTAAAAAAAAAAAAAAATCATCTTCACACTAAAGATCATCTAGGCCAAACATTAAAATAAAAATGGATTTTTACCTCACTGTCTACCTCACTACATGGTCTTTCAAGCCATCAAATTTCTCAATAAAATCAACAATAATTGCTATAAGGATAGTTATGATCCTGTTGTCTTCACTTTTACTTGTCTCATATGTTAATTTCTTTTTTCCTAAATATTAAAATTCTAAAAAATTCACTTAAAATTCTACTTTGCAAATGAAAGTGTTATTACATCCTTTCACATTTTTCAATATAATAAGAAAGACAATTTTAGTGTTTACATTATTCTATGACTGTTTGTAACCTTTCTAAATTCTTCCCTTTATTGCAACAAAAGAAAGTTAGCTAAGGCTCTTCATATGGTTTAATAACTTTCCTGATGACAAATCAGTCAGACTCAGACTTGATTTTGGTGTGAGAGTTGTTTTGTTTCTATATAGATCTAACAGGAGTAGGAAGACTGAATAACCTATTTTTACTGTCAGTAGCATGAAAAGATTAGATCTCTCAACAATAAAAAATAATGTGTTGTTTATATAATTTTGGAAGGGTTGCATTTTGATATTTAAAGCAGAACACATCCTGGAGATAAAGGTACATGTGTTCCTATTATTTTATTCAGTATTTCTGTCAGTTTCAGTGATTACCCAGATAACAGGAAAAAGTTTAGGTAACAAGAAATTACACCAAACTTTGAATTTTTCTTAAAATGTGCGCAGATTTCGAAGTGCAGTTGACTGAGGTAGGTGGTGGATAAAGAAGCTTAGTTATTTCAGATTTTACCTCCAGATAAATTCTATTTCTTTTCCTAAAAATTCCAGTCTGTAACAATGTACTTTCATTTCTTTACAATATTTCATCATTTTGTTCTGCTTGCACACATTATTCTACTTTGAGCTGTCTTTGTCTAAACAACTCTGCCCTGCCTGAGATGATCACCAGTCAAAGCAGCGCTTGTATAAATGGTTCCGTTTTGACATATTGTGAATAGACTCTGAAAATATCAGGGTTGCAAATGACAGTCAGTGCATTTGAGTGGTTTGTGCCAATAGATGCATGTGGAGGTATAGTACGTGTTAAAATCTGTTCACGGATAAGTGTTTGGTCTTTCTCTGGAATGTTTACATATTCTAGCAAATGTCTCCATTCACTTTTCTCCAAAGCATAGAATAAATGTTTGAAGATTACCCTAAAAAAAGTGAATAATCTTGACCAGTACTTGCTTCTGTAGGTCTTACTTTTTTTTTTTTTCTTTTTTAATCTGAGTAATTCAATACATGCATTTAAAAAGCAAATATTTGAAAACTATACGAATGTGCTGGTTTTTTGCTAATATTCTTAGACATCCAAAAAGTCAGGATGTAAAGTTTAGGATTTTTTCTAAATTGAAATCTGTATGAAAGTTCTCCTTGTAAGATCCAAAATCTCAAAAAGTGTTTAGGGCATTCTAAGTAATAGATATTGCACCTCTCATTTTTCATGTGGCATATTAAAATACAACTATTAAATTGCAAACTGTCTCCCAAATTCATAGCTAGTTAACTCCCAATGATACATCCAGCTGCCAACATCGAGGGTGAATTTTGCAAGTGAGCTGAGACTTCAAAAATACATATATATATATTTATATACATGAGTAAAACCCTGGTTTACAGATAGTGAGGGAAAAAATAGAGTACTGAAATGCCAAGCAGAAACCAGTGAACAATTTCTGTTAGGAAATTAATAAAAAGTTTATACTTTTCACTCTTACTTATCCTGCACAATGCATTTATCCCATTCCCTAAAATAACTAGCAAAATGTAAGTGAACAAAAAAAATTTACTGACCCTGAATTTATGTTGAAATAAAAATTGAGTTTTAAATTTATTTATTAAAATTTATTAAATTTATTAAAAATTATTAAAATTATTAAATTTATTAAATTTTAAATTTATTCCATTTTATGAAGAGAAAAGTAAATCTTTTTACAGATCAAAGTCCTGATGCCCATCTTCCTTATGCAAGCCAAAGATAATTCTACAGGTGTTAATAGGTATGGAGGTGGTAAGAGAGTAAAAACAAATCCCATATCTCCTACATATTTTTGTGAGATTATGTATATTATTTTATTTGGACTTTATTTCCCTTGTTTTGTTACACTCTGAATCATTCTTAACTGATCTACACTGATGAACTATTAGACCTATTCTGCAAAGTTTTTACTGCTTGCTTTTTGGTGAAAAACAGAATATTCCTTTTCTTGATCCACAGTGAGATTTCTAGGATTTCACAGTATCACAGTATCACAGATTTCTAGGTTGGAAGAGACCTCAAGATCATCGAGTCCAACCTCCGACCTAACACTAAGTACTCCACTAAACCATATCACTAAGCTCAACATCTAAACGTCTTTTAAAGACCTCCAGGGATGGTGACTCCACCACCTCCCTGGGCAGCCCGTTCCAATGCTTAATAACCCTTTCGGTAAAGAAGTACTTCCTAACATCCAACCTAAAACTCCCCTGTCGCAACTTTCGCCCATTCCCCCTCGTCCTGTCACCAGGCACGTGGGAGAACAGACCAACCCCCACCTCTTTACAGCCTCCTTTAAGGTAACTGTAGAGAGCGATAAGGTCGCCCCTGAGCCTCCTCTTCTCCAGGCTGAACAAGCCCAGCTCCCTCAGCCGCTCCTCGTAAGACTTGTTCTCCAGACCCCTCACCAGCTTGGTCGCCCTTCTCTGGACTCGCTCGAGCACGTCCATGTCCTTCCTGTAGCGAGGGGCCCAAAACTGAACACAGTACTCAAGATGCGGCCTCACCAGAGCCGAGTACAGGGGCACAATCACTTCCCTCGACCTGCTGGCCACACTGCTTCTTATACAGGCCAGGATGCTGTTGGCCTTCTTGGCCACCTGAGCACACTGCTGGCTCATATTCAGCCGACTATCAACCAGTACTCCCAGGTCCCTCTCGGCCAGGCAGCTTTCCAGCCACTCATCTCCCAGCCTGTAGCTCTGCTTGGGGTTGTTGCGCCCCAGGTGCAGGACCCGGCACTTGGCCTTGTTGAACCTCATACAGTTGACCTCAGCCCATCGCTCCAGCCTATCCAGATCCTCCTGCAGAGCCTTCCTGCCCTCGAGCAGATCGACACACGCACTTAGCTTGGTGTCATCTGCAAACTTACTGAGGGTGCACTGGACGCCCTCATCCAGATCATCGATAAAGATATTAAAGAGGACCGGCCCCAGTACCGAGCCCTGGGGGACACCACTAGTGACCAGCCTCCAACCAGATTTGACTCCATTCACCACAACTCTCTGGGCCCGGCTATCCAGCCAGTTTCTAACCCAGCGAAGCGTACGCCAGTCCAAGCCCCGAGCAGCCAGTTTCTGATTTAGTGTTTTTTGTTTGGTTAGTTTTGTTTTGTTTTGTTTTGTTTCTTTTCTCAGGTATTCACCATTAACTACATCAATAAATGTGTACTGATGTTTCTAAAGGGGAATAACTCTCATTAAGCTTCTCATAACCAGCTCCCAAATGCAAATTTGAAACTAATACCAAACTTATAGAGTCAAAACAGACATTTTTCCCCTTGTCATACTATAGTCATAGATAAGGTCTTTTTCCATCCTTTGGACATAAAGGATAGACCTTTTCCTGTTTCATCTGGAAGTTTTATTTAAGTACTAGTATATAGGACAATGCAATTGCTTTTTTATTATTATTATTATTTTTCCCTTTTCTATTGCACTTGTGCCTTTTATAGGGTTTTTTTTATATGTTGGCTCTTTTTGTCTTAGATATCGACTCTAGTATTAAGTAGAATGAACTTAAGCTGTTCTTAATGTTGGGCATATTACATCAAAAATATGTTACAAGACAGAAATAACCCAAACCATTTTGACTCTATTTTGTCCACTCACTTTTTCCTTGTTATTCCATGTTTATGAACACAAGGTAGTCCATGAAAATTAATGATATGTTAGTGAATGCAAAGGTTTAAGGAATGCTGAGAACCTACCAATTTAATGTTAATGATTATTGTATAAAAGCTTCCAATTTAATTTGAAATGGGACTGCAAAATGGCTCATATGCTGAGATGTCCAGGTAAAGAATTTATTTCTCAGTAATGGCAGGATGCCAACCTGCTAATACTTACCCAGGAAATCAATAGCAACTAGATGTATTTAGGTAGGTAAAAAATGTTGTTAATTCAGTTGTAGAAGACAAAACACTAATAATATTTCTTCTTACATTAGGCATTTACTTCAGATGGAAGAATTATAAGGCTTTTTCTAACATTAATTAAGGCCATTGAATGACGAGTATCAGAAAAATTTCCATCCAATTCCTTTCAAAAAATCAGCATTTTCCCCTTAATTTCCTATATGCATCAGCAATACCTTGAAGCACTCAGCAGAAAAATATGATTTGATAACATACCTAAAATTTCAAAGGATTTATTTACAAAATTATTTATTTATTGTTCTATTGTTGGGAAGAATCTTTGTAATCACTGTAATTTGCTCCAGCATGCTACCTCATGGGCTGCAGGGGGACAGACTGCTCCACCATGGTCCTCTCCATGGATCCCAGGTGAACTTCTTCTCTGGCGCATGGAGCATCTCCTGCTCTCCTTCTTCATTGACCTTGCAGCCTGCTGTGTTGTTCCTGTTACATTTTGTCACTCCGCTCTCCCAGCTGCTGTTGCACAGCTTTTTTTTTTTATTATTTTTTTTTTTCCCCTTCTTAAATCTGCTGTCACAGAGCTGCAACCATCATTGCTCATTGTTTCAGCTTTGGCCAGTGACAGGACCCTTTTGGAGCCAGCTGGAACTGTCTGAGAGCTGACAATGGACAATGCTCAGAGCAGGCTTTTTCAAAGAGGAATGAGACTTGGTGAACCACTGCCAAGTAAGTCTTTGCTTAATTAATGTTTTATACTAGCCAAGGAGACAACAAGAGGAAATAAATAAATGAAAACTTATTTTGAGAGTGCTCAAGACTAATTTTGTCAATTGTGGTATATTTCAGTTATGCCATAGATATACTGGGAAACTACTGTCCAAAGCTGAATCCAGACCATGAGATACAAGTTCCCTTAATGTCTTTGAGATGCACTTTAGAGAGATTTCTTATAAAGATGTTTCTTCTTGTTCTCTACCTCTAGTTGGGACTTGGAGCTCTGCAGCAAAGGAAACCTTTGTTAAAGATGATGTAGGAGTTTCAGACACATTGTTTTCACTATTTTCAAATTCATTCAAACTCTTCACTTTACAAAATCTCCTTAGCTACAAAATTCCCACAGCCCATGACTTACTACCTGGAAGTTTTCTTCCTGCTCTCGTGTTATGCCCAGTCTTGGTGTTAAGGAGGGAGAACTTTCCGCTGGCAGTGACTAAGGGGTAGATGAGAAATGGTGCTGGGAAGCTGGTGAGCAGCACTGCTGAGTTTTCAGTGGATCATTTCATGATCAACAGGCTGCTGCGTTAGATTACATCAATAATAAGCGGATCAAACAAAATGTGTTGGGAGAAGATGCCCAATATTTCAGCCACTGGATGTGAAGGGAGTCTATGTACAGTGACTCAGAATGATAAATTTTTGTGGGAAAGGCAGCTTTATGTGAGGAGCAACAATTAACAATCAACAGTAAGTGTGTGAGGGTGCACAGCCCAAGGATCACCCAGATGCCTCTGTTTTTGCCTAGAGACTTTAAAGGGACTTCAGGTGATGAGAAATATTATTTACAAAGGCTAGACCGTTCAATTCAAGTAGTTCTTACTTGAGGTTTGGGCATATAGTTTTAGCTCTATGACTATTACATAAAGAAATAGGTGTTTTGTTTGTCCTGGTTGAAAAATATAGACATTGCAACTGCAGAAGGAACAGTTACCATGCTGTTTTTTTGTTTGTTTTGTTTTGTTTTGTTTTAAATATGTAATACAGGAAAAAGTTTAGATACTATAGGAAATAGTAAAATTAAACAATCTATATATGTAATATCTAATGGAAGCAAAAATACATCCAATATCTGACTTTTAACATTATACCTTCTTCAACATTTTACTGTGAACATTTGGAGTAAGTGACAGAGAATGAAGTGAATTCTTATACTACAGCCATGTGATTGGAAAGAAGTTCAAGAAAAACAGGAAGGCTTTACTTTCTGTGCAAGATCAACTGATAACCATGAAAGTTGTTCAACTGTCAGGTTGTTTAGAACTTATAATAGAGAGCTCCCAGTTTCCACAATATTCTATTTTGTCATTTTACTATCCAGAGAAGATAAAGATAAATTTTCCTTATATCAAACGTAAACCATCTTTGCTGCAACTCATTACCTACTTGGTAGGACAAGCATAGTTAATTTTTAACCTATTTATTCCAATGCAAGACTTTAAAAAAAAAAAAACAACAACAAGATATATAAACATATATAAACATATCATCGTTGACTAGTAAAGTTTTAAATTGGTATAGCACTTAAAATAGTTTACATTTATTGTTATCATTTAAAAAGCTGAAAAACATTTTACTGAATTCATCTAAGATATAATTGTTCTCAGCAGCTGAAAAATTAAAACTTTTTTTTTCTTTTTTTTAATGGGTAAGCTGATCTTCCCCTAGATTAAAGTAAGTGCTTATACTTTTTTTTTTTTTTTTACATAAAGCTATTTAAGTGCAGAGTACATACGAATTTTACTACAGCTACTTCCTATTCATCTCCTTAGTATTTTCTACCTTAACATGTATTTTCCTTCCATACCATTTGTGACTATTGAAAAAGACAGTGATTTTTCTACCTCTTCTTCCATGATCACAGCTTTGCTAAAATTCCTAAAAGTCACTCTTTTCTTAACAATACTTCTTTCAGACAATTTGACTTGGTAAATGGAAAATAATATTTAATTTATTTATTTATTTTGCCACACGGAATTTAACCACAGGTCCCGCTTCCACAGGACTTAGCTTTTTACTTTTGGAAAAGAAGGATCTGTATGAGATAAATGGAAAGAGAGGAAATGTAATGATGGAAAAAATGTGTGTTTTCATAACTTTCTCTATCTACAAAATCTTCAAAATTAGTTCTTCAAGCCTAGACCAGTCCATCATTTAATTGACTTGTATGGTTCCTACAGCTGCAAATGTATAACCCTGGCCACAAGAAATCAACAGAATCTTGGGCAACATCTAGTAGAAATTACCTAACTTTCTAATATACATGTTTTTTTGTTTGTTTGTTTTCATTTTGCCTAGGAGAATGTATTTTAGAAGGGATTTTCCAAGAGTAATGACAGGATTCTGCCGTATACTTTTGCAGACTTCACTCTATGTTTTTAAGAGCAAATAAACAACCAGAAATAACTAAGCTGATCCTACCTTAATACATGTGGTCAAATAAAGAGCTTTTAGGAATTATTTTTAGTCTATGTTTGTTTGTGAATATATTTCTTAGTCATTTACTATTTCAGTTTTCTCAGGTCTTCTGGGTGGTGGGTTGCTACACATTTGTTCCACAAAGTAACAAATGTCATTTTTCTGAGCATAAGAAGGAAGAGGAAGGACAGATTCATGTGGCTGCATGGGCTAGAAATTTATGCCTGGTAGTCTGTGGGGTGTGTCCTTAGCTCTCTCATTGCAGTCCCTGTTGTCACAGGCATGTTCTGCCAGGATAGAACAGAACAAGAGGACAATTCATAGCCCCTCAGGACTCTGAAGGGATATGAAAAATTATAAAGTAGAAAGAAATACTTCCCAAGAGAGAAGCGGTGTCTTTGGGAGCTCTAGGGCAAGTTCTGGTCTGACTCTATTGCTGTGATGGTTTCTGACCATATGACCACAGCAATTCTATAATGGCAACCAGTATGGAGCTCTTGCTAATCGTTTAATTCACAAAGTGTCCCTGTCATTGTGTCCAGTTTGGACACGTCTTTAACAGCATGTAGTTAACGATATAAAAATTTAGACTAGATAGCTACGTATTCTTTCCATCAAAGTCAAAATAAATACAGTGACTGAGGTATATTGTCTAATATTATATTAATTAAGTAGATACTTGCACTCCTTAAGAGTCCTTTATGACATTGATATAGGATTAGTTCAAAGCTGAGATTTAAACAAGTGAAAAATGCTAAATACTACTATCCCTGTTATGTGTTTATCTATTAAGAGAAATAGGATAATATTGTCTCCAGTATCTTAACATTTGTCAAAATTTGACTTTTCTAAGTTTAATAGAAAAGCACTTTTACTCTGAAAGTCTGTTTTATGTAATAAAGGATGTTTTGGCTATGTATTCCAAAATGCAAAATGAAAGTTTTAAGAATATCAAGCATTCAGTGGAATGTGTCAAGTTTCTATGAGGCTTATATCATAAACCTAGTTAATAATCATTGCTACCTTAATAATTTAATGAAACTGCCCCAGTAATTAAATGCTTACTTAATTCATAGGAAAAATATAGCAAAGCTATTATTTCGAAATATTCTACATATATAAGCTTCTTTGTTAATAAAATCAGGTTTATTTATCTGACTATTTCTTTTTCTCTGAAGTCCTTCAAATTTCACAAACACTGCAGTTTGTGCTTATGTATAGTTTATACATGTAGAAATATAACTGCATACAAAATGCATACACATATATATCCTTTCTTTTCTGCAGGGTAATTTCTCCCAGTTTTAAGTGGACGGTCAAAATAGAAATAGAAAATGTCTTTGCTTGGCTTGCACCTGCACACATCAGCTGTGCATGTAAACGAATTAACATTGTAAGTCAGAGAGTTGGCCTGCTATCTAAGTTTATTATACTAATATTCTGGGACATTTTTCTAAATGTGTTATAAAGAATGCTTTTGACTTCCTCTTTGAGGTACTTCAGGTTAAATTTCAACTCTCACTCAGGTATTTTCAGTCATTCTAAGCGCCTTCCAGCTGATGCTTCCAGAATTCTTGGACAAAACTCTTAGATTTAAGAAACAAACTATTCAGATGAAGAGTGTAAAAGTTTGCCTAATACTTTTGAAGCAAAATATCTGGGTAAGAACTAGATAGATTTTGCAACACACTTTACACTAAAAAACAAAACAAAACAAAACAAAAAACAGTTTAACATAATCCAGACTTGAGGTGCCATACAAAGACATTTGTTAAACCATGTCTGTATTTTATTCTTCTTCAGTTCACTCAGCTTAGGTTGAGTGTTTGTCCATGCTCATTGATGAAACCACAGTGTACAATATGGCCTGCAATTACTGGCCCAAAATTTCAGTGAAATTATGAAGTAATTAATTATGAAGTTACTTGGTTGCCTGAATAACAGTAACATTACTTACACCAGGTGAAAACTAGACAAATCAACTTTGAAAATTTGCTCTTACCCATCTTTATTTAGATTTAGAATTTGTATAATTTTGATTTCACTCATGCTCAGACCTTTAGATATGAGAAAGAATTAAAAACTAAAGCATTTCTTATACAGAAAATAAGATGTGAGACGAATGATAATTTAATACAGAAGCTTTTTAGAGGCATTATGATGTAATTAGTTTACATCACAAAATGAAACCATTTTAAAGACTTTAGAGCACTCAGCTTATTTTTAATTATACCTCAAAGAAAAATTGTCTTTCTGTTCCACAGATTGCTAAACTTGGAGGTCCGGAAAACGTAAATTAAAAGAAAATATTTGTTACTAAACTGGAAAAAGCAAGTCTTTCTATCTTCTTTAATAGGTGTGCATCTTCTTTATCTGAATATGCAAAAACTAAGCCAAGGAGCTAATTCCTGTTGTCTAACATCCTTTCAGTTAATAATTCAATCCATTCATTGATAGAAGGTTTACATGGGGATTGCACTTTAATATAATATAATAAAATAATAATAATAATAATAATAATAATAATAATAATAATAATTTCACTGAAGGTAAGTAGTATATTGATTGCTTTAGGGGAAGATGTCCTATACGCACACATAGTACAGTCAGATCAATATCCCAAAAGTCATGGCTCTTCACATCATATTTACTAAACTGAGAATTAACATCAGAAACTCTTCTAGAAACACTATAAAACAGTCTGAAGCCAAACACTACCTTCATCTTGTCAGATCTTTGTAACTCAACTTAATTCAAAAACTGATGTACTAAATTGGACAGAATGTTCAATTAAAACTATACAGAGGGGAAGTAGAGGTTTAGGGAAAGAGTGTGGAAATGTCACTGTACTTCCTGTGAACTACTGCATATCACACCTTGATCACTTTTCCCCTGCTTTCCACGACTTTCTATATATCTCTATCTTGTGATATTCACTTCTTTTCTCAACATGAGAGCTCTCTTCTTACTTGTCTCTCTGGTAAATTCATACACGCTTCTCTTTTGCATACTGTTTTCAGCTCTACTGTATGTTTTCTGATATAAAGGAATGAAAACTGCCAGTAAAAGAAGTGCAAAAGGAATGTGCTGTATACATTTTAACAATGACACATATTTTGATATTTTCTGTTTCTTCCCAATTCCTTTCCAATTAATT
The DNA here is from genome assembly GCF_040182565.1 of Anser cygnoides. Taxonomy (NCBI): domain Eukaryota; kingdom Metazoa; phylum Chordata; class Aves; order Anseriformes; family Anatidae; genus Anser; species Anser cygnoides. The sequence continues at coordinate 125,298,547 of NC_089873.1, read as the reverse complement.
TTTGAGCATTTTTTTCCAAAACGAAGCACAATTGATCAAACCTTTATTGAGTTTCAATAGCTAGTGTAGATCTTATGATTCTTATTTCTCTGCTTCTCTGCTTTTAATTCTTTAGACATTTCATCTCTATCTCAATTTCTGTCATAACTGTTCATAATGAATTATTGTTCTAATTGTCTTGGAAAATGCTGTGTTAACAAATTTGATAAATTTGATAACCATCATATCTGTTTCCAGATCACTTATGAATATGTTCAATAACATAGGTTCCTGTGGATCTCTCCATAATGGTAAAAACAACCATCTTTTCCAGGCACTTTTTTTTTTTTAACCATTTAATAATAGATACTGGAAGATTTTCTCTCTAATCCTATGTCCTGTTTAAAAGGGGGGCTTTCTCAAAAGTATTTTGCAAAACTGAGTGTTTTGCAAGATTTGCAAACCAATTTCAGACATTATCTTTGTCTAGTTTATCGCCTTCTTTATAGAGAACTGTGCTTCCCAAAAAAACTGTTGATGTCCTACTATATCATGCTCTTAATCATAGGCTCAGCAGTTTGCTGAGTGCAGATATAAGCTTTCCATTTTATAGTTCTCTAAAGCCCTTTTAAAAAATTTGTATTGCGTTTGCCATTTTCAATTCCTCTGGTACAAAGTCCATTTTAAGTGATAAATTACACGCTATAGTTAACAGTTCAGCACTTTCATATTTCATTTTCCTTACAACTCTGTGTGAATACCATCTGTTCCTGGAAGTTTGCTGTTATTCATTTTGTCAATTTGTTTGAAAACTCTTTTTACTAACATTTTATCTTAGTTCCTGGGTGTTGCCTTCCATTACAAAAAGCTTTCACAGGTGACCTAATCTCTTGCACAGTGATGTAAGTTCATTCATTTTGGTTTTGTCTTATGGTCTCATTTTACTTACAGACACCCTTAATGTCGTATTAATCTTTGGCCATACAGAACCTTTGGAAGGCTTCTTGCTTTTGGTGTTTTTGAATACAACATTATGAGGTTAAATATTTTCCTAGAACATGATGTTTCTCAAAGACTTCTTTCAGCTATTGTAGTACGACTCAATTTACATTTAAATTTGCAGAATTTCATTATTTGTATATGATTTTACTCTCTTAAACATGATTTTTCTCATTTCTAAAGGACTCTATCATTTTATATTTAACCATGTCAACGTTTAGGCTTAATTTATATGAGATTCTTGTATTTAAATAAAAAATATACTTTTGGGCTAAAATCGGTATATAGTTATAACATCCTCACGAAAAGTATTTTATTTTGTAAGAATTTCATCCTGTTGGCTTCTAGTGTCTATTTTAGGCTTCTAGTGTCTATTTTATTGCTCCATTTTAGGGCCAGTCCTCTTCAATGTTTTTATAAATGATTTGGATGTAGGACTAGAAGGTGTTCTGAGCAAATTTGCCGACGACACTAAACTTGGAGGAGTTGTGGACTCGGATGAGGGTGGAATGGCCTTGCAGAGAGATCTGGACAGATCAGAGAGCTGGGCGATCACCAACCATATGAAGTTTAACAAAAGCAAGTGCCGGGTCCTGCACCTGGGACAGGGCAACCCTGGCTATACATACAGACTGGGTGACGAGATGCTGGAGAGCAGTCCCGCAGAGAGGGATCTGGGGGTTGTGGTTGACAGCAAGTTGAATATGAGCCAGTAGTGTGCCCTGGAAGCCAGGAGGGCCAACCGTACCCTGGGGTGCATCAAGCACGGCATTGCTAGTTGGTCGAGGGAAGTGATTGTCCCGCTCTACTCTGCGCTGGTGCAGCCTCACCTTGAGTACAGTGTGCAGTTCTGGGCACCACAGTACAAAAAGGACACTAAACTGTTGGAGAGTGTCCAGAGGAGGGTGATGAAGATGGTGAAGGGCCTAGAGGGTAAGACGAATGAGGAGCAGCTGAGGTCACTGGGCCTGTTCAGCCTGGAAAAGAGGAGGCTGAGGGGGGACCTCATCACAGTCTACAACTTCCTCGTGAGAGGGACTGGAGAGGCAGGTGACCTATTCTGTGTTATCAGCAGTGACAGGACCCGTGGGAACGGTGTGAAGCTGAGGCAGGGGAAGTTTAGGCTGGACATCAGGAAGAGGTTCTTCACCGAGAGGGTGGTCGCACACTGGAACAGGCTCCCCAGGGAAGCAGTCACTGCACCAAGCCTGTCTGAATTTAAGAAGAGATTGGACTGTGCACTTAGTCACATGGTCTAAACTTTTGGGCAGACCTGTGCGGTGCCAGGAGTTGGACTTGATGATCCTTATGGTTCCCTTCCAATTCGGGATATTCTGTGATTCTATGATTCTATGATTTGTACATTAATGTTATTTTTGACATTGTGGTAATATATTAGTTTACTTTTTTCTACTTTTTACTTTTTACTTCTACATTTACAGGTTAGCTTTTTATTAATTATGTCTTGTTCCAGGTAAAATGATTGAGACTAGAATTTCTTTACATTTTCTAATTACTTGTTTTAAGATGAGATTGCTTAAGAAGAAATTTCTGAGAAATGTCTGTCATGCATTATGTCTATTCTGACATGAGTCAAAATGAGAGTAAGAGAAGTTGTCTAAGAGGGCTTCATGGTCTCAGTCTTTATGATTTCTCTTAATATGTCACAGACCGGGTCATTATTTTGTCTAGGTAGTCTATCTAGTATTTCTCTATTTGAATTTAAATTTTCACATACAGCACCACGTTCAGTCAGTATTTCTTCATCATTTTAATCCACTAAATACTGAATCAGGGGCCTCCAAGAGTATAAACATAATTTGATATCAGAGGTCTTGAAAGTACTGACACATAACATACCTCGAGGCTAGAAACATAAATCACAAATGATCAATAACTGGTCACTAACAGATTTCAGCCTTGAGGGGGAACTTGTTTCAAGGCATCTGAAAAGGAAAAAATGGTATATGGATTCAGCTTAAAAATAAACAAAAAAACGTGCATAAAGAAAACACAGAGCAGAGAGTAAGAAGTTACAAAAGACAGTCAAATGTACAAGGATGGGAATAAAGCAAAAACTGAGAGAGGAACTGCTACCACACCTTGCTGCCAGCCCACTTAGGCTGTGGGCTCATTGATATTGCTGCTTATCCACTGCAGGTTCTTTCTCAACTCCAGTTGAAAAAGTGAACATTTATTTACTTATTTACTTATTTTTGCAATTCTTATTTTGTTACTCTGTTTGCTTGAATATCTTTCTATAGTTGGTCTTGGTCTAGTTATCTATACTTATATGTCATGGTTATATAGAACTTGCACTATTTTCTGCTGTTCCTTCTCAGAGTTTTATTCACCTTTAATGTATTTTCTTTGGAGTCAGGTTGCTGCCCACTTGTGTACATTATATCATTTAGATCTTTGTATTCTTGCATAGATCTTGTATTTGTTAGGTTTTTCTTCTGAGAATTTATAGTATGTCACACAGTGTAGAAACCCCTTACGTAGCACTTTGCCAGGCTACTTAATTTAAATATAACTTTTGTTTTCCATAGAGGTTCTTTATCCAAAAAATACTGCAGCAAGTATCACATGCTGCAAAGAGAGGTGAATTGTAGATTTTCCTGGGAATATATGTGTTTATAAGGCATCCTAAAGATGTGTATGTCTTAAAAGTTATAAGCTAACTATAGTTTTGAAACTCCACCAAGTCTATTGGACTGAATATTTTGAGACGGTTCTGACAAGCAGCTGAATCTTTTCTTTGTTGAAAATACATGCTGAAATGGAGTCACTCTATCAGGTCCCATGGTGTTAATATATGTAGGTAGTGAAATCCCTCAAATATACTGAGATACTAGAACCCTGTTAGGTCTGTTTAGGTCAAAACTGTCTGCATACCTGTACTAGATACTAGAAGCTGATCTGTTATTTATAAGCATTGATTCTGTTGGTTCATAGAATCACAGGATCATGTACTCATAGATTGATTGTCGAGGTAATCGGCTCAGGGGCAGACACATTCTGTAGTACATCACAGTGTTAAGGGGCTTCCCTTCATCAAGGCCCCTTTGAGGCAGCCAAGAGAGCGGCCAGGACCTCACAGCCTTTGTGAGGGCTGCTGAGCTGTCTTGGGCGGAGCCAGGAGTGCTCCTCCTCTGTTGTAAAAAGGAAGCCCCTAGACAGCAGGAGTGGGCAGGAGCTGGCGAACAGGATGGACAAACAGGGCATGGTGCATCAGCTAGGGCATGGCACAGCAGCTTGTGAGACAGTGCACAAAGGGAGGGCAAGCAGAGAGGGTGCTGAATCTTGGCCAGGTCATCCCAAGAGCAATGGTATCCACCTGGCAGAAGGCCATGGCCTCATGGAGCTTAGCACCCACCACAGCCAATGCAGCCTCCCAGGAAAAGTTCCAGGGGGAACATGCTGCCACACCGGTTTGAGGCTGCAAGGTGTCCCCTACTCTTATGCCAGTACAGGACGGCAGCAGAGAGCACAGCTGTGGGAGGTGTGCCCAGATTGAAGAACTGCTTCACCTAGTGGCAGAGCTTTGGGAGGAGGTGGGCAAGCTGAGGAGCATCAGGGAGTCAGAGAACGAGACTGACTGGCAGGATAGGGTTCCGCCATCCCTGAGGCGGGCTCATCAGCCAGCCACAGTGACTGTGCAAGAAACAAAGGTTCCCTGACCCGCTTGCTGCCAGGCAGAGGGAAGGGATGCTGCCAGGCAGAGTGGAAGCAGGTTCCTGTTTGGTGCAGCAGGCAAATCCCCCTGCTGCCTACATCACCTTCCCAGGTGCCCCTACACAACAGGTATGAGGCTCTGAAACTTGATGGGAAAGCAAATGATGATGTGGATAAAGGTCTGTCCACAGTGGGGAAGTTACCCAGGGCAAGTCAACCTATGCTCTGCGTCACAAAAAGCCCCATCAAGAAATAAGGAAGGGTTATAGTTATAGGGGATTCCCTTCTGAAGGTAAAAGAGGGCCCAATTTTTGTCCAGACCTGACCCTGGAAGACCTGACCCTGACCCAGACCTGTCCAGTCCAGACCTGGAAGTCTGCTGTCTTGCTGGAGCATGGTAAGAGACATTGCTTGGAAAGTCACCCACCTGGTATGTCCCTCTGGTTATTAGCCTTTATTGTTTTGTTTTGTTTTGTTTTGTTTTGTTTTATTTTGTTTTATTTTATTTTATTTTATTTTATTTTATTTTATTTTATTTTATTTTATTTTATTTTATTTTATTTTATTTATTTTATTTTATGTTATTTTATTTTATTTTATTTTATTTTATTTTATTTTATTATTTTTTTATGTTGGCACTGATGAAATGGCAAACGGAAGTCCAAGAGTGATCAAAAGGGACTTTAGGGCTTTGGGGTAATTGGTTGAAGGATCAGGTGCACAGGTAGTATTTTCCTTCATCCTTCCAGTAGCAGGGATCAATACTGAAAGGCACAGGCAGACCCAGCTGATCAATACGTAGCTCCGAGGCTGATGCCACCGACAGTTCTGGGTTTCCTGATCATGGGAAGGTCTACTTGACACTGGGCCTACTGACTCCTGATGGGGAGCACCTTTCTCTGAGTGGGAAAAGGATTTTTGCCCAGGAGTTATCAGTGCTGATTGACAGGGCTTTAGACTAGATTTGAAGGGTGAAAGGGACAAAAACAGACCCACCAGTGATAAGCTATGAGACTGCACACCAGTTTTTGAGGAACTGCATGCTAGTGAGGCCCTTCAGTCTACCCCACAAGGGTCTGAGTTGAATGAAAGACATCTGAAGTGTTTCTATACATACATGCAGCATGAGAACTAAGCATTTCAGCTCCCTGAAATGCTTGCATACTAATGCATATAGTATGGGAAACACACAGGAAGAACTGGAGATTCGTATGTGGTTGCAAGGCTATGTTCTCATTGCAATCACAGAGACATGGTGGGATAGCTCACATGACTGAAATGCCGTCATGGAAGGCTACGTGCTTTTTAGAAAAGACTGGCCAGGAAGGTGAAGTGGTGGAGTTGCTCTTTATGTGAGAGAGCAACTGGAGCTCTGCCTAGGGGGTGGATGAAGAGCAAGTTGAGAGCTTATGGGCAAGGATTAAAGGGCAGGCTACCACAGCCGATACTGTTGTGGGTGTTTGCTACAGGCCACTTGATCAGGAAGAAGAGGTAGATGAAGTCTTCTTCAGACAGCTTGAAGTAGCCTCTCAGTCACAAGCCCTGGTTCTCATGGGGGACTTCAACCACCCTGATATCTGCCGGGAAGACCACACAGCTAGGCACAAACAGTCCAGGAGGTTCCTGGAGTGCCTGGAATAAACAAATGAGGAAGGGCTAGTTGGAGATGTGAGGATCGGGGGCATCCTTGGCTGCAGTGACCATAATATGGTGGAGTTCAGGATCTCACGAGGAAGAAGCAGGGCAAAAAGTAGGATTGCAACCCTGGACTTCAGGAGAGCAAACTTTGGCCTCTTCAGGGATGTACTTGGAAGAATGCCATGGGTTAGGGCCCTGGAAGGAAGGGGGTCCAAGGTAGCTGGTCAATATTCAAGCATCACTTCCTCCAAGCTCAAGCTCAGTGCATCCCTATGAGTAACAAGGCAAGCAAAGGGAGCAGGAGACCTGCATGGATGAGCGGCAAGCTCCTGGCAAAGCTCAGACAGAAAAAGGAAGTTTTACAGCATGTGGAAAAAGGGACAGGCCACTTGGGAGGAATACAGGGACACTGTCAGAATATGCAGGGATGTGACAAGGAAGGCCAAGGCCCATTTGGAATTAGATCTGGCAAGGAATGTCAAAGGCAACAAGAAGGGCTTCTTCAAATACAGAAGTAGCCAGAGGAAGACTGGGGAAAATATGGGCCCCCTGCTGAATGGGGCGGGTGCCCTGGTGACAAAGGATATGGAGAAGGCAGAATTGCTGAATGATTTTTTTTGCTTCAGTCTTTACTGCTAAGATCAGCCCTCAGGAATCTGGAGACAAGAGAGGAAGTCCCAAGAAGGGAGGACTTTCTCTTGGTTGAAGAGAATCGGGTCAGAGATCATCGAAGCAAACTTGACAGCCACAAATCCATGGGCCCTGACGGAATGCACGCATGTGTGCTGAGGGAACTGGCCCATGTTATTGCTAGGCCACTCTCCATCATCTTTGAAAGGTTATGGAGAACAGAGGAGGTGCCTGAGGACTGGAAGACACCCAATGCCATGCCAGCCTTCAAAAAGGGCAAGAAGGAGGACTCAGGCAACTACAGACCAGTCAGCCTCACCTCCATCCTTGAAAAGGTGATGGAACATCTCATCCTGGAGGTCATCTATGAGCATGTGGAGGATAAAAAGGTGTTCAGGAATAGTCATCATGTATTCACCAAGGGGAAATCATGCTTAACCTATCTGATATCCTATGATGAGATGACTAGCTGTGTAGATGAGGTGAGAGCAGTGGATGGTGTCTACCTTGACTTCAGAAAGGCTTTTGACACTGTCCCTTATAGACAAGGTCAGGAAGTGTGGGCTAGATGAGTGGACAGTGAGGTGGATTAATAATTGGCTGGATGGCTGACTTCAGAGGGTTGTGCTCAGTGGTGCAGAGTCTAGTTGGAGGCCTGTAGCTAGAAGTGTCCCCCAGGGATCAGTACTGGGTCCAGTGTTGTTCAACCTATTTATCAATGACCTGGATGATGGAACGGAGTGCACCATCAGCAAGTTTGCTGATGACGCAAAGCTGGGAGGAGTGGCTGATACCCCAGAGGGCTGTGCTGCCATTCAGAGGGACCTCGACACGCTGGAGGGCTGGGCCGAGAGGAACCTCATGAAGTTCAACAAAGGCAAGTGCAGGGTCCTGCACCTAGGGAGGAATAACCCCAAGCACCAGTACAGACTGGGGGCTGACCTGCTGCTGGAAAGCAGCTCTGCAGAGAGAGACCTGGGAGGCCTGGTGGACAGCAGGCTGACCATGAGACAGCAATGTTCCCTTGTGGCCAAGAAGGCCAAAGGTGTCCTGGGGTGCATCCAGAAGAGTATTACCAGCAGGTCAAGGGAGGTGATCCTCCCCCTCTACTCAGCCCTGATGAGGCCACACCTGGAGTACTGTGTTCAGTTCTGGGATCCCCATTACCAGAGAGAAATGAAGCTACTGGAGCGAGTCCAGAGGAGGGCTACGAAGATGATTACAGAGGCCTGGAACACCTGTTGTATGAAGACAGGCTGAGAGAGCTGGGCCTGTTTAGCCTGGAAAAGAGAAGACTGAGGGGAGGCTTCATTAATGTGTATAAATATATGAGGAGGGTGTCAAGAGGATGGAGCAGTTTCAACTCTTTTCAGCTGTGCCCAGCAAGAGGCAGTGGGCACAAACTGAAGCACTTGAAGTTCCAGCTGTATATGTGAGGGCATTTCTTTACTGTGAGGGCAACAGAGCACTAGAACAGGTTGCCCAGAGAGGTTGTAGAGTCTCCTCTGGAGATTTTAAAAACCTATCTGGATGCCATCCTGCACAGTGTGCTCTAGGTGATCCTGCTTGGCAAGGAAGTTGGACTAGATGATCTTCAGAGGTCCCTCCCAACCTCGGCCATTCTGCGATTCTGTGATTCTGAGATCTGCAAACTTGCTGAGGGTGCAGTCAATCCTATTGTCTATGTAATCGGTGAAGATATTAAACAGTACTGGTCCCAAGACAGACCCCTGAGGGACACTACTCACCATCGGCTTCTACCAGGACATGGAGCCATTGACCACCACTCTCTTGGTGTGGTCTTCAAGCCAATTCCTTATTCACCAAATGGCCTACCCCTCAAATCCATCTCTTTCCAATCTGGAGATCAGGGAGTCATGTGGGACCATATCAAAAGCCTTGCAGAAGTCCAAGTAGATGACATTGGTTGGTCTTTCCTTGTCAACTGATGCTGTTACTTCATCATAGAAGGCCACCAAATTGGTCAGGCATGATTTGCCTGTGGTGGAACCATGCTGGCTGTCCCAAACCACCTCCTTGTTCTTCACTTGCCTTGATATTTTTTGCAGGGAGGATCTGTTCCGTGATCTTACCAGGCACAGAGGTGAGGCTCACTGGACTGTAATTCCCAGCATCCTCCTTTTAACCCTTTTTAAAAATGGGAGTGATGTTTTCCTTTTTCCAGTCACCATGGACTTCACCTGACTGCCAGGACTTTTCAAATATGATGGAGAGAAGCTTGAGAACTCCCATCAGCCATTTCTCTCAGGACCCTAGGATGCATGTCATTGAGCCCCTTAGACTTGTATCTGTTCAGTTTCATCAGGTGGTCTTAAACTTGCTCTTCTCTTACACTGGGAGGGACTTTGCCCTCCCAGCCCTCACCTACACATTTGGAGACTCAAGAGATGTGGGAAGCCTGATTGGCAGTGAAGACTGAGGCAAAGAAGTAGCTGAGTACCTCAGCCTTCTCCATGTCTATTGTTACCAGCTCTCCCTTCTCATCTAGCAAAGGGGTACACTCTCCTTGGCCTTTCTTCTTCTGGCCAGTGTACCTATAAGAATCTCTTCCTTTTATTCTTTGCATCCCATGCCAAGCTCAGTTCCATCTGTGCCTTGGCTTTCCTGATCTGACCACTGCGCATCCGGACAGCATTCCTGTACTCTTCCCAGGCCACAAGTCCCTGCTTCTACTGCCTGAGCATTTCCTTCTTATGCCTCAGTTTGACCAGCAGGTCCTTGCTCAGCCATCCTGGTTTCCTGCCCTCCCTGCCTGCTTTCTTACACAGGGAGATGGAAAGTTCCTGTGCTCTAAGGAAAACATCCTTAAAGAGTTGCCAGCTCTGTTCACCTCCTCAGTCTCTAAGGACAATGTTCCAAGGAATCACATCCTCTAGGTCTTTAAACAACTGGAATTTCACTCTTCTGAAGTTCAGGGCCCTGACTTTGCTCTTTGCCAGGCCTGTATTCTTTGAGATCACAACCTCAACCAGACCATGGTTGCTACGGCCCAGACTTTTTCCGATCTTAACCTCTTTAATGAGTTCATCTGCATTGGTGAGCACCAGGTCACTTATCCTCTGGTTAGTTTGCCTAATACCTGGACCAGGAAATTGTCCTCAGTGCATTCCAAGAGTCTCTTGGATTGCTTACAGCCTGCTGTTTTGCTTTTCCAGCAGAAATCCGGGTGGTTGAAGTCCCCCATCAGGATGAGAGCATTAGAGTGTGACACTTCTTGTAGTTGAAGCAAGAAGGCCTCATCAACAGGCTCCCCTTGGTCAGTCGGCCTGTAGTAGAATCCAAACACAAGGCGTCCTTTATGGGTCTGATCCTTAATTTTTACCACAAGCTCTCAACCTGTTTGTGGCTATTTCTGAGAGGCATCTCTTTGCAATCTATCCATTTCTGAACATAGAAGGCAACACCCCGACCTCTCCTTCTCTGCCTATCTGAAAAGTTTTTACCTATCTGAAAAGTTTTTCTTTCTGAAAAACTTGTCGTCCTCAATTGCAGTGTTCCAGTTTTATGATTTGTCCCGCCACTTTTCTATAATAGCAGTTAGATCATAGTTTTTCAATTGCACCATGGTTTCCCAGCTCCTTTTGTTTGTTTCCCATGCTGCGTGCATTGGTGTAGAGGCACTTCATCTGGACTATGGGCCACATCACCTTTTTAGAGGATCCCCCCCCTAATTCATTTGGGACAACTCACACGTATTTTCCTGTTGCTTCCTAAAGTGCTGGTGTTCCCTGGCTCTTCTCTGTAACTCAGAAGTACATCCCCTTCCCCCACTGAATGTAGTTTAAAGCTCTGCTAATAAGTCCAGCCAGCTTGCTGCCCAGAACACTCTTGCCCCACCTTGTCAGGTGCACTACATCCACTGTCAACAAAATGTGTTTGAGATCGTAGATCTGAGAGGGTGTTTGGATGTGTTCTTTTAATATATTTTGTAACCCTTATTAGCACTGTATAGGAGGAAGTACCTAGAGAATCAGATATCATTGCTGAATCTGTGCCAACAGAACAGAACATTTTAGTTAGGTGGCATAAAGTGAATGCCAGAAGACTTCTCATAACACTATCTCCATCTATTTAAGAATTTACTGGGGAAAAGAAAAAAAAAAAAACACAAACAAACAAAAAAAAGAGTTCTCTGTACTGAAATATTTCTGGAGAAAAAAAAAAAAGATTTATGCAGAGTGGTTCTGTTCCTTTGAAGTACTAGTTTTTTGTTTGTTTGTTTGTTTGTTTTTTCTAAAAGAAAAAGGAAAGCTTTTCAAATTATATTGAAATTGGCCAGAGCATACAACTAATCTGAAGTACATAAATAGGCTATTATGGAAATGTTCTAAAAATGGGAATACATCTATAAAGAATCTTGATCTTTCTTCTTATTTTTTTTTTTGGTTCTTTTTTCTGTGCTTTTGAGCATAAATTTATTTTTTACTGCATACAGGTTGCTACAGAATAAGGGAAAAGCTTCTTTTCCATTGTCAAATTTTGATCTCCATCACTTTGATGGGATGTGGGATAGAAAAAGCTCGGTAATACTTTTGAAATCACTTTTATTCTACTGTAGAATAGTTACATGAAACTTAGAAAATAATAAAATCACAGTTTTAAATAAAGAGTACGCCAAAACTCTCTGTGTTGTTGCTTTCTGAAAAAAATAATCTTTACTTTCTTATTTTTAGCACTGTCTTATCTTTAAGTTTAAGCTCCTGATATCCAAATACTTTGGGATTTGGGAATAAGTTGTCCAGGAATGTCTTCTGTTTTGGAGGAAAAGTGAAAAATACATCATTTTAAATACTCAAAATATTTTAAAGTAGATAATGGTGCTAAACAGGGACAAAGGTATTGACTGAGTGCTTAGGAAAGTATCTGATCTAATTGGCAGTGTTGATATGCAGCACATACAGCATGAGATAAACTTTCAAGGGTGATTTTGACATATAATACTTTCTAACAGAAAGAGCAGGAAAAAGTCATAGGTAAGCAGCATATGGGAATAGTAGACAATACAGAGAATAGTAGAGGTAGATTCTTATTCACTCTGAAAAAGTCAAGTATTCTTCTAGAATTAAAAAATAAAAATACTTACTTGAATTAAGTCTGTCTTGCTGGCTATTTCCCACTTTAGTGGGAGTTTCCAGGCATCTTTTAGTCTTAAATGAGTTAATTATTTCATGTTATAACTCTCTATTGCCACACAGTCTTGTTATTTTTGTTTTTTTGTGCTGCCTATTTTCAAATCCTTGCTCTTCTTGTTTATTGTTCCAGTCTAGCGTTGAAAGTTGTGTGGAAGCATTCAAACTGAAGTTGGAAGAAAGCTCATTAGCAGTGAGTAGCACTCCAGGTTTAAAACAAACACTGTTTGTGTATAGCTGCTGCAAAAGCAAGGTTTTCCTCATTCATTGTAGCCAATAATTTCCAGATCATTATCCTACTAATTCCTTATTTTTTTAATTGATATTACTTGTTAACAAGGTCAGCGTTTCATGAATCCATATGTAGTTGGTAAAAACTATTAGATCTCATAGTAGATGCCTATGTTCTTCCACATGTCTAAGCTCTCATTATAGTCAATGAATTTAAAGTCTGCAGCATGGCTCACTTCACCATAAATAGACAGTTAGGTTTGGTCAGCTGAATGCAATAAAACAATATGTATACAGCATCAGCTGTATACTCCATTGCACATAACAGGAACTAGACCACATAGAGACACACAGGCAGCAGTTTAAGTACCTAAAGAGAGTCATTTAATGCCCTCCAAAATACCCTTGGGGACCCAAGCCTAGAAGGTGACCCTGACAGACGTGACCCAGAAACCTGCACGAGGCCTCTGCCCTTCTGTGGTGGTAGGTGGAACTAGGGAAGACAAGCAAAGATTCCTGAATGCCACTTCTGCATGGAAATACATGTAAATATCTTCATTTGTGACCTGTATTCCTTCGAGACCTAATAATTAGCTTCCAGTACCACTCTAGGGGCCTTATAGTCTCTCCTCTTGTTTCTACATGACACCTCAGAAACACACGAAACGTCTATTGAGTATCTAGCTACTCTACTACCTCCACATAAATGTCTCAAACACTTAAGAACGGGATATCTACATTCAGGCAACTGAATCCCACCCTAAATGTCCATGCCCAAACACAGTGCCATTCTTAGGTGCCAATTCCCTTTCTGTATTGTGGTATCATGGTGTTATTTTCTGATTTTCAATAATACAGTTGAAGAATTTTTGAAGGAACTGCTTGTTGGAAAAGTACCTTCATCTTCAATATGTATATAACTATATGTATATATTAAATGACACTTTGCTTATTCATTCTTCCTGTTATCTAGGTTTGGTATTCGAAAATCCACCAAAAATGGAATCAAAAGTGATTATGTTACCATTTCCTTATGTATTTTTTTTTTCTCAGAGTATTCTCAGAAATTTTATTCTCAGAATTTTCTCAGAATATTCACAAATATTCTTGGGGAAAAAAAAATAAAAGAAATCAATAAAAATAGTGTGCAAACACTCTTCAAGTAAACAGTTATAACATAGCCATTTCTCCAGCCTGTCAAAGTTCTGGATTGCAGCATGACCCTCAGGTGTATCATCCATTCCTCACAATTTTGTGTCATCAGCACAGTTGCTGAGTGTGCATTCTTCTTCATCATTCAGATCATTAATGAAGATGCTAAACAGGATTGGGACCAGTGTTGACCATGCAGAGTACACCACTAGTTACTGACCTCCAACTAGACTTTGTGCCACTTATCACCACTGTTCACCACTGATCACTGGAATGTCTTAGCCTTTTAGCCATTTGTCTCCCCACCTCACTATCTGCTCATCCAACCCCAACATCAACAGTTTGTCCATGGGAATCTTATGGGAGACAATGCCAAATGCCTTTGAAATCCAGACAGACAATATCCACTGTTCTCTCTTCATCTACCAGGCTGATAATTTAATCATAAAAGGTTATCAAGTTAGTCAAGCATGATTTACATTTGTGAAACCATGCTGACTGATGATTTTTTGTTCGTGTGCCTTGAAATGGCTCCCAGGATTAGCGTAACGACTAAGGGACTGGAGCATCTCTCCTATGAGGAAAGACTAGGAGAATTGGGACTGTTCAGCCTGGAGAAGAAAAGGTTCTGAGTTAATCTTGCCAATCTCTATAAATACATGAAGGGAAGCTGCAAAGAAGACATAGCAAGGCTCTTTTAAGTGAAGTCATTCTTACTGTGAAGGTGAGTGAGCACTGGCACAAGTTGCCCACACAGTTTGTGGAATCTCCCTCCCTGGAGATCTTCAAAAGCTGGGGCATTGTCCTGGCCAACCTGCTGTAGCTGTCCCTGCTTAAGCGGTGGGGTGTGACCAGATGACCTCCAGAGGTTCCTTGTCAACCTCAACCATTTGCTAATTCTGTAATGTCAGACAGAACTCCAATGCTTTTGGATAATATTTTTCCCTTTAGCTACTCAAGAGTGAAAGAAATAAGCACAAGTACAAACAGTAACCAAAATAAAATATCAACTTAATTTCAGGTCTCCAGCTAGGATAATATCTATCTATCTATCTATCTATCTATCTATCTATATATATATATATATATCTTGGCTTATCCAAATCCATAAAGTTGCATTGCAGATATTTGGATACATCTGGCATGATGTGGCTCTGCAGGAGTGAAAGTTCCTGGAGTTTTTCCTATTTATTCTGCCAGCATTCCTCTAGGAATAGTGGTGATAGGACACAGTAGAGCATGGGCTCTTAAACAGACTGCAGTATTTGTGCATAAAAGAAATATGTAGACTTTTCAGGCTACATAAACACTAGCTCTGTTTCTAGATAACATGCAAGCTCTGTTAAAAAAAAAAAAAAAAAGAAAAAGAAAAAAGAGTGCTCCAAACAATTTTACATGATACAGTACAAGAGTTGTGTATTCGTATTATTATGATTTCAAATCACATTTGAAATCATGTCTTACTGTTTAATGGATTTCAGCCTAGATGAAGAAACTAAACAAAGGTAGATCTAATCATCTCTTTAAGAAAACAATACAGAAAGCCAATAAACTAGTTTATGAATGGTTCTAAAGCCAATGACTCTTGAAATTAAGTGGTACACAAATACTAAGATCCCAAAGAAAACCCTTCTCTGCAAATTAGGCTTGGGGCAGAGAGGCTAGAAGACTGTGAAGAGGAAAAGGACCTGGGAGTGTTGATCGATGCTCGGCTGAACGTGAGCAAACAGTGTGCCCAGGTGGCCAAGAAGGCCAACAGCATCCTGGCTTGTATTAGAAATAGTGTAGCCAGTAGGTCCAGGGAGGTGATTGTTCCCCTGTACTCAGCTCTGGTGAGGCCGCACCTTGAGTACTGTGTTCAGTTTTGTGCCCCTCACTACAAGAAAGACATCGAGGCCCTGGAGCATGTCCAGAGAAGGGCAACAAAACTGGTGGGGGGTCTGGTGCACAAGTCTTATGAGGAGCAGCTGAGGGAACTGGGATTGTTTAGTCTGGAGAAGAGGAGGCTCAGGGGAGACCTCATTGCACTCTACAACTTCCTGAAGGGAGGTTGTGATGAGGAGGGGGTCGGCCTGTTCTCCCAAATAACTAATGATAGGACTCGAGGAAATGGCCATAAGTTGCGCCAGGGGAGATTTAGATTAGATATCAGTAAAAACTTTTTCTCTCAAAGAGTGGTCAGGTACTGGAACAGTCTCCCCAGGGAAGTGGTGGAGTCATTTTTATAGGGAAACACCTTCACAATTTCCAATTTTAGTTTTGCTAATTTCCAAAATATGACCACCGAAACTGCTAAAACTGCTTCTTTATTAGTAAATAAAATAAAAATAAGGACATCTTATAGGGAAGGCTGGTGACAAATGGCATGGAAAAGGCTGACATTCTAAGCTCCTTCTTTCCCTCATTCTTTACTGGTAAATCCAACCTTCAGCAGTCACAGGTTTCTGAGACCACAGGAAAAGTAAGAAAGGCCCCTGGTCAAGTAGGATCTGGTCAGGAAATACGTAAACAGATTGGACAAACACAGTGCCACAGGTCCTGATGGCATGCACACAGAAGTGATGAGGTAGCCAGATGATGTCATTGTGGGGCCACTCCTAGTTATCTTTGAAATATTGTAATGAATGGGAGACATTCCTGAAGAATACAAGGAAGCCAACATCACTGTTATCATCAAATAGAGCAAGGAGGTGGACCTGGAGAACTACAGGCTGGTCAACCTCGTCCAGTTCCTGGACAGGAAACACATTCTACTGCAAAAACACAACTTTTTTTTCTCACAACTGGGACTTGTCAGTCTCCAAATTCAGTTACCCTTTTTGGATATTTTTCATTATTTAAACAAGTAGACTGAATAATGAAACCAGTTAATTGATTACAAATTCTGAGCAACTAATGGAATATAATAGCTAACATGATCGTGAGTCTGCAGTATAGGGTAAGCCAAACATTTTCTGCTGTCATAAGTATTTCAATACATTTGTTCAAGTGAATTAGACACAAGTACTTCTTTTCACACAGTATAGGGAAAAAATCTAAGGCACTTTCTGAGGTAAAAGATAAATTAGACTATTCAGATGCTCCAGAATTAGACTAAATATGGAAATACTACTAACCGAGGATCAGTTGGTTCATTGCTTTATCAGAGACAAAGAGATAAAAGCATTCGTTAGGAAAAAATTAAAATGTCCATAGAGTTGTTAAAATTGATTGTGAGATGGCTTCTTATTAAAGTGATTCCTTTTAGCCCAATGACATTTTATAAGGTATTAAATAGTTTAGAACTCCTTATGAAACCAGCTTGATATAAAATATTCAACATCCCTCTAGTTCATGCCAAAAATATTCCCCTAAAATTAGAATTGGACATCTTTAAAATAATTGGCAATATCAGCTTTGTACAGGAAAGCAAAAGGGCTGGTAAATTTAATAATACTTTCATTGATCTTTGCATATGAGACTAATCCTCTTTGGAAATGAGGTTGTTAATGCAGGAATAAGCTTTCTTTTATTTCTGGGTGTGTACAGATTAACAATCATATGTTTCTTCACAAAGTATTTCCTTTAAAAGAGAAACCAATGCACTGCATGTGAGGGAAAAAAAAAAAAAAAAAAGCTGGTATCTGTTTCAAAAAAGTTAGATCTATTTGACCACTAAGAGGAATATGCCTATATTTCATATACCTTTTTGATTTATCTTTCTGTTTTAATCCCACTTTTGTGGTTTTACAGGAAAGTTAGTCATAACAAAGTTGGAAATCAGGAAAGAGATGAGAATTTTAAATTCTGGATGAACAAACAGCTCTGGATAAAAAAAAATCAAATCTTCATTTTAAGCTTTTTTAAGCTTTCCTTCAGGCCCCTTTTAGGTATTGGAAGGTTGTTACAAGTTCTCCCCTTAGTCTTCTCTTCTCCAGGCTGAACAACCCCAACTGACTCAGCCTGCCTTTGTAGAAGAGGTGATCCAGCTCCTTGATCATCTATGTGGCCCTCCTCTGGACTCGTTCTAATACTTCCACATCCTTCTTGTGCTGTGGGCCCTAGAGCTGAATACAGGGCTCCAGGTAGGTCTCACAAGAGCAGAGCAGGTGGGGAGAATCACCTCCCTCGACCCGCTGACCACACTTCTTTTGATGCAGCCCAGGATACGATTGACTTTCTGGACTGCAAGTGCACATTGATTTAATTCTGAATTGATATTTACATATATTATACATACATCTAACTTCTGGTTAGAAGTCTTATGATATACTCTGATCAGGTACTTCAAGGTTCTTTTAAAATTTGCCTTATGCAGAAACACCTGTTGGATATTTAAAGATCTGGATATTGCCATCTCAGAAATGTAAGTCAAAAATTTAGCTAACACAATGATAATAGTCGTGTTATTAGGGAGGTATGGCATAATTTGCTTGTTTATCCAACAATTTATTTTAATTTTTTTAATTGCAGATCTGTACAACTACATGCCATCTGCAGTGAAAGGATATGGAAATTCTATAAAATATTCAAATAAGATTGAAAATAATGGTTGAAGGCCAATGAAAATTAATTTGGGGATATAAATTTAAGAAAAATAATTTTTTCAGACTATTTAAGAGAAGATCTGGAGACTACTTATCTCTGTGAAAATAATGTCTAACAGTGAAAAAAAAAATATATTCAGTCTTGCAAACTCTGTAAACTACTAAATTTCTTTTCTTTCTCCACATAAAGAAGACAAAATCTTGAACTCTGTGATATAGTCAATAGTGTACACGTTTATTGCACCCAAGATCAAGTGCAAAGGGAGACTATACATTTGAGGGTTAAAGTTAAGATCCAAATATGTAAAGCAAAGTAAATACTGTGAATGGATTTCTGTCAGTGGGATTGATGAGATTTCAGTTCCTGTGGGGTTGAAATATGTGTCAGGACGATGAGACAAGGCTAATCTTTAGATGCAATCTTTCAACTGTAAATAAAACATCAGAAGAAAAACAAGCCCATGTTCAGTATTTCACATGATTAGAAAATTTAGAAACTTTGGACTATGCAAGTTCACATTCCCTTATTTTGTTTTTGATTTTTTAAGTGGCATTTATATGTGTATTGGCTCCTCTTGTTATGAAGGATAACTAACAGGACACATTCACTCTCTGATAATGTTTATTCAGTCTTTCATTTTATAAAAATGCTTTTAGAGATACACGCATTATTGTGTTGTCCTTTTAGTAATGCATAGTATTAAAGGTTATTCCTGAATGTAGTATTTTCCTGATCACAAGATGGGAAAGTGTTCCATTCGAAAGGAACACTGGCATTGTTCGTAATGCTGAAATTTTAGTATACGTACTCATTGGTGATCCTCAGATCAAAATTTTCCTTTCTGTGATCACTCTTCATACTTACTTAAGGTGCTCCAAAAACACCAGGAACATGGGCTGAGCTTATGGTCTGTTAGTCAAAAGAAGAAGCCTCCTGAGTAAGGAACAGAAGATGTCTGTCATACAGAAGATCTAGCTAGATTCATTCCTAAAGAAGAACCTTTCCCAAAATAAATTGAAAGAACTCTTCATCGATTGTTCAGTTTGACGAAGAAATATTTTAGGTGTAGATTTAGAGTTTTGCTGAATTAGAGCCGATGAGAGAAATGGCCCATGCTTTTAAAAAAAAAAAAAAAAAGTCCTTGTTGGAAATACACGGGAAGTATTTGTATTGCCTGCCTAAGTTACCAGGCATGGTACAGATGGTGAGGGACTTTTCAGTGCAGATGGGAATGATTCAGATGATGATAGAAGTGCTAAATCCAAACCCTTGTCCCACCACTATCTAGGGATAGATATCGTTAAAAGAAAGTTTACATAAAATGTTTAGTTTTACCAAATATACACACTTGTGAAAGTGGAAGTTAGATGACAAGAAAATGTAAGTGTCAAATGTTGATTTTTTTTTTATTTTTTATTTTTTGTACTAAAATAAAAGTAAGCTGCTTATAGTATATGGTTAATACAGTTTTTGAGATGCTGTGAAGGTGATATAATCAGCAAACAAAACTGCTTTGTGTAACTCTAACTTTAGCAGTAAGAAGTTTAAGGGCGTTAGGATTAAGTTTTATCCAGTTCACTAATATAAGTCAAATCCATATGATCTGTACTGTGCTAGACAAACTTGCAAGTTAAACATGCAGTTAAAATGCAAACAGTTCTATGAAAACAATTATACTATATTTAACAATGTTCTGAATAAATGGCAAATTAAAACCATCACTCACCTTCAACTTACCAACCATTTGAAGACAATGACACTTTATATGAAGGAAAACAATAAATAAACTGGATATGCTCTGAGCAAGAGACTGTACTAGGTGGCCTCAGGAGGTCATGTACATGATCATGCAGTTCTTCAATATAAGAGTTGTAAAATGTCTGGATCTAGAATGAAATCCAGAGCCATCAAGTGTTTAGGCTCCCAGCTTAACATATAGAGGGAGGATGCTTTGCAGAAAAGTGTGTGTTCAGGGTTTGCCATCTCCCACCACAAAAATCAAACACTTGAATAATCCAAAGGGGACTGTCCATGTTACAGACGGTGATAGGGACTTTCACTGGTGTTATATGACTAAAAAATCAGAAAATAATACACCAGGCAGAGCTCATTCATAACTACTCAGTCATCTGTTAGTGTTTAGCATTTAGAGTAGATGTCCAAAAAACAGAAGATAGATTCCAGGTCCTCTCTTGTCCTAAAGAATTTTAAAATCATGTTTCTAATTTTCAGGAGAATGCTTTCACCTTATTTCACCAGGTTCTAATGCGGAATTTAACACCTGGAGCTGAACCACTGTGACTGGAGAAAGAGGAATAGTTTGAATTTTCAGTAGTTCACAGAAAATGAATGAAGTTTATTGTTGAGTTATCTGGATATCTTGACTGAGAAGGCAGTATATGAAGTACATTGAGTGTATATAGATAAAATTATCATGGATTTACAGATTCTTGACAGATTTACTAAATCCTTTTTTATTCCAAAAATATGCTGTGCATCATATTGAAGTATATCACTGAAAGAAATATGAAATTTTCTAGATGTTATCTGCTAAATATAGAAAACAAAATTTGCACAATAATGTCTAAAATAGGTAATACAGATTGCAACATAGTAATAAAGAATGTGTAGAGAAAAATATTAACTGGAAAATATAAATACAGCCCTTTCTGGAAATTGGACTGTGTAGTGGAACAGCTCTTGATCCATATATATTCTAATTCCAGGGTCTGCTACTTGTTTGTTGTTGTTTGCTTGTTTTGTTTCATTTTGATTTGTTTGTGAGGATTATTATTTTTTAATCATTTACCTAATTTCTTTGGAACAAATTTGATTGAATTTGCTCGGAACTTGAGTCTATAAAGACTGACGTTAATTGATTACGTAGTTGATTTATTCTACTTATGATTTTTCTGTTTATATAAAAATATGTACACTATTTTGTCCATCCTGGTTAGAGAAGGGATGCAACTGCATTTTATTCAAGCAGATGTAAAGATTGAGACTTGGAGTCAGCGAAAGATGTGGGGAATGTCTTCACTGTACAGTCTCGGAAATAGGAGAAATATCTCAGCTGTCTGAAATCACCTTGCTTGAGTACTTGAGTACAAGCAGCAGTCTTGTAGACCTTCCATACTACAGATCTGTGCAAGCTTTAAAATTATTATTTTACCAGATATCTTCTCCTAAGACATTTAGAGAGAGACATAAAAGCATTAGGGGGCTTTAGAGAGCCCTGGGGTCACTGTGAGGGCTCTAAGGTTAGGTTCTTAAGGTGAACCTAAGTTCAAGGACTCTGGCCATGAAAATAGACATTTTGAATTTACATTAAGCAGTCACTTGTTAATATATTGACACAATTACAAGATCAGAAGAAAATCTAACACAACTTTCTCCAGCTTTTCCTTATCTCCAACCTTAAGTGCCAAGAATACTAAACTAGAGAGTATTTGAACTTTCTAGCACTATATGAATTTTTATATATATATTTTTCTGCATATTGAGTGTGTAGCGTTTAGCAAAGAGATTGCATGGGCAGGATAGCCAAAAAGAGGATTTTTCAAAGGCTTTGTTAAGGTTTCTGACTGCTAGATGATCATCCTGTTTTTATATATGTATTTCTCTCACACCTCTTTTTTATAGTTCTGTAACATCACTAAAATAGTGTCTTTATTTCACAAGACTATTTTTCTGTGCTCTGTACTTGATGTTTTCAAGTGACTTTGAATATGAGTAAGTGGTAAATACACTTAGGTCCGCGTAAGTAGCCACTTTGATTACATAAACTCCCGTTTTAAGAGATTTATAAATATCTCCATAAATAGAATACAACTTGCTCCTCAGAAGAAAACATTTCATGTCAGTCCCTGGAATGCTATAGTTGAATATTACTTGCTATCTTAATTGTTTACTTATATACCTAGATTTCACTTCTCAATAATTAAAAATGAGGTGAATTATATGAGCCAAAGCTAATAAACTTTAGAGATGTGTCATTGTTCACAGAGAGAAAAGGACATTCGTGCTCTAGAAGTTCAAGTGGCCAGAGAAAAGATCACTTGTCAAAAAAAAATAAAATGTTAGGAGACATATATATTCCAGTATATAAAATATAATAACACAAAAGTTTCCTTAGAAGCCCTTTATGGTGCTGAACTTTTCACTTAATGAGAAACTTTGTAAAACCCTGTTCCAGGCATGATATCACTTAGAGATTAGGATCTACCTCTATTTTTATAAAATTAAAAATACTATCTTTGCCAAATATAGACTTACTTGCATATAGCAAATTAACAAATAAAACCTGAATAGTGAATTGTCCTGTCCACAAAATAAAAATCCTAAGAAACACTGTATTTCCAATTTCAAGCAAAATAGAGGAAAATCTATTGTGATTATACCCATGCAAAGTATAGTACTGTGAAAAATGTGTTCTACTTGCCTCTTGGCTTTTTGCAGGATCCTAAAATAAACTGAAATACCTAAATTACCTGAACAAAATATGAGGTCTATTTTTCACCTTCACTTTTCAGAATGATTTTTTCTGCTTTCTAAAATTCGGTAATTGTACAAGACAGCTAGAAAAAAAAATAAGAAAAGACAATAAATTTAAGAGATACTTTTACTGAATACAAGTTTATATAGTTGTCTTAGGGCAGGTGGGTATCTTGGCCAAGAAAAGACAAAGGACAGAAAACTTGTCTCCTCCTCCTATTTCTTTAGCCAAGGAAGGGGAAAGGAGGGGAGGGGAGGGGAGGGAAAAGAAGTAAATAACACAGAAATGTCCTAGAGCTTACGTTGATGAAAATGTTGGTTCAGATTACCACTATCTTTATGATCGATTGCTTATTAGAAGCACATGTATTGTAAATGTTATTTCATTTCTCAATATGTTTTACTTACACTGTCAACAAAGCTTTTAACTCCTTTTATTTGTTTTCCTGAAAGAAGTCAAGAGATTTGGGCCTGAACTCAAAATAAATATGAAACAAAATCTGTAACTGGATCATCTCAAGTGATTTTTATTTTTCCCAGTGGTTATGTTAGTGGTTAGAAGAATCCACATAAATACGATTTACAGCTCAGCTTTATTTTGTTTCTCATTGAAAAATAATTTAATATTCTACAATTCCACAAATTCAGTAGATAAACAAAAGAATTCAGTGTAGGCAATAACATTAAATGGTGGCAGGTTAAGATTTGCATATAAAACGAATGAGGTGCACATGCTGAAAGCTGTCACGTCTGATTGCAATTACAAGAAAATTCTTATAATTTTCTCATGGCACAGAAGAATGGTCTGGTATTAGTTGACTTTATGCCAACATGTTATCATAACATCAGAAGTCAAAGGCTTTTCCAAAGAAACATAGTAAAGAAGCAAGAAAAAAGGCTCAAACATCCAGTTTGCTTTTACTTTAAAAAGGATTTTGTCGCTTGTATGTACACATGTATAACAGCAAGTTCTTAGCTTACTTATTAATTTTTCAGTTTCTACTAAAATCTATCAATATGTATCATAAATCAACATGATCAGAAATTATTCTAATAACCCTCAGCTATTAAATAAGATTTAAATTATATATATATATATTATATATGCACATATACATAGTTATGCATGGAATGTCAAGCAGATCAATGATAATTAATTTGTACAGCCTAGGAAATTATAACTATCTACCTCAGGCAATCAAAGATTTCTTTAATAACTGTACTGGAACCTGGTTTTTAGCAATCAGAACTCAGTTACCAGCAAACATCTTAGATTAAAAGAAATAGCATTTTAAAATTCAATGGATGAAAATTAAATGGAAATTAAAACTACAGCTGTCTAATAGGCAATCAGAAACATAGGAAGACAGGATTTCCCAAGACTATTCAAATAAGTGTGAAACTGTATTTCCCGAGTTTTGGGAGTGCTGTTGAAGGGATATCATTGGACTCATCTTGTGTCTATTCATAGCAGGTGTCACATTGCCTTCAGCAGGAATTCTATGTACCACATATCTGAAAAGATAAGTCTATAGAACATGATGTTTCTTTTCAATTCTTAGCCATACTCAAACCAGAGAAATGATACACAGAAAAAAAAAAAGAAAAAGAAAAAAAAAAACACTTTATTCACCTCTGGTGACTTCACCTCTGGAACTTAAAAATGGAACACTATGCAATGTTAGAAATCTATATGTGTTGTAACTTGCTTTGAGCATCCTGAATTGATAATTTATCATTTTATCTTAAATATTATTTATTGATATTAAACTTGACAGTCAATGCCATGAGCCTTAGATATTATGTTAAATATGTTGTTTCATAGGATGAACATAGGATGTTTTGAATAATATCCTTAATATTTAATGAGTTGTTAGTATCAGTGCTGCTAATAGAACATGAATAAAGAAATATTAATAAAAAGTGGATATTTTCAGGTAATTCTCCAGTGGATTTATTAAAAGTGATATTCTGAGAAATTTTGGTGACTACAGGAATCATCAATAAAATACCGTTCCACTTATGTCTAGGTTTCCAAAATATTCCATGTTATTAGTGCCTGAAGTCAGCATATAATGACTTTTAAGTCCCATAAGACTTGAGCAGTGATCTTGATCCCATTCTTGAAAGAACATGACCCATGAAAGGCAAGGAGATACTAGGAATTTAGGAGCTAGCCTGAGCTCTAAACTAAATAACTGCAGTACTCTGAGGACAAAACTGATTGACAGAAAACAGTAAGATGCCAAGGCAATTTGTTTGTTCTGGGCTTTAGTTCAGCTAGGTAGCAAATATGGTGCTGCTGGATTTTATGATGAATGGATTCAGTTCTGCTAAGAGACTGACTTTTTTATTAAGCTTTCATACTTCAGTAATCTCCTGCTAGGGGTCAGAATGTATATGGAGAAAAGGCAAATAATTGTCTGTGTTGTAGAGACATAATGAAAGTTATTTCCTGCTTTTAGTGGTTCTCAAGTTTTTATACTGTGCATAACACTTAGGCAGTTGCCTAACTTTAAAGTCAGTAAAATTAGTCACATGCTTGTAAGTTAAGCTTGTAAAGAAACATTTCCACGGGTGGCAGTGGAGAAAAACATAATATGCAAAAATTAAAAAGAGCAAAAATTCAAATAGCTTTATAGATATATAATTCCTGGTATAAATCCTCTGAATGTGACTGATAAACCTGATCTAAGGGAAAGGCTTGCAGACAGTTACTAGGACATTTAAAAAACAAAACAAACAAAACAACAACAAAACAGAAACTGTAACTCACGTGTTAAGAGTATTACATTTATGAATCATATGCAGCATGTTGTTCACCTGTATTATTTAATTGTTAACTCTCTAGAAACAAGCATGTCTCAAGAGGTGCCAGAATTTGATCTAGTAGGCTGGCATTAATACTCCCTGGAGCAATAATGGATGCAACTTTATGCCACAATATAAATACCCAGTAAAATGAAAAATCATGTTTCAGCATGGAAGGAAATAAAACAATGGTGTGTTGAAATTAGGTGCTTTGAGAGGGATGACTAGCTTGAAATTTGCTGGTGGATTCAAAGCAACATCTAACAACTACACAAATTCAGAGTCTAACCTGGAGAGATATGACAGACTAATTACTATTCTCATGCAACAAAGTCCTATAAGCTAGTGAAATACATTTTTTTCAAAGGGTTCATTTTTGAGGACTATTGTCACATACTTTAGTATTTGGAACATAGAATGTATTCTGCTTAGCTTGGTGAAGAGAGGAAAATGGGTTGGGGAAGGGACAGGGGAGTGGGAAACAGGGGACAAGAAAGAGACTGCTCCGAGATGAGCACTTAACAAATATCCCAGTATCAGATTTCTTGGTGGTTTTCTTCATTTATTTTACATATGATAACCAAAAGAACTAAAAGAAAAACAAACAAAGACACCTACAAAATTGCTGCTCAGAGATGCATTGTGAAACTAATAGAACACCAAAAATGAGAGAAAGCATAGAAATATTTCTCAGAAATATATGCAATACAATCTGACGTGCATTTACTGTGTTAAAATGCATGTTCTGACTCCACCCAAAATCGTCACTTCAGAATAATTTTTGTCAATTGTAAACAACAATCACAAGCAAAAAAAGGTCTTTAATAATAGCTCCCTTTAATTATGAAAAGCACATCAAATGCTGAAGTTATATTCATAATGTTCATACTTTTTTTCTCTATAGCTACTTTATATGTTTGTAAGATAATTATATCCATTAAAACCATTATAACACTACTTTTTCACACAGTCTTGATCTTCACAATTAAATTAAGACCAAATCAACATTTGTTACACAGTATAGCTGTGGACATCGTTTATTAGGATTTTCTTATTCAGAAATATATTTCAATGCATGACTAACTTTGCACACATAGAAATTGTGCTTGAGAAAACAGTAAGAAATCTGCTTCCTCATTCTGACCCTTAGCAAAGCATGTTGTGTTGTGTGGTTTTATTTCTTTCCTGCTAGTCCAGATGAGCCTAACACCTGAAAATACTTGATCATTATGATTTTTTTTTCCTGTTATGCAAATTTAAGTAGCTTTAAATTTTATTCCTGCTTGCACTATACAGCTGTCATAATCTTTCATTGCTAGGTGCTGTATGTTTATTTAGTCTTAATTTTGTCTCTCATTGCAGCCCCAGTGTCAGTGTCAGGGAATACCTCTGTTCACTTTCTGCTGACTGAAATGCCTATGCCTTGGTAACCTTTGATATGAAAGACTTGTCTCTTTCTCTTCATTTCCCTCCTGTCCTCGAAATTGCACAAAAGCAGCTGTCTTAGTTGCAAGATGTTTTCAAAGTTCAGGTAAAATGATATTATCCTTTTTTAGATTATACGGAGCATTCTTAGATTTATCATACAACACACACACACGTATATATATTTACCATACATTTGCATCCAACCTGCCAGTTCTCTCTTACCTTTGGCAGATAATGAAAGGTGGTTATGTCATTACCTTTCTAAAACAGAAATCATTCTTTGCTTCTCTGTGAGCAAGATAGTGCCTTACCTGAGGAGGAGGGAAAGTTAAGTGAAGAAATTGGTCCTACTTTGAGAGATTAGAGAGGATCTGAATTCAGCATTGGTAATACATCCTCATAACAGAGTGGGAACCCTGTCAACACTTTCTTGATAACCTTCAGGCTCTGTCCAGGGTAGACATGGAAATATATTTTCATCTTCTTATCTTCATATGTAGTCACAACCATACGCATGCCTATACTATAGGCAGGCAGCCTTATGAGTCAGCTTGATGTAATTCTAGTCTGCATCCTTACAGTCATGAGTTCATCATCCAAGCTGCTAGTAGTATGCTCATCTCTTAAAGGCAGAATGACACTTTTAGTATGAATTATTCAAGATCTCTCTTTTCATTCTCTTTTTCTTTCTTTTTAAAACTTACTATAAAATACTGATTGATTACTGACAGATCTCAGACCCCCTTTCATACCTGTATACCATCTCTATCTCTATGCCAAGCTGAGGTATGGTTTGCATTTCTAAATAGCCATTCCTTTATATGAATTATTGACATCCTGTCTTACATTTAATCATGCTTTGGGGCATCATTTTTACCTCTGTTTCTCCTATTGTTCTCTTTTTTCCCCTTGTCACTGTATGTTGTTCTCTCGTTCTTCCCTTAATTTATTTTTTGCTAACATTCTATTTTATTTATATTCTTTTTTGAAGAACTTTAAAAAGCTTTCAACTGTGCATTTTTCTCCTTCCTTTCTGTTGTTTCTCAATTGCACTTTTCTAGATCTCAACAAACACTGACATTCAACTGATGTCTGTGCAGAAGCATGCTAATCTAGTATACTAATCTAACATTTGTGGAACCAGGTGTCTAGATAATTTCCCTAGAAACACAACATTTAAAGGATGTGCTGCTTAGGAGGTTAATTTTTACTCTCCCTGTTGCTGATAGGAAGATAAAGGAATCTCAAGGCAAGTTATCTTATTGGTACATGAGCCACCATGCATTTTTTCATTAACTAGAAATTACTCAAATTCAATTCCTGGTCCTTAAATAGTGAACTGATCCCACTACTACTTGAGATTAAGTTTGTCTGCTCTCTTAATGGAAACACTACTGCTGTTTAATACAGACAATCACCAAGATTCCCATACTGGCTTTTGCAAATCTAATATTGTGCATTAGGCTTTCTTTCCCATTTTAGTGTCCCCTACTAATATCATATGAAACATAGACCTACAGTTAATTTGTAAAAATGTCTTATATTAAAAAAAAAAAGTTTAAAACCATTTAGATCATTTTAATTTTTCCCTATTTTCTTCCTTATTTATTGTCTTGTTGCTCCTCCGATCCTGCTTCTCCTGCCAAACCTCTCATCTACGTATTTCTTTTTGTTCTTCATCATCTTACTGTTTATTTTTCTCTATCTCTCCCCATCTGAAGTTAAATTGATTTTTTTTTTCAATCATTACAAAAAATGTTGGAGCAATGAGAATTTACAATGATATATCAATGAAAACACCACAAGAACAGTTGCTCTCATCTATCAACATCTGGCTACGTCCTTTTTCCTGAGCCAGCCAGAAAAGTCATTCTGGAGAAAAGAAAATAAATGAATGTGATCTTTAAGTGAAAAACCCTGTCATGTTTACAAAGAATTTGTCTAGCTCCTGGGATAAATGCTTTTGTTATTCACAATACTCATTAAATCCTCATATATCACTATATCGCCACATTAAACTTCCAATCATTAATTTTCCCATTTAAAAAATCCTCTACTATCCTCTTCCTTACTCCCTCCGTTTCTTGCCTTTGTCTTTTACTTTCCTTCCTCCTTTTCCATTTTTTCTTTTCTTGTTCTCCTTACTTTCCCTTTCCTCTTTCATTTCCTTTTCCCTTTTCCTTCCCTTTTCCCCTTCCCTTTCCCCTTCCCTTTTCTTTCTCTTCCTTTTCTTATTTCTGTTCCTCTTATTCTTCTTTCATCCTTTCCCTTCTCTTCCTTTTTTCCTTTCTCCTTCTTGAACAGCATTTAACAAAATATCACTAGCAGTAAAATGCAAAGATTCAAGCAGAGCTGCTCTCCCCATGAAGTCATGGTATCAACTAGGACATGAGAACAACAAAGGAAAGACATCAATAGTAAGGAGCACTTGACAGATCAGATGTACAAGCAACTTGTTGGAAGTTGAATGCTGTTCAATGATTTTTGGCATTGCTTTGACTTTGATGATATTCTGAGTATCTCATTCCCTTGTTATCCTTGCTTTTATCAGGAAAGTTGTTTCTTATTCACTTTTTTTTTTTTTTAAACTCATCAAAATGTTCTGTTTCACTGAGCGTATTTCTTTTTTTTTTTTCCCTACTTATTACTATTGTCAAACATATGGTCTAAATCACTAAGGCTTTGACCAGTTGACCTAGAAAATTCATACACTTTTTCTGTGTCTAGCAGTATTTGCCAGTATTTTTTTCTTCTTCATCTACTACCTTTTATTGATCGATTGTGTGTTCTCAAGCTTCTAGAGAAAATCTGAGGAGACCTTTTATCTATCTATCTATCTATTTATTTATTTATTTTTAGGAAATGTAACTCAGGAGCAGAAGAATGAATAAGCAGGTGCTGAAGACTTCTAAACAGATTAAGTGATTAAGTCCTGGGAATATGATGCTGATAGTTAAAGAAACAATAGGAAGTCAAGAAGTACACTACTCTGAGAAACTAACTGTGCTAGAGGTATATGTCTAAGAAACAAGAATAGAACATTTGTTTTGTTTGGGAGGGGAATGGGGGGAAATAATTGGAGGTGGAAACAGGGTGATTAGTTCTTGCCAAACATACTGCTATAGGGAAAAAAAAGAAAAAGAAACAAAGGCAGTCCTGGCTATCGGGGGAGGTCCCGGTTGACTGGCGGCTAGCCAATGTGACTGGCGGCTAGCCAATGTGACGCCCATCTATAAGAAGGGCCGGAGGGCAGACCCGGGGAACTATAGGCCTGTCAGTTTGACCTCAGTGCCGGGGAAGCTCATGGAGCAGATTATCTTGAGGGTCATCACGCGGCACTTGCAGGGCAAGCAGGCGATCAGGCCCAGTCAGCATGGGTTTATGAAAGGCAGGTCCTGCTTGACGAACCTGATCTCCTTCTATGACCAAGTGACGCGCTTGGTGGATGAGGGAAAGGCTGTGGACGTGGTCTACCTTGACCTCAGTAAGGCTTTTGACACCGTTCCCCACAACATTCTCCTCAAGAAACTGGCTGCTCGGGGCTTGGACTGGCGTACGCTTCGCTGGGTTAGAAACTGGCTGGATGGCCGGGCCCAGAGAGTTGTGGTGAATGGAGTCAAATCTGGTTGGAGGCCGGTCACTAGTGGAGTCCCCCAGGGCTCGGTACTGGGGCCGGTCCTCTTTAATATCTTTATCGATGATCTGGATGAGGGCGTCCAGTGCACCCTCAGTAAGTTTGCAGATGACACCAAGCTAAGTACGTGTGTCGATCTGCTCGAGGGCAGGAAGGCTCTGCAGGAGGATCTGGATAGGCTGGAGCGATGGGCTGAGGTCAACTGCATGAAGTTCAACAAGGCCAAGTGCCGGGTCCTGCACCTGGGCTGCAACAACCCCAAGCAGAGCTACAGGCTGGGAGATGAGTGGCTGGAAAGCTGCCTGGCCGAGAAGGACCTGGGAGTATTGGTGGATAGTCGGCTGAATATGAGCCAGCAGTGTGCTCAGGTGGCCAAGAAGGCCAACGGCATCCTGGCCTGTATAAGAAGCAGTGTGGCCAGCAGGTCGAGGGAAGTGATTGTGCCCCTGTACTCGGCTCTGGTGAGGCCGCACCTCGAGTACTGTGTTCAGTTTTGGGCCCCTCGCTACAGGAAGAACATGGACGTGCTCGAGCGAGTCCAGAGAAGGGCGACCAAGCTGGTGAGGGGTCTGGAGAACAAGTCTTACGAGGAGCGGCTGAGGGAGCTGGGCTTGTTCAGCCTGGAGAAGAGGAGGCTCAGGGGCGACCTCATCGCTCTCTACAGTTACCTGAAAGGAGGCTGTAGAGAGGTGGGGGTTGGTCTATTCTCCCACGTGCCTAGTGACAGGACGAGGGGGAATGGGCTAAAGTTGCGACAGGGGAGTTTTAGGTTGGATGTTAGGAAGTACTTCTTTACCGAAAGGGTTATTAAGCATTGGAACAGGCTGCCCAGGGAGGTGGTGGAGTCACCATCCCTGGAGGTCTTTAAAAGACGTTTAGATGTAGAGCTTAGGGATATGGTTTAGTGGAGTACTTAGTGTTAGGTCGGAGGTTGGACTCGATGATCTTGAGGTCTCTTCCAACCTAGAGAAATCTGTGAATCTGTGAATCTGTGAAAATGTATGAAAAAATGTATGAACTTGTATGAAGTTAATGTATACAAAACACAGCTTAAAAGCATGTGAACAACGAAAGATGTTAAAATGCATAGTGTCAAACTGTGAATGTGATATATAAACATTTGTTTCTGGTTGCTGATTATTTATATTTGTAATTATTTAATTTTTCATTTAAAGATACATTATCCATCTTTCCAGCTTCTTTCTTGGTTATTTTTTTAAGAAAATGTAAGAGAAAACATATGATTTACACTTGCAGCTTTTGATTTAAAAATTGTCTTATGTCAGAAGCATTCACGGGCACTTCACAGGCTATATACAAGGACTATTGTTCTTCAAAAAGGCAATAAACAGATGAAACATATTGCAACGCTTTTCAAGAAGATATTCTTCAGGGAATTTCTAACATCATATCTCATTTATTATGAGATATGATGAAATCAGAATTCACAGCTGGATCTAAAATGTTTGACCTTATTATTTTTTATATGAAAGACATATAAAAGTGTCTGTCAGCATAATGAAAATACTTCCTTAAACTTCAGGAAGGTGGGGATCAGCATTTGGTCTTAATTTTTCCTGTGGTATACCAGCAAAAACGGAAAGAAACAAGAGGGCTGAAAAATCGAAGTGAAGTGGTTGATACCTTTATATAATACTTAAATATTGGTGTAGGTCTACAAGTGAAGTTTGCCTGTTTTGTTTCACTTTTATGTAACCAGCTTTTCCCCATATTTAAGCAGAAAAAGGGATTATCAACATACATGCTGTGTGATTTGTTTTGG
Organism: Anser cygnoides; assembly: GCF_040182565.1. NCBI lineage: Eukaryota > Metazoa > Chordata > Aves > Anseriformes > Anatidae > Anser > Anser cygnoides. The sequence goes on along the minus strand of NC_089873.1, from coordinate 125,266,413 downwards.
ATATAATTCTCTAGTTTACTTTCCTTCACATTCGTCAATCAGATAAACGTATTCTACCTGGACAGACAATGCTGAAAATGTGCAAAATAGATGTTTCTGCTTCCAGCATGTCTTTTTGGTTTTTTTTGTTGTTGTTGTTGTTGTAAGAATTAAAGCTGTGTTTTTTTTCAGTGGAAAATTCCACTAACCTTGTATATTCAAAAGTAATTGTGCAGGCATAACAGTCGGGGGTACATTAAGATAAGCAGATACGGGGACAGTGGAAGGTCCCCCTGTCCTAAAATAAGGAGGATGGATAAGGAAAACAAGACAAGCAGTTGCGGAATAAGGAAGAGCAAGAAGTTTCAAAATCATGGGCCCCTCCAGTTCCAAAAAAAAGGAGAAATTAAAGGTTGGTCAAATAAAACTGTACATGCAGGACATAGTAACAAGCCAATGAGGAAACGGGAGGAATCCGGTGTCAGGTAGTAGGGGATACAGGCATATACACTTCTGCTGTATGCTCCTGCTTGCAGGATGCCCACCAATGCAATTGCAAATAAATTAGCTTCATAAGAGACCCTGTCTTATAAAATTATTTCTCACATTGCTGTTTAATAATTGTAGGTATTTGTATTGTACAAAATAACACTAAGGAAGAGTGTTCATTTCAAATGACAACCAATTGGGAAAAAAAAAAAAAAAGTTTCTTCTCATGGCATCATTTCAATTTTTCAATTAAACTTCTACTATTATTATTAATGTACAGTATCCTACCTTTAAATAAAATAACCCCAAGATGGAGACTGTAGGTACATGACTATGCCCATAATCGCACTTCATCTTGTCAGTCTCAATTTAATTCTTATTTGAAATATTTAGATCAATTCTTTTTGTTAGTTGAAACATCTTTTTAAATATATTCTTTTTGAGTGATACCTATAATAAAAATTTAATTTGTTTTTGAAAAAAATATAACTTTTTTTGATAAGCTTTGAAGAAATGTTTTCCTTTAAAATTAAAATTACTAATTTTTTATTTTTTCATGATTCATATTCTGCACTCTAAACATGGAGTTTGGATTACTGCATTACTTCAAGACCAGGAAAAAAAAATATAAAGAAAAAGAAAATACAATTCCACCAGATTTGAATTTAATGTATTGGAGATTGTACTGCTGCAAAACTGATAGTTGTTCATGTATTTTAAAAAATCAAGAAGGCAAAAAGCAAGGGGTGAGATTCTTCTTTGCCATATTATCTGTGCAAAAGTTGAATCTAATATAGATATCTGAAGTTCCTTCTATATCAGACCAAGTTACAGAGAAGGTGCCATGATATTTCCACATCAGACTTGCATCACAATGTCCAGTTACTTTGCCACTTTATGGACACCCTATTCATGACAGTTTGCTTAAAAACTTTAAAAATGCAGAGAAGGTAGGTAGATGAATACTAAGTGTAAAATTTGATTTGATACTGGTATGAAACAGCAAAAGAGAGATACGTCAGCACAGCTGCAGAATTACAACTTTTGCAAATAGAGGGGCAGGGCGTAGGGCAAGGGACCGACAGCTTCTGGGCTTTGGGGGTTGTTTCACAAGCTCTAGTAGACTAAAGCTTTGGTTAGTTGGTTTAGTTTTAATAATAATAATAAAAATATTGGTTTTGTTTGTGTAAGGCAATGGCCCCACAAGGGACTGAATATCAAAACACAGCCCTGATGTTATCTCATGACCGTAACTTGTAGCACAATCCTTAGATTTGAATTATTATTTACATTCTATTGATTTAGCCACAAAGTAGGCTAACTAGGGAATAGATAGCACCTGATTAATATTTTTCAGAATTGTAGTACTAACCACAGATATCTAAACTCTGACCTTATCAATAGTCTTTTGTTACTGTTGTAACTTTTCTGTTTTAAATCACATTCAAACCATACTAACTGATCAGAAAATTAATCTGGGGTAGGTAAGAATTCCAAGCCCTAAGAATTCTTAATGTGTGACGTTTTAGTATATTTTCCAAAAACATCTAGTAATATTTTAAAGGAAAACTATAGAAATTTCAAAGCTACCTGTGAGAATTGGTTGAGAAAACTCTAGAACAATAAAGTTTTAATTTCACAGTATAGAGATCTATCTTCCCAGTAAAAACTAAAGAGTGAATTGACAAAATAGCTAAAATAAGCATTTTCATCAGTAGCCGTATTTATATAAAAGGTAACAGTAGAATCAGGGTCAATAAAAATTGGAAAAGATCCCTGAAATTCCTGAGAAAAATTCCTGAGAAAAACTCATTACTTTAGACTCCCATGGAAGTTCAGAACACCCAGGAATAAAGCCTGACTTCTTCTGTCATTATTCTGAGAAGATGAATTCAAAGGTCTCAGGTGTTATTCTCTGAACGTTGCTGTACTCTTGTAATGAGCTGTGTTTTGACTACAAATTGAACAATGTCTGTTTTACATTTTTTTTCCAGTTTCTAAAGGATCTGTCCTCGAACCAAAGAAGCATTTTTAATTTTGCCTTTCGTTAACATAGAATTATAAAGTAGCTCATGATACTCTTCTCACTGGAACAGGCTGCCCAGGGAGGTTGTGGAGTCTCCTTCTCTGGAGATATTTAAGGCCTCTCTGGATGTCTACCTGGGCAACCTACTCTAGGGAACCTGCTTTGGCAGGGGGGTTGGACCCGATGATCTCTTGAGGTTCCTTCCAACCACTACGATTCTGTGATACTCTTCATGTAATTACAATTCCAACCCACGTACTGATCTTTTTATGGGATACTGGGCAATTATTTGGCCACTTCAGTACTTACCTAAACAAAGACAATAATGCTAACACATATTTTATGGTCAGATCAGATTCACTGAGTGAATCTTGTTTGTTGATTTTGGATCACTTCATTCTCAGTGCTGTCCAAGAACAGATGCCACTGTGAGTTGTATAAATTCCTCAAACTGACAGAGCTCTGTCAATTTATTCAATCAACTACATGCTTAAAACTTTTCCTTCTTTTTACTCCACTTAAAACTGTAGAAACACTCTGTAGTCACCATATGTCGTGGAAATAGATCATCTTCATAAAATTCCTACATACCTAAAAATGTTTTCTTTGTTGGTTTGGTAGGAAATGCTAGGCTACACAGCAGGTTGTAAGTTAGCTGCCATTACCCATTGTAACACCAATACCCTTTTTCTCCTGAGTTGTACCAATAACTATTAACTACTATTCTGGTATTTCATTTATAGGTGATCATCTCTCAAACAAATCCACTTTCTTCAGATGCCAAACACTTTAATCCCTATTTATTTTTTAAATGGATCAATCACAGAACCTGAATTTTGCAGCTTTCTTTTATTGTCTCTGTCATTACACCAATTTTTATTAGCCACTTCTGTCTCACAGCCCTGGTGATGATTCTATCCTATATCTTGCCTTGTCACGTGCTTTGCAGAACAAATATTAATAACCTTATGTTATCAGTTCCCTGAGTGGAACTCACTTCAGTTTTGATTTGGAAGAGATGTCTAATACACACATACTTAAATTATGTAACCAAATTGTACTAGCAAATGAATAATATATTTTTTTTCCTAAGAGCAAAAATAAAAAGATCAAATCAAAATACAACAGGTTGTGATGCATCCCTTTATGATGGCATTGGCAATCAGTGCATTTAAAAGTAGTCCCTGTATATGCTATGTTCTTGTACAGATGAGCAAGATATCACAGAATCATCTAGGTTGGAAGAGACCTCCAAGATCACATAGTCCAACCTCTGACCTAACACTAACAAGTCCTTCACTAAACCATATCACTAAGCTCAACATCTAAAAGTCTTTTAAAGACCTCCAGGGATGGTGACTCAACCACTTCCCTGGGCAGCCCATTCCAATGCCTAACAACCCTTTTGGTAAAGAAGTTTTTCCTAATATCCAACCTAAACCTCCCCTGGCGCAACTTTAGCCCATTCCCCTTCGTCCTGTCACCAGGCATGTGGGAGAACAGACCAATGCTTACCTCGCTACAGCCTCCTTTAATGTACCTGTAGAGAGCGATAAGGTCGCCCCTGAGCATATGGTCATATGCAATGTCTGGAGATCTGATGAGACAAACAAGAGTTTATTACAGTAATAAAATGAAATACTTGAAGGAGCAGTAAGCCACTGAAACATCTTCAACACTGAAAAGCTTAGGAGTACTTTCAAGAATACATTCCTTTTGAATTCAGCCCAAGAAAGAAAGATAAAGATGCTCTATGCTCTAATTTGACAGTTAACTAAGACTAGGCACCACAACAAGTGTACAAATTGTTCAGAAGATACCAAGAAAACAACTGCAACTGAACACTGATGTCTCATGATGTACATAAGTAATTCTTACAGTGCAAATAAATGAAATAATCCACTAAAATGTTTTATTTAAATTTCTATGTAGTGGGTCAAAGAGATTTGAACCATGCCAAATTTAATTGAAAAGTTTTCTATACAGACATTTAGAAAACTTACTGGACAGGTATCAATGATGCAGATGAATTTCCAGACAAGAATATAATGGCATTGTCAATAAGAAGATTCAGGTGGAAGTAATACCTTTAATGGCGTAAATGGAAGGTTTCTTCTTTGACTTAACCTCTTTGGCTAATTTTATTTATGTATTCATTTATTTTGATTTTTGTATCAAATCATATTGATTTTTTTCGTTGGTTTTGCAAGACTGTCTTATTTGGAGACCTTTCAACATCTCAAAGCTGGACAGATTTTGTTTTACAGGCAGGGAGGGAATTGATGTTACTTAGCTGAATAATGTAACAGTTTATTGTTTTTTTTTATTTATTTATTTTAATGTGCAACATCACTACACAACTACTCAGTTTTAGATTAGTAGACATAAAATAAATGTATGAATAATTGTTTGGTATAGGGCTGTTATCAAAGATAGCATTATAACTAATGTCAGATATACCATTCCTTTCATTTTTCATTGTCAGGAGTTCGCTGTTTTCATTATATATACACTTTCTTTTTTTGGTAGGAGAAATAAATATTTATTTTTTTCTCACTGTGTAAAACTGACAGAGTTAGAAAGTGATATCATCACAATTGAGATAAACTGCAGATACTATAAAATTCTATGATGCCTTTTTCTTTTTTGAATTGTTCTTTGGTTTTGTTTCAATGTTAATGAAGCTGATGCTAAACAAGCTTTCTCAACATTAGTGCACTGAATAAATGCTTACTGTAAGTATAGGCTGACATTTGTAAAAGGTTTCAGGTATTAACTATTTATTAAAAACACTACAGATAATGTTCTCAGTTTTAAAAACAAGCCACAACTTTACATATCGCATTTGAAAAATGAAATTTATTATGATATAGCCACCTACTAGGCACACAGTATGCTAGTAGCACAGAGAAACTGAATATTTATACATGCTTCATTAAGCAACTACCACTACAAAGAGCAAAGTAATTTTATTTTATTTTTAAAGAAAGAAAAAGAATTATAGAGACCAAGGTTTACTTAGATGAACTTAAGTACATTATGTAAAATAGCTGTTTTTAACATTGTGTATAGTTAATGTATTTTTAAGTCAATATCACTTATTAATTGGTCAATCATATTTGTTCAGGCCCTTAACCTGTAGTTAATTATTTAAGGCCACAGAAAATGTTAAGCCTCAAAAACTGTTTTTCAAGTGAGAGGTGTGACAAGTATAATAATCACCTTTCCTTTTCCTCTTTCTCCCCTAAGGTAGTTAAGAACTCCTACCTTACCACTGCTTCTCTATTACAAATTGGTAAAGGACTTGACCTACCAAGTACAATGATTTACCAATGAAAGTAAACAATTCTGCATTTTTTTCATTTTTGTTTTTCCTTGTAGTATCAATAGAAAAACAGGGAAACACACAAAAACCTTATCTGTAAGGTTTATCTGTATCATTATCTGCATAATAATTGAATGAACATTCACACTGAAAAATATATGATTTACTTTCTAGAAAATACGCGACACTCAAGCACTAAGCCAATTAACAATATCACCACAGCTGGATGAGAGGTCCCACTGTGAGATGAGGCCACATTAAATGCCTAATGAAGAAATGATTGAGAATCATACAGTCACAGGAGGACTAACTGCAACTCTTCACTTTCTAACTTGTCTTTTCTGTCCCAGGATGGAATTTCACATTTTCCTCGGTGTTTTTGTTGACCTCTTGCTCCCATATGTTTGTACGTTTGTGTACGTGCCTATGTGAATCTGCAGGTCTCAAAGGGTTCAAGAAAATATTCTTCACTAATTTGGGGGAAATGGAAAGATGATCACTAAGTTCACTTTGTTGTTGTTGAAATTCTGTATTCTATAGATAAAAATAAAGTTGTAAGATGAAAGATTTTGAAACAAGGGAACAATACATATATTTAATGCTTATATTTCATTTCATATTTAGTGGTTAGTCATTTCTCAATAGAAATTGAAAGCTTTCACAGAGAGTAGGTTGAATCTGAAAAACTGTTATTGGCTTAGTCATAGCAGAGATTCAGTTTAATTCTCCCTCCCATTATTGTCCTGGATTAAAAAAAAAAAAAAAAAAAAAAGACTTTTGTTTTGGGTTTCTCTTTCTACTTTTTTCATTAAAAGTAATGTTTCTACTGTTGTTTTTAGAAACATCTGAAAAGTTAGATGAAAAGTAATACTCATTAGTCATTCCTTTCTTTCCTTCCTGCTTTCTCATCCATGTTTCCACTGGTTAATACTAGATTTATATAGTAAATATTCCACTTGCCATTGCATTTCTTGGTAAATATTCAATTCTGATTACAAAATTTTCCTAAATCTGACAGAGAAGATCCCAAATTACCATCTGCCATTACTGGAGATAGATCATTTTACAGCTATGCACCACAGTTAATTTGCTTTATTTTCTTTCCTAATGATAATTGAATTTACCTCTTGACAACCTGTTTCTAATTTTGCTGTCAACATTAGCACCTGTAGTTTTGATTGATGATCATTCTTTGGGAAAGCATTTATAATTTATGTTGTGTCCTATAATTGAGTACCTTGTTGCTAGCACAATAATACTGTGATTTAAGACATACCACTTTTAGTAATTATATGTTTTAAGTACATGTAATAAATATTGAGATACATCCTTAATTACACTAATATAAATGCTTTAAAATATGAGCTAATATGATGTTTACATTGAATATGAAAAAGCATGGATCCAGACTTGTACATGATTGCAGGCTATGCTAGCAGAAGGCATATTAGTTATACTTCAAGAAAGTGGTTGTGACGTCCGATAATAGCTATGAGAGAAACCTTCTCATTGCATCTGAAAAGACTTGATAGAGGTCTTCAGAGGTCCAATCAGTACAGCTTCTCTTAAAGGGAAATTTTAACTGAAACAACCCAAAGGCAAATAAATAAATAAATACTAATAATTTACTGTAAGGAGAAAAAAAAAAAAAAAAGCAACAGTGGGACTCAGTAATATTTGATGAGTCATTTGACTGTGTAGACATATCTGACATATCTCAGAATCTGACATATCTCAGAAAATATGATGATTTGTTGATGGCTTTTTTCTGACTTTTAGGAAGAGCAAAAGAGCGTATTAAGTTAACTAATAAGTAATAGTCTAATATGAGGTACTAGATGTAACAGTAACAGATACAAAACAAAGAAAAAGAATCATTCCAGCTTTTAAAAAGGAAACGTACCTTTCAGTTCCATAGTAGTAAAGGCATTGTTCACAGATGTTGTTTCTGTCATTTGCCAGTGGTCTGGAAAATTTGGAGCTGACCAAAGACACGGTCAAGGAAATGAAAGAAAGAGGCAAACAGAACAGGTTTCTAAGGGACCCATCTAGATGAATGAGTACTACTATGGCATGAAAAATGCATGCTTGGACATTAAAGATAATTCGTACTGGACTTAATATTGTAAGCTATAAATTAACAGAAACTGGAGAAACATAAGAGACAGGCAGCATTTTAGAATTCTTAGCATTATTCTGTATATATAGCAAAAATTACGACAGACTGATTTCAACAGATCATGAAGTAGAAGACAAAAGAATATTATATGGTACTAGTTGGTCCATTATAAGGTGTGTGCACCTAAAATGGATTGATTGGTTTTGATCATTCTATTTAAGGAAAAGTTAGGATCATAAGACAAGGTGAATAAAGACACAAAGGATCTCCAGAAACTCAGATGTTTGAGATACTTACAACAGAGACAGAAAGAGAGATGATCAGGCAGGCTATGTCTTCATTAACTGTCCTTCGAAATGAGTTAGTCTTGGTCCAACAGAAGCAGATCGATAAATAACAATGATTTCTGTGGCTGTTTGTGTTTCTACTGTATATGGTTTGTGTAGTTTACATGGGATTAGATAAAGCTGGATACCTGGGCCAAATGTCTCTTTATACATATGCTTTGAAGTTCTCTGAGATAAATTTACCCTCCAAGCCTTTGCTTCCTTGACTGTAAGCACTTCCTCACGCCTACTGTGGAAGCACATTATTTTCACCCATTTCACATGGATTACTAAAACATCAGCACAATTCTGTTCCCACCACCATCGTATTTATCATGCCTATGGAACTAAAACCTAATTTTTCTTCTTGTTCTTGCTGTTGCTAACTGATATTTCAAAATGAGAGTGTATGGTGGTTGCTAGCCAATTCTACTCTTCTCTTCCAGTTTTGTCAGTTTCCAAAGAAAAGAGTCAAAGAGCTTTCATCTGCTAATGCAGGACACCAAGATATTTGATGACAGCTGTGTTATACTTTCTCTGGTGTGAGAATTAAAACAGTAGTTGCTATTTGTTCTTTACTAGTGATTCAGTGGAGGTACTGGCACAGCGGATGAGCTTCAGCTATGGCAGAGCTTTTTGGTGATGAGGGAAAAGTTAATGTCCTCTGCTGTAAACTGGACTCTGTCATCTTCACTTCGATTTTACCAGAGCCCACATCCATGTTCAGGATAGGGGCTGCTCTCCTGGAGAATTTTGCAGTTTATGGTTCCTACCACACTGCACAAAGCCAGTTCATGGTGGGGAGATCTATCACTCCAAGTGATAACCAAGGTGTCTTGAGATGGCAGGGCAGTTCCAGGCTCAGAAATGAGCTGAAGGATGAAAGATGGTGAACGTAGCACTTTATCCTTTTATGAAGCACAAGAACAGCTGGTTGTTACAAGAGCCCAAGAGCCTTGTATTGGTATGTCCACAAGCTCTATGTCCTAGTACCCAGTACTGCATGGCCATGACACAGTTCACAGCCTGGTGTCCCCATTAAGCAGTAGAGAACATAGGGGTTGCTTTTGTGCTGAGATTCTGGTTTAGGTTCTTCACAAGGGAACATGTGCCAGAGAGCAAATCTGTTCTACAAACATGCTCTGCAAACCAAATAAAGAAAACAAAGATAATTGTGGGATTCTCTTCAAAACCATATTATTGCCTCATTCCAAATTGTTAACGTAGACAGGTCAATAAAGCCATAGAGGTTCAGAAATGATAGGTAAATCTTAATCTAGTTCTTTAACCTTCCTTATTATGTAATGACAAAAAGAAATTAAGTGAAAATGGAAGGTAATACTTTGAAAACTCATTGTCTCAAGATATAATTGAGGCCAAGAGCTTAGCAAAATTCAGTGAAAGACTAGACACGTGGATAATAAGAACATTCATATTTATTTCACACAGAATAATCTTCTCTTTTTGGAAGGGATTTAAACCATACAAATTCTATTAACTGATGGGGATTAGGAAAAGAAACTCCACCTCTTGGCAGATTATTCCATTACTGGCCATTACAGAGTTTCTTTTTGCATATTCCCTTCATGCCTTTGCCACAGATCACTGTCAGAAACAGAATACTGGGCTAGACTGGTTCTGCATGCAGTGCAGCACAACACTTGATATTCCAAAGAACACTTTACTATGCCAGGTTTTCTATCAATACTAAAAATGTTAATTACAAACAGAAGTTTTGTTTATGATGTCTGAGTAATTGAGACAAACAACAAAATGTGATTCTTGTTCTCAGTATTTTGAAATGGTTTTGATATGATTCCTCCTTCCTCAGTTCTCTAAACATCTCATAAATTAATTTAAGGATAGATTCAAAAAAAAAAAAAAAAAGGATAAAAATGTCTGCAGTTTGTAATCCTGCAGAGATGACATTAGCAGGGCATAAAATTCTAGTAAATTCTTTGCTACAGATTTAAATCTCATTTTCAATTTGCAGAGTTCTCTACCCTGAAAATTCTAGACACTTTTGAGTTAGTGTTCTGGAAATTACGTTGATTGTTGATTTATTTTCACAAATCAATTTCATCTAAGTAATAAATTGGCTGTTTAAATATGTAGGTAGATGGCCTCCCAAAACAGCAAACCAATATAGTTAAATATATTTAAGTCAATCATAATTTTGTAATTTGGGGCTATTTTCACAATGATATGTCAGATATATTTTAATTGATTCAGTAGCATACTGTAAGTGTGCAGTCTCTTGTATATACCATTTTTATCTTTTTCTTCCTTCGTGAAGCAGCGTAATGTTTAGAATTAATTTTCATCATGACCTATCCAAGGAACGAAGTGTAAAGAAATGACAGTAGGAAAGAAATTGCTACTCAGCAGAAAAAAGAACGAATGAGGGATCTGTGCAATCCTCCTTCTCTTGTGGAAACATGAAAAAATCCATAGACTTTTTTTTTTTTTTTTTTGGGGGGGGGGGGGGTGGAATCATCCAGTGCTATAGTTAAGGTGGTAATCTGTAGAGAGAATTTTTCTTTACATTTTCATCATGAAAAATCTATTTTTTTGAGAGAGAGATAGACCTAAATGTTGCATTTTTATGAACCTCAAAAGATCAGTCAGAAACCATAACTCCATTTTCCATTTAGATATATACACATAAACGCAGTCTTTGCTTCAGGATACTTACTGTATTGAGAGTTTAAACACTTTTATGACATTTAAGTGCAAATTCAGAATTCATTTCATCTCGAATAGACTTCCAAGAATTTATGGACTCTTTTACATACCTTTGTACATATAAGTGATCTTGATATATGAGCACCCAAGAATAAAACAACAAATGCATGCCCTGTGAGTTTTATTACACTTCTACCTGCTAAGTCACTCTGCCTACTTACACATACTATCACTGCAAAACACTTTAATTCATTAAAAACTTATGCTTGAATTTAGTGCAAATGAACATACATTTTTTTTTTGGAAGGACAATGCACAAAAAAACAACACTGTTTAATTCTGTGGTGACTCCGGAATATGAGAAATTAGATACACCCACTCCTGATCTACAGAAAAACATCAAAAAGCAAAACCTTACCACGTGATGAAAAACATGAGCACACAATGCAATTACTTGCATTGAACTACTGGCTACAAATATATTTCTGAGCCTAAATTGTGAATTTTTTTGGCAAGTACATTAATTTAATCAGTGGAAAGGTGTCACCTCAAAATCCAATTATTTCCCTCCTAAAACTATTTAAATTAGTTACTCTTGAGGTTACCTATGTACTCTTTGAATCCTAGGCATCTTTCCCAGCATCACCCAAGAAACTATTCACATAGCAAGGATTTCAACAGATTTCTTAATTCAGGGCCTAACGCTTCACTTCTAGACTGCCCATACACCTTAAATTGAAGTTTATTTTTGTAAATGATGCAAGACATTTCTCTATGTACTTAGATACATAGAGATCTTTCTAAAACCAGTCTCAACTTAGAAAGGATTTCTCTTTTTTTTTCTTTCCTCCTCCTATTATTCTAACAATTTTCAATGTTTCTGCATAGAAAGTAATTAAGGGTTAAATAAGGTAATAAATAAGGTAAATAAGGATTAAATAAGATAAATAAGGGTTGTTGTTTTCTGTTTTATTCCAAAAAATATACAAAAGGTACTTTTTCAGATCAAACTGCTTCAGAACTAATATGTTAGATACAAGAAAATGCCCTTAAATGGGTTTAATAGATACACTTCATAATTAAGAAAAGCTGACATGAATTCAAGCCTACATTTCTGATATTCATTATACTTGACCTTCTATGACACAAATTATCTGTATTTCACCATCAACAAATACACATTTTGGTAATAAATTCTGTTCAGTAAATAAGAGCTCTGAGTTACAAAATACCACGTAAATATTAGCAGACCTTTTGACACTAGTACTTCTATGTTTGAAGAATTATCAAAAATGAATGTCTTATATGCTTGAAAATGGATAATAAATAATGAGACTTCCTGAAGTTCTTCAGTACCTTGTTATCTGCTGTTTTGATTTGTACTTTTGGTAGAGTTTTGATACAATACCTTTAAGATCATATTTTTTTCTTAATTAACACAGTTGAACAATGAATCTTCCACTCTCTTCCCAATATTTATTTATATACAAAACCAGCAATATATTTGATATTTCAGAAAAGATAAATGAGATCTAAATCCTTTTCCCTAAAGGTGTATCAACTATGGAAGACTACCATGCTGTCTGTACTGTAAAGTTACCATTGATTTTTATGATGGTCATTAGCTGCCTTTGAGAGTCGCACTCCATGACTCTGCAGTTTCAAAGCATTGAGTATTTAGAATATGAAATATCAACTAAAAGGGAAGTTTAGTAAGTTTACTAAGTGTTTTGCTCATCTCATGAATTTTATACCTCCTTACTTTCATTAGTCTAGTCATTTCTCTATTTGGAAAAATATAATGATTAAGTATCATCAGTAAGGCATGTTGTTAACTCTTCTTATTGGAGAAGTTGTGGATAGGGAAATAAAATTAGAGTGTATGTGAAAGTAACATAAATAATGCTAATGGACTTAGTTCATTATAAATCTTAATGAACATTTGATATTGCGCCTTAATCAAGATATTAACATGTAAGTCTCCACCACCATCACAAGGTAGTAGTGCTTATTATTGCTATGGCTGTTATTGTGGCCACAACAAAATCTGGAACTGATGGAGGAAAACAAAACAAAACAAGCCTGCTAAGCAAGATAGCAGTAAATCAATCAACAAAATTATAAGCTTTGCTAACTAGAGCAGATTCTGGCCAAAGGAGACCAAAGATCAAAACAAGAAGAAAAGGAAGTTTACTGTACCCATTTAAGACTCTTTTCTTACTTGTCCTCATTTTGTGACAGCTTCTGGGGATCTAATTGCAAAATTAGGGACTCAGACTGAAAGTGCTTTGAGAAAGTGCTTTGTCAATGTTCCCTTGTGCTTTTTGATGTAGTATAATCTATATTTAATTGCAACATTAAATCTGATGTTGCTTTATTGGAAGAAGCGCATATCATAAAGATACAAAGAGAAAAGGAACAAGGCATCAGTTAACGGTCAGATGGTGAAGGTGTAACTTCAGAACAACCAAAGGGTCCATCTGTCAGGAGCAAAGTGCTCCAGCACAGGTCCCCCACGGGCAGCAGCTCCCCCCAGACCCCCTGCTCCTGCGCAGGCTCCTCTCCACAGGCTGCAGCTCCAACCTGGAATCTGCTTTAGCAGGGATTCTCCACAGACCACAGTCACCTTCAGTGCAGGTCTACCTGCTCCACTGGGGTCCTCTCTACAGAGTGGAAAGCTGCTCCACAATGGTACATCACGGGCTGCAGTGGACAACCTACTTCACCATAGCCCCTCCACATGCCACAGGGGCACTTCAGCTCTTAAGCTCCAGCACCTGAAGCACCCCCTCCCCCTCCATTTTCACTGACCTTGGTGTCTTCAGGGCTGTTTCTTACTCTCCCAGCTGCTCCTGAGCAGCAGGTTCTTTTAAATTTTTTAATTTTTTTTTCCCCCTTTCTTAAATATGCTCTCACAGAGGCACAAACAACATTGTTTATTGGCTCAGCTCTGGCCAGAGGCGGGCCCCTTATCTAATGTGGGGAAGCTTCTCAGTTCTTCTCACAGAAGCCACCCGTATGGCCCCCAGCTCCCAAAGTCTTGCCACGTAAACTCATGACAGCTTGAATTTCAAGACTGCTCCATACAGGTCAGATAATCTCGGATAATTTTCAATTGCCACATTACGTAGAACATTTTCTGCTGACCAGCTAGTAATACAAGTTTAGAATGGCAGTGTGTAGTCAGTAGTGTTAGCTTATGTAACAAAAAAACAACTCTGAAAACACATTTCAGACAGTCAAAATATATATATATTTGTGTTTCGGTCCCATTTGGGGCATTTCCCTAAGATTATATCCTAAAATAACCTTAGATTTTATCCATCTTTTCTGACTGTCTCAAGAGGCAAGCTAAGATATATTTCTATATATATTTTCACAAGCCATTCTGGAGTGTATATTCTTTTTGTGGTGAAAACCAGGAAGCACATGACTGAAAAAATATCCTTTAGTGATATATACCCACTAAAAACTTACTATACACATTATGCAAATCATTGTAATCACTTACTATATAACACTTTCATGCTAAATTGTGGAAGCTGTATGCTGATTTTGCGTTCTGCCCTTGCCTCGGACAGAAACAGTAGAAAAAAAAATCAAAATAAATTTGTATCAAGGGTTTGATTTTTTGTTTTGCTCTTTGGTGTAATGTAGCTTACTGTTGCTAGGGAATATAAAGCTCAAAATCAGAAATCAAGATCTGCATTGACAGTTTTACAAACACATTATTCAGATCTCAGTTTGTATAACACAAGTTTTGAGTAATATATAGTTACTTAATGCATTGTAAAAGTTTCTCCTACTGTTTTTCCATAGATCTGTATTAATACCTTGTAAGTAGCATCTCACTACCTGCAACTCTGGTGAATATTACTTGTGATCAGTTCTGGCAAAAGCAGAAGGGACTGACTGTCACAGATGTGATAGGGTCACACATTTTATTCTATACCAAATTTCTATTACAATTCCCTTTTTTCTCATTTTATGAAGTTTACTTAGGCTCAATAGATAATGGCTTTCTGAAATAAACTCATACGACTCATACATGGTTTCTCTGACTTGAAAAGTACATGGGTAAGCTGAGCTTTTGTCAGAAGTAGAAGCAGTATTTGTTAAGCAGTATTTGTTGAAAGATTTTGTTCAAATTAAACAGAGATTGTTGAAGATTACTTTTTTTTTTTTCGTACACAAATAAATTGTTCAGATGGATTAAAATCAGACTAGTAAATCCTCAAGGTTGAAAATATGTTAGCTAGCATGTGTCTCTAATTCATATAATGCTTCATACAATGTATAATTGTTAGGAAAAAAAAAAAAAGAAAAAAAAAGGAAATACCATCACCACCAACAAAAACACATAACCTTTCTTTTTCACAGGTCTATTAAACTGAATATCAGTTTTATTGATTTAAAAACTTGTATGTCTGTTTTGTTGTTGTTGTTTGTTTTTAATATGTTCATTTGCTTTTGTTACCCATAGCTGTACTGAAATTCAATGTGAATAACTCATGATATGAATTTCCCAGCGTTTAAAACTTCAGTATTTATATTTAGATATTAGAATATTTTACTTAAAATAAATAAATAAAATAACTCTAGGTTCCATAGCTCAGGAAATGACATGGTTTATGTAATGAAAAAACAAAACAACAACAACAAAAGGTTTCTTTAAGGAGTATCTAAACATTTATTTATACATAGCTATTACTAAACTGTACAGAAGTAAGGTATCATTTGTATTCTATGTAAGACATAAAGAAAATTGAACACTTAGTAAGGATTAACACTATTTCATTAAAAATCAAGAATGATTATGCTCATTATTGGACTAGAAAGAGGAACGAACAAATATATCTATGATTCTTTCTTTCTTTGAAATACCATTTTCTTCTTAAATTCAAATTGTAATAGCTTTAAATATAACTCTCAGAGGATGCATCTATAATATATGTTAAGGATAGACACAACCCAGACGTAAGCACAATTCACTGTAAATTCATCTTGCTTATATTATTTTGGATAAATCCTGGAGCTTGATGGAAGTGGAAACAGCCTCCAACCTGCCCTTGAGCTTATCCACAGCCACTGGGCTCAAATCCTTTGGTAAGTCAGCCAGTATGTATAATAAATTTTATGACTGTTATGAGAGAAACTGCTAGGGACTGGATCTGGGGATACCGTGAGAAATACCAGCAATGAGAGGTGTGGATGTGTAAACTGACTGGGAAGGACAGTACAGATATACCAATTGCAGATCAGGCAGTTGTGTCCATGCCTTTTCAAGGGGCAGAGACAGATATGTGGTAACCCTAAGCCCACTAAGACAAGGAAAACCAAGCTGGACAACTACAGGAAAGTTAGAACCCACTGGCTATCATGAACTGCCTACAACATTTGTGCCAGATATTCTCATGAAATTGAATATAACAATGGACAGGTCAGCCAAGGGCTACACAAACATATTCACATTGTAAAGTTTGATGAGTATTGCTAGTCTTCTTTAAAAAATGGTACTACTATGAAACAAAAGTGTTTATACAGAAATCCTTATAAACTTCATCAGAGATGAAACATCAGGTATTAATAGTATCATGAATTTTGCTCTAAATTTCAAAAAACCTTCTCGGTCTCTCCACTTCATCTTGTTCTTCAAGAGGGCAAAATATGTTAACTTATGGGTTTCCAGTGGAAAGGAACTGGTACCAGAATTGAGTAAAGGCAGTGTTCTGAGATACACACAACAAGTTACAAGGCTACAAGCCACTGCTCACCTGTTTCCCAGCTCTGGAGTCCTCTTAATTATTTACCCAGAATTTCTAAGATTTGGTCATTTTTCTCAAAACACCATTCAAAGCCTCTAACTTTAGTTTCAGTCCATTCAGAGAAAATTTGCTGTTATTTAACAGCAGTCAACCTCACATTTAATTCTGGATTTTTTTTTTTATTATTATTATCAGTAAAATTAAGATCTTTGCTATCATTAGTTCAATATTGATTGTAAATCATTTTTTTTGATTTATTGTTAAATTTTAAGCAGTGTTAAAGTATACAAGCAGACATCATACAAGCAAAGATACTATTTTAAATATATAAATTTGTTCAATTGTTATCGTACAAAAACATAGAATACATGCTGTCTTAGGCAGGCAGTAGAACATTTTTAAGTCTTTTTCATCATATGTCAGGAGAATTGTTTGGATTCCTCTGTCATAACACATTAACTAAAGTAAAAAGGTATTCGGCATGTTTAAGTGCGCACCCTGACAGATGACAAAATCTTCTCATAAGGCATAGATATAAGAATAAATAAACACCTTGTTACTTTTAAATCTGGGAACAAAAGTACATCTAGATTTTCTGCGCATCACTGAATTCTGAGATTCTTGCGTAATGGTTCCATGATCATTACCAATATGATTACCTTACTTTGTATTTTGTGTGCTCTTCTACTGATGAAAAGAAAGGTGGCCATTTGTGACCATAGCCAAATGACAGAGAAATGGAAAATGAGAACCAGTGATGGAACTCCTGATTTCAGCAACATCCTTCAAAACAAGTACAGAGGTGGATAGGGGAGGGAGGGATGGAGTGAGAGGACAGTGGAGTCCAAAAGGCTGAGGAGGGGACAGAAGACAGGGAGATTTCAAACATTTATACCTAAATGTAACCACTGATAACATACAGTCGAGCACAAAATTCATCTAAAATTCATCTCTTTATTACAGAGAAGAGATGGAACCAAAGGCTAGCATTTCCCAACAAAGTTTATCCCAGATACTCAGGCACAGAGTGTTTGTTCAAATGAGCTGACTTATTGTCATTTTGCATACACTAATGCTCCTAGAGGGAATCCACTCCCCTACCAGGTTGGGCAGTTGCAGTCCATGTGGACTTCCCTAACTCTGATCTGATCAGTTCCAGCCAGCTCTGATCCATTCCTCTGTTTTTAAGGACCTTGTCCCAGGGGTTCTCATCCAACAACTGGAAGTTGCTCTTCTAAAGTTCAGGGTCCTGACTTTGCTCTTTGCCAGGCCTGTATTCTTTGAGATCACAACCTCAACCAGACCATGGTTGCTACGGCCCAGACTTTTTCCGATCTTAACCTCTTTAATGAGTTCATCTGCATTGTTGAGCACCAGGTCACTTATCCTCTGGTTAGTTTGCCTAATACCTGGACCAGGAAATTGTCCTCAGTGCATTCCAAGAGTCTCTTGGATTGCTTACAGCCTGCTGTTTTGCTTTTCCAGCAGAAATCCGGGTGGTTGAAGTCCCCCATCAGGATGAGAGCATTAGAGTGTGACACTTCTTGTAGTTGAAGCAAGAAGGCCTCATCAACAGGCTCCCCTTGGTCAGTCGGCCTGTAGTAGAATCCAAACACAAGGCGTCCTTTATGGGTCCGATCCTTAATTTTTACCCACAAGCTCTCAACCTGTTTGTGGCTATTTCTGAGAGGCATCTCTTTGCAATCTATCCATTTCTGAACATAGAAGGCAACACCCCCTCCTCTCATTCTCTGCCTATCTGAAAAGTTTTTCCCTATCTGAAAAGTTTTTCTTTCTGAAAAACTTGTCGTCCTCAATTGCAGTGTTCCAATTTTATGATTTGTCCCGCCACTTTTCTATAATAGCAATTAGATCGTAGTTTTTCAATTGCACCATGGTTTCCCAGCTCCTTTTGTTTGTTTCCCATGCTGCGTGCATTGGTGTAGAGGCACTTCATCTGGACTATGGGCCACATCACCTTTTTAGAGGATCCCCCCCCCTAATTCATTTGGGACAACTCACACGTATTTTCCTGTTGCTTCCTAAAGTGCTGGTGTTCCCTGGCTCTTCTCTGTAACTCAGAAGTACATCCCCTTCCCCCACTGAATGTAGTTTAAAGCTCTGCTAATAAGTCCAGCCAGCTTGCTGCCCAGAACACTCTTGCCCCACCTTGTCAGGTGCACTACATCCGCTGTCTACATACTCAGTCTTTGAGAGGTGCCTACACAGAATCCAAAATGAAGAATCCTGAATGTCACACTAGTCATTCAGCCAGTCCTTTGCCTGGTCCATCCGTCTCCTCCTTCCTAGGTCCCAGTCTCCAAGGAGGAGGAGAGAGAAAAACACTACCTGTGCTCCCAATCCTTTCAACATCTTTCTGGGGGACATAAAGTGCCTTGTGATATTGCGGAGTCTCCTCGTTGCAGCCTCATCCAACCCTATGTGAAAGAGTAGGAATGGGTGGTAGTCCTCTGGCTTTTTGGTAGCCTCTTCTCACAGATAACTAGTGATAGGACTAGAAGGAATGGCCACCTCAAGTTGCAGTAGGGGAGGTTTAGGTTGGAAATTATGAGACATTTCTTCTCAGAAAGAGCAGTCAGGCATTGGAACGGATTGCCCAGGAAAGTGGTGGCATCCCTGTCCCTGGGGGTATTCGAGGAAAGGTTGGACGTGGTGCTTAGGGACATGGTTTACTGGGTGACGTTGGTGGTAGGGTGATGGTTGGACCAGATGATCTTGAAGGTCTTTTCTGACCTTAATGATTCTATGATTCTTCATGATAGAGTGAATGCAGGTCATCAGCAAGCAGCAAATCACTCTGGAGAGATTTTCTGGATGGCAAATGGGTACTTCAGTGCCTCTCAGTGAGGAATCTCCAATTACTAAGACTCTTCATGCTTTTTCAGTGGCTCTGGTTCCAATATAGGTGGTTGGTTGGTTGGTCAAATTTTGTACAGATGTCTTTTCTTGGGTCTTGACCATTACTCACACACTCTCCTTTATCTAGCCTCATCTGTTGTGTAGGGGCACTTCAGGGGCAAGGGGAAGACTCCTACTTCTACTCTGAGCAGAGATGAGGGTCCAGTCTCCCTTGAGTGAGTCAGTCAAGTCTGTCAGCTCAGGTCTGGAACCTACCTCACCTTCTCCTTGGCAGGACTTAAGGCAGGGCTGTCACTCAGCCTCACACTTGCACCTATATCCCCCACCTCTGCCTCCTGGCCCTGGGGGAACTTCCAGATTCCGAAGTTCCCTCAACTGAGGATCTGGGCAGCTCTTTGGGTCCTCAGGAGGTCTGTTTGGTTGTAGGTGTCTGCCTGGAAAGGTTGCGTCCCCTCCATCTGTGTTTTAGCCTCAGCCTGGCAGTTGCAGGAGGTGACACCATTTTTGTTCCAGTAGAAGGATGTTTCTTGTTGCTCCCAGAATAGAAAAAAAAAGGCCCACCTTTCACCCTCTGGTGCAAGCTGCCATGCTGTGACCTGGCTGACATGCCACACCCTGCTTGCACACTCTGGTCTCTACTCTCCTGGTTGCTCAGGCACTCCATGGGTTGTTTGTACATGTGGGTTGGCCACTACTGGTCCTAGCCTAGCTCAAGCCTCTTTGGACACCCTCCTGAGGGCTCCCACCTCCTGGCAGCTCCCTCTGATACCTGGGGTTGCTTCAGTGCAGGAAAACCCCAGCACACCGCAATCCCCTGCTCCACTGCAGAACGTGCCTGCCTCACAGCTGATCACCTCAGCCAAAGGTGGAGCCAAAGGTTAGGATTTCCCAACAAAGCTTCTAGACACTCAGGGACAGAGTGCTTGCTCCAATTAGCTGATTTATTGGCATTTTACATACACTAATGCTCCCAAAGGGAATCCACTTCCCTAGCAAGTTGATGGTTGCTGTCCTGGTGATAATGGGAGTCTCTGCTGCAAGACTTCTTGCATCAGCATCTTCAGCTATACAGGCAAGACTCTCCAAATCATGGGTTTGCTGGACTCCTGAAACCCAGCTGTTGTGTGGTCCTTACCAAATGCAAATTCATTTCTACCGAGATGCCTAATCTATATGGGAAACATCCCCTAACTACCATAGCTATTTTCTACCAAGACTATCCTACAGTCCTATGCATCCATGGAAACCTTTGCAGGTATTCATCAATGGAAGCTTGCAGGAATGTGAGGAGAACCATTAGTTGGGCATTGGTGAAACTGAGGAAAAAAACAGCCAGGTTGTCCTCAGCCAGAGTTGCAACCACCCCCATGGCTGTCTGCAGTTCCACCATGAAAATGGTTCTTTGAAAGGAGTTGGCTGATGCAGAGGACGTCCCTGCCATCTCTTCCACTATCTTCTGCATTTCAAGCAGCTTCTTCAACAGACTCCATGAGCTGATCCAAAGCAGGACTAGATCATGTTTGTCATTGAGGTCTACTTCTTCTTCCCACTCTTCCTCATTCAACTCCTCCTCATCTTCATCATGCTCCTTCTCTTCCTTTTCCTCCTCTACATTCTCATCCTTGCTACTCAATCTCCACTGCTCAGTGTCACCATCAGAGTCAGTATGGCTCTGCCTGGGCAGCCAGTAGATCCCAAGGGGCATCAGAAGCATTTCAGCAAAAGCCCAGAATTCCCAGTGCTGCACACAGCGAGGAACATGAATTCCTCATTGATCCCACTCTGAGGCTTGCTTCCCTGCTCAACCTCTTGCAGCAGCCAAGTCATCTTGTGACTCAGCATCTCCTCTCGTTGTTGCATGAGGTCTTTCATGACCGTATCAATCTGGTCCCCAACCTTGAGCATGAGCTGCAGGAGGCTCAGCATTGACAGGATGCATATGATACAGATAGCCATGGTCTGGAGGAGATGGGAGAGAAGGGGGCTCAGCAAGGCTGGGTGCAAGGGAGCTGGTGGCTGTGGGAGAAGGGACAGGAGCCAGAGAGACGCGAGGGTAGGTAGGAGAGGGGGCAATGGAGATTGGAGGCAGCAAGGGCAGGGTTTGCGAGCGCTGCATGTACAGGGCCACAGGCCACCCCAGGCAAGTTTGTGCACAGGTGTCAGGTGTCCAACAGGGCTACAAGCTCTGGACAGAGAAGAAATGGGAACCATCCTGCAAAGCTCTCCCCATGACCAGTCGTGGGCTGGGTTTTGCCCTGGGCAAGGGTGCTGAGAAGGCAGGTGGCACCACAGTAGGCTCTCCCAGGCCCCATCCCCTGTGGGGCAGTAGCATCTCATGAGGCCACAGGTGCCTGTCACATCCCTAAAGCCTCGGGGCACTTGCCCCCACTCGGGCACTTCTGTGGTCAGCCCAAGGCACTCCCCAGAGTATCTGCACCTTCATTTCAGCCTTAGAAACCACCTTGGGGGCTGGTGTTTGTGCTCTGGCCCTCAGCCAGCCCGGTCTTCCCCCCGCCTGCCGCACTCACCCATGGCCCCGAGCCACAATGCACCGCCATGCTGTGGTGACATGGTGACATGTTAACCCCCATGCCAACACATCCTTGGTTCTGCTGTGGGCAGCAGAACACAATGGTGACCATCCCAGCCCTGGAAGGCCCCAGCCAGTGTCCCCAGTCCTGGCTCAGCATCACACAGCTGCTCTGTGCACCCAAAGGCCCAGCCTTGGCCGCAGTGACATGCAAAGAACAAACCCACCGAGCCCCCAGGGGTCCCTGTGCACTGCAGGCAGGAGCCACCCCAGGGGTCTCCTCCTGGTGACCCTCACAAGCACCCTCCTTCCCCCTCCTGCTCTTGAGTCACACCAGCTGTAGCATGACATAGCACAGCAAGCTCCCAGATTCCAAAGGAATAAAAACCTTGTTCCTGGTGCAAGCGGAAAATATCCTGTGGATCATGCTGGCAGGTGCCTGCTTGCCCCCTTCATGCAGCCTCTCCTTCGCATCCAGGTTGCTCCATGTTGCTGCACAAACTCCCAGAGCAGTCTCTGGGACAGCCACTCTCCACCTGGGTCCTCTGTGTCAGCACTGAGGTGCTCCTGGGGCTGCACTGTGGATATCAGCTACACAGGCTGCAGGGGAACCTCTGCCCCTTCTTCTTCTCTCACCTTGGTGACCAAAGTTGGGTGTCTCACACTGGTGGTGAGACACCACACTGAAGTGAGGACTTTTAAGCCCATTCTCCCAGAGGCTCCACCAGCTTGGCTGTGGGCTCACCAGTGGCCTGCGCTGGCCCACTTGGAGCTGGCTGGAAGCAGCACAGGGCAGCCCCGGCCTCTCCTCACAGAGGCTGCTCCTCAGTGGCACTCTGGGGCCAGCTCATGGGCACCCACACGCACCGCAACACTGAAATGCTGTAACACTTATAATGAGAACAACTAAGTAAGGGCAACCCACAGAGGGTAGTTAAATACAAGCTTCTCTGGGAATGACTCCACAAATGGCTCAGGTTCACTGCAGAAGAATAGTAGAAACCAATAAAACCAGGGGCAGTGGACCAACAGGCCTGTGAGTGCCAAATGTGTTGATGTCTGTAGACAGTAAAGGAGGCAGAGGACTAATGAGCAATGAGTGTAGGCACTTCCAACCCCCCTGCTATGGGCAGGGACACCTTCCACTAGATCAGGCTGCCCAAGATCTCATCCAACTTGGCCTTGAACACTTCCAGGGATGGAACATCCACAACTTCTCTGTACGTAGTGATAAATTTCAATGCAGACCTCTAGAGCATTACACAGGCACCCAAACAGGACCTGTGGTAGTCATTTTTTTGCTTTAATTGGAGCAGTTGGTGGCTTGAAATGATAGTTACGGAACATTAGAAGAACAGGATATGTAAATGGCTCAAACTGGAGGCCTGAAGACTGGCATTTGCACATTGGGAAAGGAAAATAAACACCAAAGTTTGGTGTTTGTTTGGGAGCTGCTCCATGTGTGGGTGTGTGCCGCGGGGTCTATTTGTCAGGAGCGGGTTGGTCTGGCTTGGGACCCCCTGGGGTCCACCCGCCCCCAATCACCTGCTTCTGAATGGGCTCCTCTCCACGGGCTGCAGTGTGGGCTGCAGTGAGGAGATCTGCCCTGCCATGGTACACCAGGGGCTGCGGGGGAGGGGGGTGGTAGTCAGCCTTCCCCACCAGGGTCCTCTCTGTGGGCCACGGGGGGCGCTTCGGCTCTGGCACCTGGAGCACCTCTGCACTGCACTCCGCCTCCTCTGCACTGACTTTGGTGTCTGCAGGGAGGTTTCTCACTCCTCACTCTCCCAGATGCTGTTGTGCAGCAGGTTTTTGTTTGTTTGTTTGTTTGTTTGTTTGTTTTCCTTTTCTTGGATGTGCTCTCATAGAGGCACAAACTGCATTGCTCATGGCTTGGCTCTGGGCAGCGGTGGGCCCCTTTGGAGCTGGCTGAAACTGGCCCTTATCTGCCACAGGGCAGCTGCTGGATTCTTCTCACGGGCTACCACTGCGGCCCCCCCGCTACCAGAACCTTGCTGTGTGAACCCAATACACTGGGGCAGCTAGGTCATTACTGGCCTTTAAAGTATGAGGGCTTAAATTAACTAATGAAACCCTAAATGTGATGGGGGTAGAAGGGACTGGGATAGCAGTGCCACTTTTTGGGGACACCAAGCTGAGACTAGGAATGATCATTGGGCAATTATTGTATGCACCTGAGGCAGGGACTAACTTGTTGGGAAAGGATTTGATTATGAAATTGGGCATTCAAATAGTAAATTGTTAGGCTGGAATAACGGTGTAATTAGTGGGGTGCTTTCAGACCCTGAGAGCAAAGGTATATTTGCCTTTGAGTGGAAAGACCATGAAATGGGGTGGAAGCAGCAATACAGATGAACAATTTTACCTCGGGGATTTACAGGGCCACCAATTTATTTGGGCAAGTTCTAGAACAAATTTTGGAGCAATTCCAACCTCCAGAGGGGGTGTTGCTGTTACAATATGTGGATGATCTTTTATTGTCAGGACAGGAGAAAACAGTTGTGAAGGAAGCCACTAACAAGCTATTAAACTTTCTGGTAAAACAGGGTTTGAAAGGATTGAAAATAAATTAAAATTCTTAGAAAGAGAAGTCAAGTATTGAGGGCATCTAGTGTCTGAGGAGGAACAAAGAATAAATCCAGAGAGGATTCAGGGAATTGTTGAGCTACCCCTACCCAAAACTAAAAAGAAGTAGAAAGTTTTAAGAGAGAGAGGTTTTTTAGGTATTAGGAGTCACGAAGTCCAAAGGAAAATAGATACTCCGTGATGGGAGAGAAATGCTGAATAAAGCGCTAATGAGGCAAATATTAACTATTTTGCATCAAGAGGGTCATTGGGGAATTCAAGCAATGTGTGACGCTGTGCTATGGATATATGTATGTGTAGGAATATATATACTCTGGCTGAACAAGTATGCAGGAGTTGTGTAGTATGTCAAAAGGTAAATAGGAAAGTCATCCGCAGTCAGCCCAAAGGAGGGTGAGAACCAAGAATTCAGTGCTTCCAAAATGTACAGGCAGATTTTACAGAACTTATTAGAGTAGGTAGATTTAAATACTTATTAGTCTTGGTCGATCATTTGTTAGGGTGGGTGGAAGCTTTCCCTTTAGTATCTGCTACTGCGAACATAGTAACTAAAGTAATTCTAGAACAAATAACTCCCAGGTATGGAATTGTTGAAAATATTGACTCTGATCAAGGAAATCACTTTATGTCAGAAATATTGCAAGGGCTAATGTGGACTCTAGGAATTAAGTGGAAATTTCACACTCCTTGGCATCCTTCCTCTTCTGAAAGGGTGGAGGGGATCAGACAGTACAGAAGCAATTGACTAAGTTCTGGAAACTCAACTTCCCCAAACGAAGTGCTTATCTTTGGCACTTCTCCAAATTCAAACTGCACCAAGAAAAGACGTGGGAGTTTCACCATATGAAATATTATTTGGTTGCTGTACATGGACAAAGGGAGTGAATTACCTCAATTTGAGACAAAAGATGCTTTTCTTAAGAACTATATACTCGGGCTGTCATCCTCTTTGTCATCTCTCAGGACCCGTGGACAGTTAGCTCAAACCCCACCCTTGGAAGCCCTGATCCATCCATTCGGAGAAGGAGATTGGGATCTGATGCGAACATGGAGAGAACTGAAACTGGAACTTGAGTGGGACGGACTGTTCCAAGTGCTCCTGACTACTGAGACAACAGGAAGAACGGCTGAGAAAGGGTGGACTCATACCTGGGTAAAAGCATCAGTTAACCCTGATACCTGAGAGACTGCATTAACAAAGACTTATAAGGTTAAAACTGTTAAAACTATCTATTGTAAACCTTTAACTTCTCCTTAGAAGAATTCTTAATAAATTAATGAGTAAAAGGGATTGAATTACACAGAATTGAAATGTTTCCAGGGAACACTCCCTTGAAGTGGGAGAAGGGGCTAGTTAATCCCCACCAGAAGAATCCTTATTAGTTTGAGATTTTTATTGTTTTTCTTAATTATTATTTCTTAATTATTATAGGGGTGTATATATATATATATGTATATATCTATGATGTATCTTAAGTTTATTTTAGTAATACCTATTCTCAATGGATTAGTGATAGGATGGAGGGAAAAATCACCATTTTCAATTAATCCAGAACATCTCTGGAGTTCTATCTCAAAATAATTGTTGGATTTGCACCCAGATCCCTAGAAAGACTGAAAAGGCCTTGTCCCTGATTGCTATTTCCAGCAGCAACTCTGTCTGGATTCTCTAGATTTCTAAAAATGACAGATCATACTCAGTCCCAGGAAGGAATAGATTTTGAAGTTGAGCTCCCTACACATAATCCTGGTACAATATACCATGTTATCAGAGGTGTCTTTTAAACAACATTGATAGAAACTCAGGGGGCAATATTACTGACCCTGGGTGTGGAAATATCCATGAAGTAGGGAATAATCCATACTGTACTGAATATGGTAGCCACGGGAATGCTAATATACATAATGCACACCAGCTGCAACATGAGAATCCTGTAACTGGATGGCCTGTCCCAAATGGCAAAGGGTGGTACTGGCTATGTGGCAGTAAAGCCAGGAAGGTGTTGCCCCTAGGACTGAAGGGAGCTTGCACCCTGGGGGCAATAATTCCAAATGTAACTATTATTGAAGACTATTATTGAAGCCCCCTTGAGACCGCACGCATAATTAAGTGTACTCCAGATAATCCTCTAGTAAAATTTCACAGTTTTGCAAGGTGGTATTTACCTAGGTTAGGGGTGAGTGAATTAGAAAAAGCTATTGTAAATATCACAGCTATAATTGAAGAACTAGAAAATAACAGTCTAGATGCAAGAAAAAGGAGGTAAGTTTGCAAAAATAGTACTCTAGAATCGAATGGTATTAGATTTACTAATAACCTCATAAGGAGGAACATGCACTGTAATTAATACTAGTTGCTGTATATATATAGATCAAATGGGACGAATTTGACTGATCTCAAAAATATTTGGGGGAAAAAAAAAGATAAAAAAAAAAGATCCCACATAGAGTAGCTCAAGATGACACTTCCTGGGGATTTAGAAACGTTTGCAAGAAACTAACTTTGTGCTTACCTGAACAGAATTGGCTCAAACAACTATTTTTTGGTATTGTAATAATAATGGCATTGTATATCTGTCATCCCCCATGACATCCGAAAAAGAATATTGCGCCTCAATGTTGGAAAAACTCAAGAGTGCAGTATGTGAAGAGGTGCAAAAACAACAATAGGAATAAGAAAAGAAGAGGGGCGGATTGTGAGAAATTGTGTTTTTGCAGTAGAGAACTAATTTTCTGTATTCAAAAGTAGTTGTGGAGTCATAACAAGGAGAAATGCTAAGTAGAAAACTGGACAGTAGAAGGCCTCACTGTTCCAAAATAAGGTAGAAACTTGAGAAAAACAGGATGAGCAGTGTGGGAAAGGTAAAACAAAGATCAGAAGTTCTCAAAACATAAGAAATGATAAAGAAAAAAAAGGAAAAGGAGAAATTAAAGGGTTGAAAAATAAATTGTACATATATGGTATAGAGGAGTGTCGAGTAACTTGTGAACCTGTAGTACTCAGCCAATGAGGAAACAGGGGAGGTGATCAGGTGTCGGGTAATAGGGAATAAAAGGTTGTGATTTGTTTACTATAATGCGCTCCCAATTGGCAGGATGCCCACCATTGCAATCGCAAATAAAATAGCTTCACAGAAGATCCTGTCTGAAGAAAATTACTGAAATTTTTCTCACAAACCAAAGGGATATTCCATACCATACAGTGTCACACTCAGCAATAGAAGGTGGAAAAAGGAAGAAGAAGGGAGGGATGGGCTCTCATGAAAAATGTCTGTTCTCCTGAACACAGGCTATGTGCGTTGAGGCCCCACGTCAAGGACGTGGTCAAGCATCTCTCATTGGTGGGAAGTAGAGAGTAATTTCTTTCCTCTGTGCTTCCACACGGCCTTTGCTCTTTTTTGTTGTTTGTTTGTTTGTGTTTTGTTTTTGTTTTGTTTTTCCCTTTTCCGCTTTCCCTTTTCCCTTTAGTTAAATTATTTAATTAATAATAATTTTCCATTAATAATTATTTTTCCTTTAATTAAATTATCCTTATCTCAACCTGTGAGTTGGTTCTTTCCTTTTCTTCTTCTCCTCCTCTTCTGATTAGGGGGAGTAAGAGAGCAGTTGTGGTAGAGTTCAGCTGCCTAGCAAGGTAAAACCACCACAGTTGGCTAAGGCAGAACTCTCTACAAATTAGACTTTTCAACTTTGTGAAGAATCGGATAGAAAAAGGAAATGTACACATGCAAAGGAGTCAACATATAGGGATTTAAACTTGACAGGGCTGAGTAGTAAAACTAAGTAGTACAAAGGAAGCTTATGATCTATGGGGGGAACAAACATTGCTTAACTCTGATAATAATGTACGCAGTGGAAATCTTTTCTGCCCCTTTCATTGGACAGATGCATACCATCCAACTTGTAAATAAGTCATGGTCTGCCAGTATGATTGTCAGTCATCTATGTGTCCAGAGACCTCATAAGTGACTAGGAACTAAGGGAACATAGGAATTTCCTCCTAAGGAGCTGGGACCTTTCTAAGGATCCTGAAAAAGGCTGCATTTAGGAACAACAGCAATGTGGGGATGGATCATTGGGCCAGGTGGCAGTTTCAGAGCTGCCCTCCATGATTTCACCCAACCCTCCCAAGGGGAATATAAGAGTTGAAGGCAACCATAGTGGCTGTACTCAGCAGCGGAGGGAGGTCATTGCCAGGAAAGGGGCTGAGGTAATATCCAGACCCCCGCCCCCTCCCTTCTACTGCCGGAGAGCTGGAGATCTCCAGCTCTTTCAACAAAACAGCAGGAACTCCGCTTTAAATGTTTCAAGCTATACTGAAAGCACTCTAAATTAAGTACTTCACCACCACCGGATTTAGATTTGATAATTTGAGGATGAAGATGTTGGGGTCAATCAACTGACACAAACACACTCCTGCAGACCCCATACAGCTGCTGGAAGGTGGTGTTCTCAGGCTCCTGTGAGGTGCCCGGGAACCTCTCCATGACAGATTCCTCAGAAGCTAGCAAAGGAAAGGTGGGGAGACTTTCCATCTGGTTAAAAACTTATATACCCCCCCAAACAAACAAACAAAAACACAAGACAAATACAACCCTACTCTCCTGTTGCTCAAAACCTACTCTCCTACTTGTTTCGGGCTAAAGTTCATTTGATCATGTTACACTAATTGTACTATCCAGGAGGCAGGAAGCATGCGCCAGGGGACCTGGCCAGAATAGTTTACTAGTTTACTATCTCACTGAAAATTGCAGTCAGAATGAATTTGGGAGTACAGAAAGAAGGACAACACATATACCTTCCCACCCTAATCTTCACCAAATAAAACATGGAACCTCATACTGAGGGCAATTTAGTATATAACAAGGGATTGAATATAGGAATCAATAATCAGAAATATTGTAAATAATGCCCTCATTACACTCTTTATTTTCATGTAATCCTTTGATGAACTAGAACCTGAGAAGGAAACGTCACGATTGGATGGTAAATTGTCATTGTCATTAACCTTATTTCTGTGATTTTTGTTTGTTTGTTTTTCTCCAAGCATGTAGTCTGCCACTTTCTTTGGGAATGATGTGTGGGCTGGGGTGTGGTGGTGTTGGACTCCTACACACCAGTGTAGGATGGAGGGTATATATATGAAGCCAGGGAATACTTTGGGAACTCAAAAGGTACTTGCTCATCTTGGATTTAATCTCCTAATTTCAGTTAGGAAGGGGTTTGGGTTGGTGCTAAACTAATGAGTGGCTCCTACCCAGTGTTGTAGGTGGGGGAACAAGCATGTCTAAGGTTAGGGAATATACTGGGAAATCAGGAGGTACATGCTCATCTTCAGTTGCAGTTTCTGATTTTACAATTCCTTAAATGACGAAGGAGAGCATTTTGGTTATATTAGACAATCTACAGGAGGTGTATCCCAACATTCCTGTAAAGCTCTGGAAATTGTCCTGGTAAAGTCTGAGCCTGATTCACTGTATATGAAAGGATACTGGAAGGACACAGATGTAAAAAATCAAAATTATAGACATGGATGAGAAACAAACTTTTCCCAGTCACACAAGTTGATGAGCTAGCAAACTACTGGTGCCACTTCAAGGAAGATCAATCTGGACTTCGCAGCTGATGAGATTGTGAACCAGGGGTCCCAGAATGGCATGGTACAGAAACAGCAGAGCTCTGAAACCCATGGTTTTGCAGGGGGAAGGTGGAGCAGGAGAAACAAGGAAGGGTGTCAAGCAGAAAAGGACATAAAAAGTACAAAATGAGGCTGGTCAGTATGCTCATCTGGCTGAGCCCTCATGATCACTGGATGCTTTCCTCTTCTCATTTTTTTCATTAAATCTCTTCTTCTAAGCAATGTTTTTAATAATAATAGTAATAATTGTTAAATAATGCAATCTCCACAACTTCCAGCAAGATGTTCCAGAAGATATATTTCTACTCAAAGAAAAAAAAACTGCAGCACATATTTGTATTTCTTCCTAATCTAACCTATGTGAGTCAATAAACTAACAAAGATAACACATACAACACCAGCTAATACTATGTCAGTAATATGTCAATAATATACTAGTTTGACATGACAGTAAATATAGATTTATCAGAAGACTTAAGGAGACATATCTATTAGTGGTCATATTTTTAATGAGGAAGGAAAGCAATGAGGATAACAAGAAAAGAAAAGAAAAAAGGGAAGGGAAGGGAAGGGAAGGGAAGGGAAGGGAAGGGAAGGGAAGGGAAGGGAAGGGAAGGGAAGGGAAGGGAAGGGAAGGGAAGGGAAGGGAAGGGAAGGGAAGGGAAGGGAAGGAAAGGGAAAGGGAAGGGAAGGGAAGGGAAGGGAAGGGAAGGGAAGGGAAGGAAGGAAAGGAAAGGAAAGGAAAGGAAAGGAAAGGAAAGGAAAGGAAAGGAAAGGAAAGGAAAGGAAAGGAAAGGAAAGGAAAGGAAAGGAAAGGAAAGGAAAGGAAAGGAAAGGAAAGGAAAGGAAAGGAAAGGAAAGGAAAGGAAAGGAAAGGAAAGGAAAGGAAAGGAAAGGAAAGGAAAGGAAAGGAAAGGAAAGGAAAGGAAAGGAAAGGAAAGGAAAGGAAAGGAAAGGAAAGGAAAGGAAAGGAAAGGAAAGGAAAGGAAAGGAAAGGAAAGGAAAGGAAAGGAAAGGAAAGGAAAGGAAAGGAAAGGAAAGGAGAAAGAAAAAAAGAAAAGAAAGAAAAGAAAAACGAAACGAAACGAAATGAAACGAAAAGAAAAAAGAAAAGAAAAAGAAAAGAAAAGAAAAGAAAAGAAAAGAAAAGAAAAGAAAAAAGAAAAGAAAAGAAAAGAAAAGAAAAGAAAAGAAAAGAAAAGAAAAGAAAAGAAAAGAAAAGAAAAGAAAAGAAAAGAAAAGAAAAGAAAAGAAAAGAAAAGAAAAGAAAAGAAAAGAAAAGAAAAGAAGAGAAGAGAAGAGAAGAAGAAAAGAAAAGAGAAGAGAAGAGAAGAGAAGAAGAAAAGAAAAGAAAAGAAAAGAAAAGAAAAGAAAAGAAAAGAAAAGAAAAGAAAAGAAAAGAAAAGAAAAGAAAAGAAAAGAAAAGAAAAGAAAAGAAAAGAAAAAAAAGAAAAGAGAAAAGAAAAGAAAAGAAAAGAAAAGAAAAGAAAAGAAAAGAAAAGAAAAGAAAAGAAAAGAAAAGAAAAGAAAAGAAAAGAAAAGAAAAGAAAAGAAAAGAAAAGAAAAGAAAAGAAAAGAAAAGAAAAGAAAAGAAAAGAAAAGAAAAGAAAAGAAAAAAAGAAAAGAAAAGAAAAGAAAAGAAAAGAAAAGAACATATATTTTCCCCAGGGAGCAACTTTCCTGATTTTAAATGTTTAGTTGGAGATAAACCAGCATTAAATGAAAATTAATTAATTGAATAAATATTTATTTATTAGAGCAGGGGAAGGACTCCTCAGTTCTTCCTTCATTTAGAGTCAAAATTCTCCCTATGTGTCAGGTGAGATTTCAAAGAAGTTTGGTACTGTAAAATCATTTCTTTCCTCTGAGCTTATTTTAAGCCTTTAAACAGGCAATCTCAATTTTTTTAAAAAGGGAACGCTAGGTGAGTCAGGGATGCCAGCACTTATATAAATAATCTGTTAGCATCCTAAGTGAACTTTGTTGTGTTGCTGGAACAGCATTGCCTCCTGTAGACTTCTCTGTGGTTGTTACTGAACAGGCACTAGGGAATTCTGCCAATGAAAGCACATTTCCTGCTTAGGAAGCCTGCATAGACAGACATTGTTAAGCAAGTCAACAAGCTCATCTATATAGGGACACTCAGAAAAATCATTATGAATTAGTTATTAAAGTGACTTGTTTAATCTGCACTGAACCCCAACTGGACAGTCTCATAGAAAATTGTAATGACCTCAATTTGATTTGGTTTAATTTACTTTGGAAGTGTTTTAAGCTCATTGAATTAAACCCTGTTTAATTTTCATTATAGTTTTCACCCAGGGATTTTATGCACTTTAGCTAAACCACTTCTTATTTACACAGCATGTTAACTTGAATTAAGTGTCTTGAATTACCTTATATAGAAGAAATGTAAGTAAAATTGGGAAAAATTATTTGAATTACTTCCATCATTGATACTGATTTCTGTTGTATGCATACAGGCCAGCCCCCAAAATACATGTATATATACATTTTCAGAGAAATATTCCTGACATTTAAAATTAGTAAAAATGTTGCATTTTTGTAAAAGGATTTATTCAAAACTTACCCAAATTTTCAATACAATTTTCTAAAGTTGGAGAAAATATTATTTTTATCTAATCATAATTTGAGAATTATTTTTCTCTAGAAAAAAAAAAAAAAAGATGTTGTGTCTAGATGCGTTTAATAAGAAAATATTAGAAACCCTGGTAATGGTACTGATACTCCAAATTTGTATTACTTAGCATGAAAGAAATGCAAGTTGAACATAAATTCAACATATATATTTGAGTTTTCTTGGTGGTGGCAACCTGAAATATGACAAATATCACAGACAAGTATATCTGCTTCCTTTAAAACATTTAGAAGTTAAATGTTCAGTTTTCCTCCATGCTAAAAGTGATCATACACTTCACAAAATTCATGAGATAATTTGCAAATTATTAATCCCCCTCCCTACCAACCCCTTTACATTAGTATCCAGTCATCTCTTATCCTTCAGTTTATCCTTTTCTGAAAGCTCTCTTACTCTTTATTCTTTTTATGGCCAAATGTACTGCTTTCTCTTCTGCTCATATTCTTCAGTCTCCAGTCCTTACTTAGTCTACTCCCTCTTTTCTCTCATAGTCTCACTGCAGAAACTGATCAGATAAGACCAGTGCCTGGAATTGCATTATCCAGCACTTTCAGAATGACAGACTGGCAATTGGAAGGGAGCTTCCTGGCTCAATTACCTCTGGATATTAAAGGATTCAGATGAGCCATGGTCATGCATTCAGTGTTTTTGACACTTGGCTTTCCTGAAGCCTGCTATTCTGAGCTGGGAAGAACTCTGCTGAAAATGAGCTGTAACACAAAAATACAGTGCTGGCTTTCTAAAACTGTCTTTCATAGAGATCACTGGAGATTGATCTTAGGTCTCAGATAGGGTTTGTGTGTGTGTGCATGCTTATGCATGACTAAATGTATAAAACATTGACAGGACAGGAAGATTACACTGTCTACTGGAATATTCTCCTTCTGTATTATGGGTATACATTTCCTATAAATCACATTTTCTGCTTAAGTTACTATCATACCATGCTTACAAAGGAAGAATTTTAAGCCCAGGTATTTATTATCATTTGTGACTTTATACTTTACTTAAGGCTTTTGATGATGGTGAAATCATTGGTCCTGAGATCACCTGTGACAGGGCCTGAATTATTGGTCCAGAATCACCTGTGACATACTGGTATGGCTGTTGTGAGATGTCAGTAACCAATCCTCTAAGCAGAGCACCATTACCATACAATTCATGGCTATCACTTTTATGTTTCCGTAGTTACGTGAAGGTCTGAATTTGAGGCAGGAGACTTTGATTCAGGTTTATAAAGCAGGATTTAAAGACTTCTCAATGGAAAAATGCAAGAAACTTGACACAATGAATCACAACCTTTCCTCCATTATATTTTTAGTCACAAGTGCACCCTTAATCTTGTCCATCTTTAACCTCTGATGGGTTATTCATGGTAAATATTTAACACTTAAGCAAACAAACATATTGTAGTCTGTTTAGTTATCCTTGCTGATTAAATCCCCATGGGAAAAACACATACATTTGGGGACTACTTTGTCTGTCTGCACAAGTATTTTTCCCAGGACATCAAGATTATTCTAAGAGACAAGGCTTCATGATGTCAGATCCTACCTGCTGAGTGCATAGTACATCTGCAGCAACACTAATGAAGGATTGTTAAAGATTTTCTGTCACTGTGACTTCCACTCATGAAGCAGAGGAACCAATGTGCTGGGTTATTGTACGAAGTCTTCAACTCCCCCAGCATCTATTTATGCAGCTAGGAGCATAAGAATTAGAGATATTAGACAGATGATTTGTCCCAGGGGTTAGAAAAATATGAAGCTGTTCAGCTGCCTACAGAAAATATAGGAATATGTAAGTATCCAGGAAGTTTACGTGGGATCCAAAAGAAGATTGTAAGCACAAAATACAATGTAATGGAAAATATGAGTTCAATAATGTTATTGCCCTTCTTTATTTCAATTAGACAACAGAAATAAAGTGAGATAGTATAAATTCCTTGTTCATCTTTTCTTGTCACTGAAGTGTTAATTCGTTGAAACATTTTTTTCTCACTATTCTGTGAATTGGTGGTATACAGAGGTGTTATACAGAGGAATAACATTTTATTCCTTTCTCTTTGAGTACCGTCAGCTCCCTGTTTTGAATACAGAGAAATATTTTCAGTTAAAAAGAACCCAAGTATATACAAAAGTAAGTTCTGTTGTGTAAAATTGGTGTTTAGAGACAAAATAAGTATTTCAGACATCTCATACACAAAAAGTAGAAGTAAACTGAGACTACGACTCTTTATGAACATGTGAACACAGCCTTCATAAGGAATATAGCTGTTTCCTCAACCACTTTATGTAAGTCATAGTTGTTTATGAATAGGAGATACTTTGCTTCTACATCAGTCTCTGAGCACATTATCAATAGAGGAGATTCTGTCTAGCCTAGGGGGGCTCACAGCTGCCCATCATGTGCTCAGCTATTTGGGCTTTTGGCTGTGTAACAGATTTATAAAAAGAGGCAGCTGCTTTTTGGGAAATAATTCTTAACAGTGTTTCAGCCTGAATTCTTTTAATACCCTTTCTTGCACAGAAGGATGATTTTATGTTTGTGGCTTGGCTAACACATATTGCCTTTTAAAAACAAAAAAAGTGATAGTTTATTGTATTATGCTGTATTGTGTGAGAAAGATTAACAATACAATAGTCAAACTGAAGATACCAGTGAATTATGACTTAGAATATTATTATAATTAGAAAAAAAAAACAAGGAAAGGATGACTATCCAAACATCTCATTTATCTGAAATTAAGTATATGATAATGTATCAGAACATTCATGAAAGCATCTGTAAAAGCAAGTCTTTGCTAGGTATATTTTATTTGATGACTAGCAAATAAAAATCATAAAGAGATGAGATCAAAGAGGAAGTGTATTGCTATCATATGACATTTCCTTTTATTAAACCATTCCAAATGTGATGCTTCCAATTATATTTGCATATTATGAGTAAAGAGCAAGACTCATAAATGCTGTGAGCCAGAGAAACTTCCTGAAGTGAAGAAGTTATTTTGATTTACAATAGCTAAGGGTGTGCCAGAAGTGCAGTCTGCAGAAATGGTTACTTCCATCTCAGACTCTTAACTATTGCAGATTTTACTGTACTAATGCTTCTTACAGTAACTATACTATTAGAGTTTTAACATTATGGTCTGTACACAGCATGAAATATTGTGTATATAAATCAGGAAACTATGTACACAAAGTTTAACAGTAAGATTTATATACTCACATACTAAATCAGTACTCTAAAGTTTACGATTTTTAAAGAAGCTTTATATGCAGCATAAATAAACCAGAGAAATAAACCTGATTATG
Organism: Anser cygnoides; assembly: GCF_040182565.1. NCBI lineage: Eukaryota > Metazoa > Chordata > Aves > Anseriformes > Anatidae > Anser > Anser cygnoides. The sequence continues at coordinate 125,230,071 of NC_089873.1, read as the reverse complement.
AATGTTAATGTGTGTAAATCAGAATTCTGACAGATATTAATGAATCATGGAAAATAGATTATACTTAGAAAGCATTTTTGATGTGGTAATTCTTGTTTTTGTTTCACAGAAAATATTCACTTTAGAGATGTTTGCTTTAAGCAGTTCTATTTTATATTTCTAAAACAACAGAAAAATCTCCTGCAGCCATCATTTAATTAAATAAACTAAAAAAAGCTACGGATCGAAGTCTTAGAAAGCACCAGCTGTAGAGCTGATGTTTATAACACCTAGATTTTCAACCTGAAATCAAGGGTGCACAACAATTGAAGATCAAGTACCTGGTCCAGACTAATAGTCTAAACTGCATATAATTAACTTTTGTTATTGTTCTCTTTTAGCTAGGTAGTTTTAAAGACTTAGTAGCATCAAGTTAGAAAATGAATTGACTGAGGTTTGTTCAGTGTTCAGTACTGTGTTTATCAGTGCTATCATTGTTTGTGCCAGTCACAAGTTTTTCCCATAGCATGGGAGTCAGGGAGTAAAATTATGACTATATATCTGTCCCCTGAAAATTGACTTCAGAACAGTCTTTTTGGGTGGAATAATGACTATCACCTAAATTAGAAGAAAGATTAATATTTATTTCAGAGATAACATCCCTTAGGACAACATATTATTGCTTTTATTGTGGATTTATACTAACATCGGACAGAGCAGAACCCAGTAATGATCAGCTATGCAGCCTTGTCGCCGTGGTAAGCTGCTTTATCATCATCCCCTCCAAGGACACTTTCCTTCTGTTAATTGTTCTAACTTCTCTACTCTGATCTTCATACATGCATTTTTCAACAATTTCTCAATTTTGCCATCTCACTTCAGTCAAAACACTCACACTGCATAACTCTACAGTCTCTCTGCTTCCTTCTCCCATTATTATTATTAATTATTATTATTGTTATTCACATATATTTGTCACACAACTTTTAAACCCAGCTCAGGCCCTTACAACATTTATCTCATTTAATGAGGCCATGTAGGAAACATATTGATTTATATTAGATTATCATCCTCACCCATGATGTAGTGAGCTTCACAAAAAAAGTTTTGTATTTGATGGCCAATGGGATGAGGTTCAACATGGCTAAATGCCAGGTCCTGCACTTTGGCTACAACAACCCCATGCAGCGCTACAGGCCTGGGGGAGAGTGGCTCAAAAGCTGTGAAAAGGAAAAGGATCTGGGGGTGCTGGTTGATGCTCATCTGAACATGAGCCGGCAGTGTGCCCAGGTGGCCAAGAAGGCCAACGGCATCCTGGTTTGTATCAGAAACAGTGTAGCCAGCAGGACCAGGGAGGTGATCGTCTCCTTGTATTCTGCTCTGGTAAGGCTGCACCTCAAGTACTGTGTTCAGCTTTGGGCCCCTCAGTACAAGAAAGACATAGAGGCGCTGCTGCATGTCCATGTCCAGAGAAGGGCTGCAAAACTTGTGAAGGGCCTGGAACACAAGTCCTATGAGGAACAGCTGAGGGAAGTGGGGTTGTTTAGTCTGGAGAAGAGGAGGCTCAGGGGAGACCTTATTGCTCTCTTACAACTACGTGAAAGGAAGGTGTGAGGAGCTGGGGTTAGGCCTTTTCTCGCAAATAACTAGTGATAGGACTAGAAGGAATGGCCTCAAGTTGTGCCAGGGGAGGTCTAGGTTGGAAATTAGGAGACATTTCTTCTCAGAAAGAGAAGTCAGGCATTGGGACGGGTTGCCCAGTGAGGGGGTGGAGTCACTGTCCCTGGGGGTGTTCAAGGAAAGGTTGGACGTGCTGCTTAGGGACATGGTTCAGTGGGTGATATTGGTGTAGGGTGATGGTTGGACCAGATGATCTTGGAGGTCATCTCCCTAATTAAGGTCAACCTTAATGATTCTATGATTCTATGATCCTTATAATTGGGGAATTTTTCCAAACTCAATAAAAAGAAATTATGAGCTCAATATAGGCTGCAGGACGCTGAATCTTTCTATGTATAACATTGGAGTTTGCAGCATCAGAGGTGAATTCACAGGGTACAATGAGTATGAACAGTTTACACAAGTGACTTTTATCGTATGTAATTTCTCATCTTCCCTAAACCTTCAAGATAGGTGTAGGGAAAAAGTAAAGTACAGCATTACATCGTTGTTTTTCGGTTCTTTCATTCTTTTACCTTTCTATTAAGTGAAATAAAATTGGGAAACAGAAAATGAAAAACAGTAAGCAGCAGGCTGAATTCATAAAAGAAAAGTGATTCACCTGTATTCATGACTATAAATGGACAAGCGATGCTTGTCTGGATATTCATGTATACATAAAATTGGGGGAAAATAAACAGTAAAAAGCATTGAATAAATATATTTAACCTTGACAGTCAAGAACTGTTTCTGACTTAAAGAAGAAACAGTGGAAAACATTTTCATATTTTTCTTCCTCTTGGAAAAGAAATGGGAAGCACACACTAGGTCATCTAGTCCTTCATATGGGAGAACCATTCTCTTTAAATTACTCTTTCATATTCAGTGCAGTAATACAATTCCTTTTGAGGTGAGCACAAAGAAAATGGAAAAAGAGAAAGAGAGGGAGACAGAAGGCATCATTTCGCCACAGGGATCACATGAGACACTTCTGAACAAGTTGATATTTACTAGGACACCTCTAGTGCTTCTCTATGGCAGAGAAAATATTTCTCTAACTAAGGAGAAAAGTAGTGTACACTCATAAAGGAGTCAGTGAAAATATTAAACCCATCTTCATTAATTTCCATGATATGTGAGTGCCTGAATCTACTAATTTCCAAACACTGTTGAGCTGTCTTTCATATGTAAATCTCAGTGATTCAGCACAAGACATGCTGTGACTCAGTTCTCACACCAATTTTCCAAGTCTTCCTCACCTAATGCACTGTGACATCCATGTAAGTTCCTGGGAATCCATGTGTGCCCATATATTCATTCCATATATAGGGGAGGGGAGGGGAGGCGAGGCGAGGCGAGGCGAGGCGAGGCGAGGCAAGGCGAGGCAAGGCGAGGCACGGAGCAGAAGGAAGGAAGAAGGAAGGAAGGAAGGAAGGAAGGAAGGAAGGAAGGAAGGAAGGAAGGAAGGAAGGAAGGAAGGAAGGAAGGAAGGAAGGGAGGGAGGGAGGAAGGGAGGGAGGAAGGAAGGGAGGGAGGAAGGAAGGAAGAGAGAGAGAAAGAAAGAGAAAGAGAGAAAGAGAGAGAGAGAGAAAGAGAGAGAGAGAAAGAAAAGAAAGAAAGAAAGAAAGAGAAAGAAAGAAAGAAAGAAAGAAAGAGAAAGAAAGAAAGAAAGAAAGAAAGAAAGAAAGAAAGAAAGAAAGAAAGAAAGAAAGAAAGAAAGAAAGAAAGAAAGAAAGAAAGAAAGAAAGAAAGAAAGAAAAAGAAAGAAAGAGAAAGAAAGAAAGAAAGAAAGAAAGAAAGAAAGAAAGAAAGAAAGAAAGAAAGAAAGAGAAAGAAAGAAAGAGAAGGAAAGAAGGAAAGAAGGAAAGAAGGAAAGAAGGAAAGAAGGAAGGAAAGAAAGAAAAAGAAAGAAAGAAAGAAAGAAAGAAAGAAAGAAAGAAAGAAAGAAAGAAAGAAAGAAAGAAAGAAAGAAAGAAAGAAAGAAAGAAAGAAAAAGAAAGAAAGAAAGAAAAGAAAGAAAGAAAAAAAAAAATTTAACTTGCAGTTTCTGATTTCTCCATGCAAATGTGAGGTCAGGTTGGGTGGATTAACCTCTGTCATCAGACAGTTATTGGTACCATAACTTTCTTTGGCTTATTTAATTTCTTTGTTAGGGTCAGCAAAATAGCTCTTGCATTTTGATTAAATTAATTCAAATAGGAGAGGAGCAATGAAACAACAGTGTATTTGTTTCACGTTATTGTTTTATCACAGGGGTTTACTGACTGGGCTATAGTTCACCAATTTAGAGGTCTACCTTAATGATTCTAATGGCCATGCTCATATGAAGTGAAAGTTTGCTTTTCTGCATTAATTAAATGGAATAGGACCTATACTGTTACACTTTCTTTTACACGGAAAAAAATAGCATTCCTTAGGATTTTAATGTATATTATCCACACCGAAAACCAAAAATAACACACAAAATTATGTAGAGATGAGAAAATATCTTTAGAAAATATAATAACTGTAAAATGTATGAGGAGTCATGCATGTGAATGACAGAAAATCCTGCCTATGTCTGGAGAAAAGGTAAAGCAATGTATATGTGTGATTTTTATTTTTTATTTTTTCGTTGTTCAAAATTAAGTAGCCTTGTTACAATTATGTTTCTTCTCTTTAACAAACACAGTTAGCGATTAGATTTTTTTCCTACAAGTTTAAATGTCTCATTTTAATTTTAACCTTTTGTTTTGTTTTGTTTTAAATTTCAGTATTACTTCTTCTCAGTGTGTCTGGTTATCTGGTATGTAGAGGCAGAAATTCTAAGAAAAGGCCTTATGTTCCTCCAGGATAATATATACAATATTAATCTATTTCAAAAACATGGTCACGTAAGTGTTTAACAAATGCTTTCCTAACAGTATATATCGTTTGTGTATAAAACAGCTTAAAGACATTGAATTGCATGGGATGATATTTATATTAGCTAGGGCTCTTGCCCATGTTTTAAACAAATGTTTTCACAATGCCTAGAACAGCTGAGGCTGGAAGGTACCTCTAGAAATCAGATCCAACACCCTGCTAAGAGCAGAGTCAGCAAAAGCAGGTTGCTCAGTGCCACGTTCAGTCAGGTTTTGAATATCTCCAAGAATGTAGGCTTCATATTCACTCTGTGCAACCTCTCCCAGTGTTTTATAAACAGTGTTATCAGTTGTTGTTTTTTTTTTTTTCTTTTTTTTTCTTCTTATGTTTAGGTAGAATTTCTTATGTTTCAGTTTGTGCCCATTGCCTCTCATCCTGTCACTGGGCACTGATGAGAAGAGTCTGGCTCTGTTGTCTTTACTCCTGTCATGAGGCATTTATGCACGTAGATAAGATAAACTTGATCCTTCTCCAGGATGAGCAGTTCCAGCTTTCTCAGACAGTTCTCATATGATCGATGCTCCAGTCCCTTCATAATTTTTGTAGTGTGTCACTGCACTCACTCCAATATGTCCATGTGTCTCTTGTGCTCAGAGCCCAGTACTGAATCCAGCACTCCACGTGTGTCCCACCAGGGCTGCGTAAAGGGGAAAGATCACCTCCCTTGATCTGCTGGTGATGCTTTGCCACAATGGCGATGGCCTTCTTGGCCACAGGGTGAGTGTGGCAGTTCTGGCACACTCTGCAAGGCTACTGTGATCCAAGTTCCCCCTCCCAGACCTTGGCTTCTGTTTCCACTGTCTCACTGTCCCCATTTTCTGGGTCCAGCCAAGTGGAGAAATTAAACAGCCTGTCCAGAGGAGCTTGCATGTTTGGTGAAACTATAGAAATATTGTAAGGAATTGAGGTGTGTGTGGTGAAGCACAGACAATTAGGGGATACAGACATGTTTAAGGGAGATATAAAAGCGTCCAACTCCCCCTGAAGATAAAGTTAGCTACTACAGATCTTTCACACAAAATATCACAGTATTCAACAGCTTGTATAACAATTAGCAGGTGCAGCAATCATCAGCTGGTATTTCAACAAGTCCCCTTTGGCTTCAGATTTGGCAGCATCTGGACAAATATTATTTGTACATTAGTGTTTCACTCTTTAGGACACTAGGTTAAATATTCTTGTAATATTGTGGAATAGTTTGTCCTTTGCTCCTGTGGGGAACAGTAGTTCCAAAACTTAGTCAAATTTCAGGAATACAATTATAAACATCAAAACTTTATGAGTTTTGTGTCTCAGGAAATGAAGGGTGTTTAGAATCTACCTACAATGATGAAAATGAATTAAAACTCTGGTTTTGGAGAACAGTTATTTACTAAAAGGAAATACAGCAATTAGTTGCATATCTTTCACTTTAATCAGCAGATATTAGCTAGTGAACTTATTCCTTTCTTTTTTAGCCATTGTAAATATAAAAGCAGATTTGGATGTCCAATGTATCTATGTTAAAGGGACAGCGCTGTTAATGCGTTCATGCTTGGGGTGTCCTACATTTCAGCTTCAGGCTCCATACTTCAAGTGCCATGGCATTTAATACTCAGAATCAAGACTCAAACCACCTCCTGCCTACATAGAATCACGGAGTGTTCCACAGAAGTTGGAAGGGACCCACAAGGGTCATCAAGTCCAAATCCTGGCTCCACACAGAACTACCTAAAAAAACATTTGTCTAAGAGCATTGTCCAAATGTTTCTTGAACGCTGACAGGCTTATGGCTGTAACCACTTCCCTGGGAGCCTCTTCCAACACCTGGCCAACCCAACAGGGTTACACTATGCCAGGTGCAGAATCTGGCGTATTATTATTACTATTATTATTATTATTATTGTTGACAATAATAATAATAATAATTTCACACCGTTTGGATTTCATATCTCAGACAAACCATCTTCTACACTGGAAAAAAAAATAAGAAAGAAATGAAAGGGAAGGGTGTCAAAAAGGTGAAAGACTCTAACATTCAAATCTGCCTAAGTCTGGCTTTTATTTTAGAGATGGAGATATACCCATTGTTGTCAACAGGGGAGTTTCTAGAATGAAGAAAAATAGCCTTCCTGCCTGTACTGGGTCTGGCTGAGATGGAGTTAACTTTCCCTGCAGCAGCCCATACAGTGCTGTGCTCTGCACTTGTAGCTAGAACAGCACTGGCATCACAATAGTGTTGTGTCTGCTGATGAGCAATACTGGCACTGCATCAGGATTCCCTCTCACCAAGGGCCCCAGGGCCACCAGGCTGGGGGTGGGCAACAAGTGAGGAAGGGACATCACCAGGGCAGCTGACCTAAACCAACCAAAGGGATATTCCATGCCATGTGTTGTTACACTCAGCGATAAAAGGTGGAGGAGGGAAAGAGAGAGGAGGGGCTCTTGTTATGAAGATGTCTGTCCTCCTGGACATCCAGTATGCCTATTGAGGCCATGCTTCCTGGGACGTGTCTGAACATTGCTTGTTGATGGGAAGTAGTAATTTTTTTTTTCCTCTCTCTGTGCTTCCACACGGCCTTTGATTGTTTTTATTTTTTCCTCTTCCCTTTCTCTTTAATTAAGTTATCCTTATCTCAACCCATGAGCTTTTTCTTTCCAGAATACTTTCTTTTCCTCCTCTTCGTCTAAGGAGGGGGAGTAAGAGAGCAGTTGTGGTGGAGTTCAGATGCCCAGCAAGGTAAAACCACCACACTGCCATACCAAATATGAGACACATCTTAAACTGTAATGAGGTAAGCACTAGTTCACCTACAAGCCTGATTCCAGTTAAATTAGAAATTCCTTCAGGTAAATGTATTAATTCTGAAGTTACACCTCCACCATCGCTAGAAATTTTAAGAGGGAAAAATACAGTGATATTTTGGGAATATATTAGATGGTGAAGGAAATATAACTAGGATTTAAGGGTAAAATGCAGTGGCAAATTTAAGCTAAACATGAAGAAAATAATCTTCTTAAAAATAATACCTCTAAGACAGTAAAACGTTCTCTTAGGAAAGTGATGGAAAGCCTCTCACTTTAGCAATGTGCATGGAAATGAGTTTTAAATGGTGTTTGATGTGTGCTAGAAAGAAATTTGTGAGTCACTACACTGTACTTTGAAGACCTGCTGAAGTTTTTTAAAAATATATGCCTTCCAGTCAAGTGCAATATCTGCTTGACTTCTCAGTTCTCAATATGGAGATAACCACAAGGATTTTCAGAGGTGATTTTTGCCAGAGTTACCACTATGATCTGAGAGAAAATAATATGGACAGATGAACAGGTTTACATGGTAGCCTACAAGCAACCTCGTGGTTGCAAGGGCCCAATGGGTAGTATAAATACTCCATCCTGTAGCTTCATCTGGCCTCCCTTCTTCAGTGAAATTGCCCTGGATGTGTCTGCCCTGAATGTGGGAAATGAGTGGCAAGTCAGATATGTAACTTGAGTCACTTATATTATTTATTAAAATAACAGTAATCCACTCAGCTCATGAAATACTAGGGATGAAACCAAACTGGTAAATGTTTCAATCACAGATGAGGCTTTCAGGGACCCACAGACACTTCTGGGGCCACTTCAGGAGTCTGGGCTCATGCAGCCTGCCCTGGACAGATTGCAGCCAAGTATGGCTACTCATTCTGCAAAACCTCTAGTTCCACTTACGTGGTGAAATGGACTACAGAGCCAGTTATGAAATATTCTTTCCACAGCCCCTGCCCAAGCCAGAAGGAGCAGCATCCCTGCCGGACACCATGGGGGTCCTGCCCCTGGCTACAGGGTGCTCCTTGCAGGTTAGGGACAGCAAGTGGAGATCCACCATGGGTGTGCATAGGCAGCCTCATGGAGCGCTTTTGCACCACAGTGTGTTAGCAGGTGGCAGGAGTATGCATGGGGCTCCCATGTCTCCCACAGTAGGGGTGTGCAAGCAGGGCACCCCCACTCCCATGAGGGAGGGGGGTTACTGGTAACCCATATTTCCTGTGGAAAGTGAGCTGTGCACATAACTGTGTACATTTGGGGGGGGAGGGGGGGGAAGTTTTGAAGATTCGTTATAGAATAATGTTTAGGAAATTCTTTATTATAATTTATTTGCTTTTATTTGTTTTTCAAAATGGCAAAACTACAGATTATGTATTGTATTACAGATACCAATCCTGAATGTATTGCTCATTCATTGCCAGTTAATTACATGTTTTAAGAACTCAGTAAAATGCTTTGATCCTGATTTGATTTACACTATGTGAAATGAGCTTTCTCCCTGTGACTGTCAAAAAACATTAAAGAATTGCTAATAGCCAAAGGAAAACCTGCAAAATTTGAAGCTTTAAATAAGATACTCTTAATGGCACCATCAAATATTAATTTACATCACATTATTCCAGCTAATATATCTATATATACACACTTATATTTATAAGGAGATGGAAAACAAACAAAGAAACAAACAAACAACAAAAAAAAACATTATATTGCTTTCTCTCTAAAGGATTTTGAGATATTTTTTGTGGGAGATACTGACTTGTGAATGTAAAAGGTAACAATCCATCAGATTTTGGCAAAGATATGTGTTTACCCACAGACACAATATGGGGCATATGGTGTTAAAAGACACCAATATACTATTTCATGCATTTGCCTAAGTTCCTCCCTAACTCAAATAATGGAAATTGAAGATGGGTTGAAACTCTGTGGTCACAAAAGATTTTTTTCAATGTTTTTGTAACAGATTTTTGCAGAATGAAAGAGCAAATTATAACGCTTATAAGAGGATACATGATTTTACAAAAAGTCTCAGGGCATCGCTCCTCTCTAAATTGCCCCCCGACTAAATGAAATGCAGTGTTACTTCACATCATCCTCTGAAATTTTGTTCTAGGAATTCATATGATAAATTGTAACAATATGAAATACTTCATCTAAAGAATTCCACTGGGAAATTCATTTTTTTTTTCCATTCTCTCTAGCTTTTGACTGTATGTAGTGATTTCAGAAGAGTTTTGTTTGTAAATGACAAAAAAAAAAGTCTTGAAATATCTATAAAAAGTTGTGAGAAGTAATCATCAAGATATCATTTAGTGCCATCTGTCTAGCTTTCCAATGTCTGATGCACTCTACAGTGGAATGAGCTCAAGTGAATGGTATATCACTCAAAAATAAGACCATTTTCTTTACCCCGTGTTTTTTTTTGTTTTGTTTTGTTTTGTTTTTAATGTTTTCCACGTGTCTATGAAATCATCTTAAAAGTTATCAGTTTCCACTGGGTAGTTGAATAGTATAATTCAAACAAAACAAAACAAAACAAACAATAAAGAGGAAGAAAGAAAAAGAAAGAGGAGAAAAAAGAAGAAGAAAGAGGAGAAAAAAAAAGAAGAGAAGAAGAAGAAGAAGAAGAAGAAGAAGAAGAAGAAGAAGAAAGAAGAGGAACAGGAACAGGAACAGGAACAGGAAACCCACTTCTTTTAATTTGAAGATGTTTATTTTGAAAGGATTTTTTTTCCACTTCACTAAAAACATCTAGCTCACCAAGATTTACAAATATTGCTTGCAAAAATATGAAAAGGTACAGATTTTCATTTGGTGTAAATGCATGTGGTGCAGTATCCACACACATTTGGTGTAAATGCATGTGGTGCTCAAAGAATCCGCTTCAGTTTTAGGAAAAGGAGAACCTTGGCCACAGCCAGAACATGAAGAGGCAGCAAATTGTAAAGGTCTGATCCCAGGCTATTCATGATCATGTATGATTAGTCTAACTACAAGAGTAGTCCAACAGGATTTTCAGTTGTTTTAGTAAGCACTGAAAACAAAAACTAGAACTGACAGATTTTTTTTTCCATTTAGAACACAATATTGTGATGGAAAATTTTGCTCCACTTTTATTAGCATATATATATATATATATATATATAAAAGTTTAAAGCCAAAAAGTTTCTATTTCCTTTGTATAAGGGGAGAATGTAGGCACGTTTTAACTTCACTTATCCTATTTTTCATTTTTAATATGGTTCCCTTTCTCTGCAAATCATAAAATTAGACAATAACTCAGATGAGAAGAGACCTCAGGACATCTCTAGTCCAGCCTTATGTTCAAAAGACCTGCAAGGATGGAGACTGCATGGCCTCTCTGGACAACTTGTTTCACTTCTTGACCACCCTCATGGTGCAAAATTGTTTCTTCACGTCCATCTTGAACCTCCCATGTTTCCTGCCCACTGTCCCTCATCCTCCTGAGATAAGTTGGAGTCCCCAGTCTCAGCAACCTTCATGTGGATAGGGGTGCATGGCTGTTGGGGCCCTGCACCAAGCCCTACTCCCCTGGTACCTCCTCACAGGGCCACTGCTCCTGCTCTGACCATCCTGGAGACTTCCCTGGACTCTTCCCAGTTTCTCCAAGTCTCTCCTCTACTAGGAGGCCCAACTGGAGGCAGCATTCCAGATGGGGTCTGAAGGAGCTGGTCCCTTCCCTCAGTCCGCGGGCAGTGCTGTAGCTAATGCAGGCCAGGATGCCGCTGGCAGGCCCTGCTTCCAGGGCACACTTCTGGCGTTTGTCCTGCTTACTGCCAGCCAGGAACCCAGGGCCTTTTCCACAGACCTGCTCCCCAGCTTCTCAGCCCCCAGCCCATAGCTGCTAAGGGGTGTTTCTTCCCAGGGACAGAAACTGGCTTTTGTCCTTGTTGAATTGAATGATTAGTGGACTCATTCAGTTCTCTGTGAATGGCAGCCCTGCCCTTGAACATACCAGTTGGCCCTCCTATCCCCCCTCACTCCACCCCCCACTCCCCCACCCCCCAGTTTGTTTTCATCTTCAGTCTTGGTAAGTGCGTACTCTAACCCACCATCCATTCTTTTGACAGAGGTGTTCATCAGGACAGATCCCTTCCTGTTCCCTTTTTTTCTTACTGCACTACTTTTGAAGCTGATCCCTTAAGTGAGGAAATAAAGAGGAGTTTCAGCACTTTCAATGGTTATGGAGTTTGGGCTTTTTTTTTTTCTTCACTTTTTTTTTTTTTCTTTTTTATCATTTGGAATAAGAAGTGGGAAGTAAAACAGATAGTAAAAGAAAAAAAAAAAGAGAGAGAAAAAGAAAATATTGACTTGGAAAACACAGGCTCCTTTTCAAAATATTTACTTTGCAAAATACAAACTGATGGGAAAAAAGCCTGGGAAAGAGAATTGGATGTGATTTTAAATCAGACATGGTTTTATTATTATTTCTCCCAAAATAGCTTACATTGCCCCTCTGAAAGCACTTGATTTAAGTGACCTCTTTATTTACTTTTAATAGGAAAATGTTTATAATGTTTTTTTTTTTACCAACTGTGTGATAAATTTATGAAAGTCTTACCCAGCTGAACAATGGCATATGAATTAATGATAAATACCATCAACTATCCCTAAGGATTGTCCTGTATTTTCTCCTAATTTATCAAATTGCAGGTGCATTGACAAATCTGTAGACATGAATATATATAAAAGGATATATATTATTAAATATATGTTAATTAAAATGCACTGGATAAGTGGTTAAATCTCTGATTTTATCTTTTTTTTTTTTTCTTTTTTTTAATTTGGATTCACATCTGATGTTCCATGTCTTATATGGCAAGGGAAATTGCTTGACATAGAAGGAAAAGAATTTCCTTCAATTATTCACTAGACTGTTAACACAGAGTCGATTAAATTGAGCAAGGAGCCAGCCACGTCCAGAATAACTTAGGCCTGAAACTCTCATGCAGTTATGCTGGATCAATGATTGTGATAAAGACAGAAAATTATGGTCCAACTAAAGAAACACCCTTGATATATTTCCCATTGGATGGAAAAAATGCTTTATATACTATATAAATTTGGGATATGGTCCTGTTCTCATTTCCAAAGAGTTAGCACAGAATCAAAGAAATGAGCCAGGCAAGAATGTTACTGAACCATTTATAACCAGGGAATGTGCAAGCAATTATTTCATGTCAATATGACAGGAGAAAATTACATTTAAATTGTGCTGCCAATAAACATAACATCATTTTTTATTTTTCAGGACTGGTGCCTCAGGGAAGGGCTGTGTGATTCAGAGTGGAAAATTTTCTGAGCATTTAAAAAATGCATTAATCCCGATTATTTGATATATCCCATGAGAGTTCAAACTCAGGAGGATTCTTCATTCCTCCTCTGCCATGCTAGTGCTTTACTTTGAGCCCCAGATCCACAAAACAGTTTCATGGTTGTGGGGACCCCAGAAGAGCACATGATCTCATTGATCGTTAAGAGCAGGGTCTTATATTTAGGCGTCTATGTCCCTGTCAAGCCAAGTATCAAATATTTCCAGTGAAGGAGATCCCTCCAGTTCTCCAAGCATCTTATTCAAAAATTTAATCTTTGTCACCTTGAGCAATTCATTTCATGTACCCAGACTGAATTTCTCTTAAAGCAACCTGTGCCCATTGTCTCTTGGCCTGTGCATCCATATGCAAGGAGTATCTCCTCCTTCTCTGTAGCAACTTTTTAGGTATTGAAAGGCTGTGATTAGATCCTCCTGAGTATTCTCTTCTCTAGGCTGAACAGTCACAATGTTCTCAACTTTTCCCTATATACTGAGTTGTCCAGCTATCTTGGTGGCCCTCTGCTGCACTTTGTCCAATATTTCTGTATCTGTCAAACTGAGGAAGAAACAAAACTGGACCTTCTATTTCATGTTTAAATAACTAAATTTCTTCATTTGCTGGATATATGTTTACTGATACACACAGCTGAATATGCAGTTTGCCATCCAGAGGGACCTGGACAGGCCTGTGCAATCCTCATTGGTGTTCAACAAGGTCAAGTGCAAGGTTCTGCACCTGGGCCAGGGCAATCCCAAGCACAAATACAGGCTGAGTGGAGAATGGATTGAAAGCAGACCTGAGGAGAAGGACCTGGGTATGTTGGTTGACGAGAAGCTCAACATGAGCCAGCAATGTGCTCTTGCAGCCCAGAAAGCCAACCATATCTTGGGCTGCATCAAAAGTAGTGTGGTCAGTAGGTCAAGGGAGGTGATACTCCTCCTCTGCTCTGCTCTTGTGAGACCCCACCTGGAGCACTGTGTTCAGCTCTGGGGCCCCCAGCACAAGAAGGACATGGACGTGGAATGAGTCCAGAGGAGGGCCACAAAGATGATCAAGGGACTGGAGCACCTGCCCTATGAAGACAGGCTGAGGCTGTTTGAGCTGTTCATCCTGCAGAAGTGAAGGCTCCAGGGAGACCTTATAACATTCCGATACCTAAAGGAGGCCTACAGAAAAGCCAGGGAGGGACTCTTTATCAGGGAATGTAGTGATAGGACAAGGAGTAATGGCTTTAAACTAGAAAAGGGTAGATTCAGATTAGATATAAGGAAGAAATTCCTTAGGGAATGGAAGGGTAGTGAGGCCCTGGAACAAGTTGCCCAGAGAAGTTGTGGATGCCCCATCCCTGGGGTTCAAGATCAGCCTGGAAAGGGCTTTGAGTAACCTGGTCTAGTGGGAGGTGTCCCTGCCCATAGCAGGGGGTTGGAACTAGGTGATCTTTAAGGTCCCTTCCAACACAAACCATTCTGTGATTCAATTATTTTGGTTCCTTTCCTGAAAACTAGCTCAAAAATAGCTTTTACTTATACAGCTGCTACAAATTCAAAAATCTTAACTGCTTCTCATTAAACCTTGAAAAACATAAGTCTTTCAAGTTCTCATACAGTCTCTTCCTTCTGCTGCTGTCTTCATCAGCTTTCTGCAGGTGTTTCTGGATTTTTTATTTTCTTCGAACATTTTCTCAAAACAATTCTAATACTGTTAAAAGTACACTGAGGAATGTCATTAGGAATGACAAATGCAGGCACAGACAAATTGTTTATAAAGTTTTGCTTCTGAATTCTGTTCGTCATAATTTTCTATTCACTCACTTAACTTTAATAACTTTCACTCTTTTAATTGCTTAGTCTATTGCTGCCTCCCTTTATCTGGCCTCTCAGACACATTAAAGATTTTAACAAGGTTTTTCTGACTACAAAATATAAGCATTGGGCAATGAATTTAACAGTAGTACATAGTAGTACATAGTACTACTACTACATAGCACATAGTACATAGTTATGTACTACAACAGTAGCACATAATAAGCAGAGTTTATTTCTAAAAATTGCAACTTTTCATTACACTAGGCAAGACTTACTACTCCCTTATTCTTGATTTATCAAGATAACTGAATGTCTAAAAACTTTCTGGATTAATGTGAATAAATAGATGTAGCTAAATACTGTCTTTTTTTTTCAGGCAAGTATGTCAAACATTGGAAACTGTTTTGGCTGGACAGGTAGCTGGTGAAACATCTTTTTAGTACAGCAAAATATATCATAGAAATGCGGAACAAACAGAAAAAAAAATATTTAGAATTACACACTTTTTTTCTTCCTTTTTATTTTATTTTTTTCCTCTTCCTTGCCACCAAGATATTAAGTAAAAGGGACTCTACAATCAAGGATACATTCTGCAGAATATCCTATATGATTTGGTTTCAAGACTTCATACTGCTACTGCTGCTGTAGTTGCTGCTTTTATTTTAATAGTAAAGAACATTATTTCTACAGAAGATTTTCCTTTGTCTGATAAAAACAAACAAACAAACAAAAAAAAAACACACCACTACTCCAGAATATATATACATTTTTGCTAGTTATCAATAAACATTGTAAGGACATTTTTTATTCCTTTAGGTTTTCTCATATTGCATGAATATCATTTTTATCCTTAGAGGGAGAAAGATGCTTATGTTAGTAGGAAATGAGAGCCATTGTGGGACTTCTGAAGCAGAGAATACACTCAGTCAATCCAAAAATATTTTTCACAATAAAAGTCCTGAAGACAAATCATAGTTTGGAGAGGACAAGTAGTACAACACACCTGGTGACAAGAAAAGATAAAATGTTCAACCATCATTTCTTTTTCGGTGGTTGGACAATCAGAAATTATATTTAAACCAACTTTGTTGGACTGAAATGGTAGAGAAATTGACAGGTTCAAAATGACCCAAATTTTAGTGAATGAGCCCTACTGAAAGGTCTCATTTTTAAAGAAGTATTCACCTGCATCTAATCATTGATGACAATTCGCCAGAATAAGTGATGTGGTGCCAAGAAAGGGTGTCCCATAAGGATATATCCCTGAGAAGGTCACATGTTGGTAGAGCTGACATGTCAGGGATAGGTGACACAGAATCATGCTTACCTGTTGTTCTGCATAAACAAAACAATGATTTGAACAAACATGAAAGAGACACAGATACAGGGATGGATTTAAAAGTGGTAAGTTTCAATATTTTAACTTTAAAAATTATTAGAGGAAACAGAAGTAATCCATCCTGTCAAATCTTCCGTAGCACCTTGTGGTGCACTAAGCACCCAATACAACTGTGGAGAAAAAATTGAATGATTTGTAGAACTTGAATGCTATAACCCAGCTATAACCCAGCTATTAGCAGCTTATAGAGACTTGCTGATGTTATAAATAATGCTACAACATGGAAGATATCAGAGGGTTGTCAGTCTGTGTGTCACAGGTCTGTCATTTATCTGTCAGACAGAATAATGCAACATTGTTCAGTAGAAACACCTTGGAGTAATGAGTCAGATTAACCTAGCATGATGCTGTTCTCCTGCTTTCTGTACAGGGAAAGGAAAATGCTCAAAAGTAAAGCAAGGAAATAAATGTGCATAATAGTACATAAACCCAAGGGGCTGACAGAGTAAGACAGGGAGCTCAGAGCAAAGAAGAAGTCTACACAGTGGGAAGCCAAGAATGAGCTGTGGCACACATTCCCAGACACCTGAGAAACCAGCTGCCATCAAAAGAAGATGCTGCAGCACTAAGCCAGTGGTGGGCTCAGTGGCTATATTTAAGCCAGTGAGTAAATCAGGAGCATGCTGAATGCTGGGGGGGGGCTGATCATCCTTACAGTTTAATTACTAACATGTTTGCTAACTAGAAGTGTGTTTGAAGAAAAACTGTCTCTCTGCCAGACACTATCTGGACATGATTCACTGAGTAACGTAAACCAGTAAGGGTCAGTGAATGGGATACGAGCTCTCACTAACCATAGCGGACAAGTGTGCACCAGGTTTGGCTCCCTTTGCTCTCTCTACAGTCTTCTAACAGTACCCTGGTACCTCAGCACACCACTCCTGACATAGTTTGTGTCATTCTACAAGACACTACTAAGCTGAAACAGTCCTCACATTGTTGCAGGTAGTTTAGACTGAAAAAGCTACCCACAAAAATTACTTATATCTTAGGGCCCTGGTGCAGCACCTGGGGCCCCATATTAGAGTTGAATGTTATATTTTGTGGACATGTGTCAACTTCTGTCACTTGAGCTCAGAAACAAAGAATCCACGTATTTGGTAGCACAACTCCAGCCAATGACTCAGAGGTAAAGCCTCTTACAGCTCTCTGTAAAGGCAAAGCTGGGAATGTAATTACATTTGAGAATTCTTTTAGGTCATGAACACATTCCTAAACTATAAATCCAGAATACCCTTATGGCTGGAATTGCTAAAGGAAATCTACATAAACACTATTAGTTACAGTGAGCTGGGAAAAGCAAGTCAGCGTGTTCCACAAAGGCCTCAGAAGCCAGCTATAGAGTACCATTTTCATAGAGGTCTGGAAAAACAAATCTCATGCCTTGGAATGGTGCCAGACGAACTACTTACCAATCTAGGCATGCATACAAAGATCCAGCACTTGAAGTTCCAGTACATCAGCTTGATGAAGATCCATCCCCTTTACTAGGATTGCAAACTTTCAGTTCAGTTCCTAGTCCTGAATAACTCTGGACAGGCTTTGAGGAGAATGATAAGAACACAGAAAGAAAGAAATATATATGGAAAAACACTAGAAATTTTAGAAGTGCCACTTTGAGAGAATTCTTTCCTGAGCCTGGAATCTCAGCACTGGCCAGTGCTCCAATATTCCAACAACGTGGTTAAAAATATTTCCAAGGGAAAGGCAGTAAAGCTGCTCTGTAACACAAGAGAGCTTTGTATTCATCAGGGCAGATGTACAAGGGACAGGTGCCTCTTTCTTCCAGCACAGTTAGCAATAGCAGGGGAACGTGCAAAGGTGCTATTTCGTCTCACTGTTCAAATATTCAAATCCGATCTTTAGTGTTTTGTAAGCAGTGGCCCAGGAAGACAGGCTGAGGTGTAAGGTGAAGTCTGAGAAGCCACTTCCTTAACTACACCCAAAATCCTCAGGGTCCATTTTCTTACTGCCCTATATGTCTCCAGAAAAACTGGAAACTGTTGCAGTTTAACTCCAGCATGCAGCTCAGCACCACTGAGCCACTCACTCATTCCCCCCACAGTGGAATGGGACGAGGATCAGAAAAGTAAAAGTGTGAGAACTTGTAGCTTGAGATAAGGATACTTTACTAGGTAAAGCAAAAGTTGTGCATGCAAGCAAAGCAAAGCAAGGAATTGATTCACTGTTTCCCATCAGCAGGCAGATGTTCAGCCACCTCCAGGAAAGCAGGGCTCATCACATAGAATGGTTTCTTGAGAACACAAACATCAACACTTCAAATGTCCCCTCCTCCTTGTTCTTTCTCCTGGTTTTATTTTTCATCACGATGCCATATGGCACAGGCCTGTGGCCAGTCTGGGTCAGCTTTTCTGGCTGTGTCCCCTCCCAGCTTCTCGTGCACCCCCAGCCTCCTCGCTGGCAGGGCAGCACAAGAAGCAGAAGAATCCTTGATTCAGTGTAAGCACTGCTCACCAGCAACTAAACATTCATGTGTTATCAAGACTGTTTCCAACATAAATCCAAAACACAGCACCATACCAGCTACAATGAAGAAAATTATCTCTATTCCAGCCAAAAGCAGTACAAGAAACATGTTCATTTTCATGTTGACACAGAAGCCTGGGAAAACAAACTGATTAATTTACTTGAAAAGATGGAATTTTTAACTGCAGAAAAAGATATTCAGAACATTTAGCACTTACTTGATTTATAGCACTTGGAATAATTTTAAAACATAAAATAAATAAATAAAATTTTAAAAAAAAAATCACAGAAGCCTGACATTATACCTATGTCATTATACTCCACCTTTCAAATCCCAATACAGAGAAAAGTCAATCGTCCATGCAATGCATTCAATGTTCAGGCATTGTGTAGCTCCTCTATATTCAGTTCTGAGGAGGAAAGGAAAGGCCTGTGGGGACAGCAACAATCTGTCTTATGCAGTGTTTAAATTACGGTCTGTATCTCCTTTGTTGCACTGGATAAGTGCCATCATGAGGAAAGACAAGGACAAGGGGAAAAAAGTCATGAAGGATGCCACAAAGACATAAGTTCCATTTCAGTACAGAAGCTCAGATTACTCCTGTAACAATAGCTCTTGCATAAATACACAAATGACATTATAAATTTATTTTAATAATAAAAGATATGCCATAGCCATACTGAAAACTAGATTTCAATTAAGTGAACTGATTTTCCATGCATTATACAATGCCAATTACCATGTAAATAGCTGTGAAATAAACTAATGTACAATTTAGAAGTTCTGTGTTTCACGAAGTAAGTGTCAGAAGCACTCGATGTTTATTAAGTTCAAAAACAAGTTTTGGCCTTTAACGTTCACATGTACAGAAAAAGCTGAGGAACAGAGGAAGATGTGATTTAGAGTCCATTTTGATCTATGGGGCAAAGATTGTCTTCAACTCAAAGACTGTCTTCAATTTCATGGAATGAGGACCCAGGCAACTACAGACCAGTCAGCCTCACCTCCATCCTTGAAAAGGTGATGGAACATCTCATCCTGGAGGTCATCTCCGAGCATGTGGAGAATAAGAAGTAGTCATCATGTATTCACCAAGGGGAAATCATTCTTAACCAATCTGATAGCCTTCTGTGATGGAATAACTAGCTCTGTAGATGAAGGGAGAGCAGTGGATGTGGTCTACCTTGACTTCAGAAAGTCAAGACTTTTGACACTGTCCCCCATAACATCCTCATAGATAAGCTCGGGAATTGCAGGCTAGATAAGTGGACAGTGAGGTGGATTGATAATTGGCTGGATGGCTGACTTCAGAGGGTTGTGCTCAGTGGTGCAGAGTCTAGTTGGAGGCCTGTAGCTAGAGGTGTCCCCCAGGGATCAGTACTGGGTCCAGTGTTGTTCAACCTATTTATCAATGACCTGGATGATGGAACAGAGTGCACCATCAGCAAGTTTGCTGATGACGCAAAGCTGGGAGGAGTGGCTGATACCCCAGAGGGCTGTGCTGCCATTCAGAGGGACCTTGACACGCTAGAGGGCTGGGCCGAGAGGAACCTCATGAAGTTCAACAAAGGCAAGTGCAGGGTCCTGCACCTAGGGAGGAATAACCCCAAGCACCAGTACAGACTGGGGGCTGACCTGCTGCTGGAAAGCAGCTCTGCAGAGAGAGACCTGGGAGGCCTGGTGGACAGCAGGCTGACCATGAGACAGCAATGTTCCCTTGTGGCCAAGAAGGCCAACGGTGTCCTGGGATGCATCCAGAAGAGTATTACCAGCAGGTCAAGGGAGGTGATCCTTCCCCTCTACTCAGCCCTGATGAGGCCACACTTGGAGTACTGTGTCCAGTTCTGGGCTCCCCAGTACCAGAGAGAAATGAAGCTACTGGAGCGAGTCCAGAGGAGGGCTATGAAGATGATTAGAGGCCTGGAGCATCTGTTGTATGACAGGCTGAGAGAGCTGGGCCTGTTTAGCCTGGAAAAGAGAAGACTGAGGGGAGGCTTCATTAATGTGTATAAATATCTGAGTGGAGGGTGTCGCGAGGATGGAGCCAGTCTGTTTTTAGTTGTGCCCAGCAAGAGGATGAGAGGCAATGGGAACAAACTGAAGCACAGGAGGTTCCAGCTGAATATGAGGGGGCATTTATTTACTGTGAGGGTGACAGAGCACTGGGACAGGTTGACCAGAGAGGTTGTGGAGTCTCTTTCTCTGGAGATATTCAAAACCCGCCTGGATGCCATCCTGCACAGTGTGCTCTAGGTGATCCTGCTTGTCAGGGGAGTTGGACTAGATGATCTTCAGAGGTCCCTTCCAACCTTGGCCATTCTGTAATTTCAAATAATTTCAAATAATAAAAGTCGTTTCACCTTTTGGCAACATAAGATCATGACGGAACCTGTATTTAAAGAAAGCAAATTCCTTCTCTTTTTTTTTGTTTCCTATTAAGAAAATGAAGCAATAGAAAACTTGAACTACTTATTTCTATATTAACAGTCACGCTGAAAACAGAGCAGCACTTCAAGAATACTCTGGCAGTGCCTGCTTTATTTCTCCTTAGCAGCTAGGACATATTGTGTTAAAGTCTTCACTTTGGAAATTGTTATTGAGTTGTGCATCTGTCACTACAGCTTCAGAGGGATAAATAAATAAATAAATAAAAACAAAATAAACAACTACAAAACTTATATTGTTGGTTGTTATTTTACTGTTTCTACACTGGGACATTTATATATCTCCATCCTGCTTCTTCTCTGTAAACAGATATATTGTATTAAATGAGAAAGTATAAAAGGATAAGTAGCCTAACTTTGATTTGCCCTTGAAATCATGCTGCTTTAAAGTAAGTAATCTGTGTGTTTCCACTCTGCCCTGAGTAGTTTTAAAAGAGTGGAAGGCGACAGCATAAACTGTTAAAATAACTCTCTTAGGAACTGCCTTGTTATAGATGGATTCTGCTCTTAATGTTTTTGTCAGATTTATAGCTCTCCTGTGATCCGTCAGCTAAGGAATGCCTTGGATAAGTGTCCTGAGTTTCATTACAGGAACTATACTAGTAAACAGTTTCTAATCTGGCCAAATGTCTGTGAGTGGGTTTAACTGCTTAATCAAGATATTATGCTGTTAAATACCCCAGCAAGTTTGACTTTTTTTCTAATTTTGTTTTTCTTTTCTGAAACACTGTAAGTATTGGTCATGCCTGAAAAATAAAGGTAACTTCAAAAGGCCAAGACTACATCATAATCACAAACTGAAAATTTATGTTACTACAAATTAAATGTCTCTAAATCATTTAAAGTTGAATAAGAAGCAGTATCTTATAGCATTTTTCCTCCTGCCCCCTAGGACAAAATATTGAATTAAAAAAAAATAATAATAATTTAATTAAGGCTAATCTCTAGGGTACTGGATTGTTTCCATTAGATGGTCACCTCTACTGACTTCTGTTCATTTGGTGAAATTAATTGAAAGCAATTATGTCTTAGAACTGTTTTGTCTTTCGGTTTTCATCAGTCAACTCGTGTTCAGGTCTCCCACCTCTTAATGATAATATTTTATCTTGTAATCATTATACAAGACATTCTTTATTGTTGTGTGCTTCAAGCTGTGTCTGTTAACTTTTTGTAAAATTATAGAGTATCCTAGTAGAATAGGAACAGAGTCTACACATTACATTTCTATACTTTATGTAAGTATACTGTGGAGACATGCAGAGATACTATTTGGCTGCATTTAATAACTGTTTTGTTATTGCTGTTTTTTGTTTGTTTGTTTTTAAGTCACCTTGTGAGTGCATGTTTGTGTCTGTATGCATGTTGAAAGGAAGAGAGTGAAAGTATTGCAGTTAACATCTGTATCTCCAGAAAGGACCCAACACAACATTTGCCATAGTATTTTATGTTTTGGAGAGGGGTAATATCTATACTTTCAATCTGGTCCCTGAAAAATGACACAGAACTTATTTCTAATTCTAGATAGCATTGTTTATTATTTCTAAATTGCAATTTTTTTCCTCCTAATTTGATCATCAGTGAGGCATTTTAATGTATTTATATATAAACATAGCATGTGACAAAATCAAGACTCCTGTAACTTGGTCCCCAAGGTTCTTGGGGAATAGAATTATTTCCTTGAGGAAGCATTTACACATTTGACCTACATATATAAACTCAACACTCCAAAACAACATGTAAGTAAATATTATCAGGTTTATATTTGAAAGACGTGTATGCCAAATCTTACCTTTCATTGTAGTATAGTGATTTTTGATTAAAAACAAACAAACAAACAAAACCTTAAAAATATAAGCACAAGATGTCAACAAGATGCTAAAGTGCAGACAGACAGAACAGTATATCTGGCAGCTCAGAACTGTCTCAGATGTTTTAACTGTAGTCCCTAAAATTCACTCAGATGCAATTCACTCTTTTTTCATACAATTAACAGAGACAACTGTGCTCCAAATGATATCTCAGGTTTAACACAGGAAAAGGATAGATACTCTATTTGAGGTTGCTTTGCTGTAGCCTAGCTGAATACTCATCCAACGTCCAAATATAAATATAAGCTATTATAATATTTCCTTGTTATACACAATTTCCTCCTCAATACATATCACAGTTTAACCTTTGCCTATTTTTTACAATATATTTAAGTACAGTGCAATATCAGTGCCTTAATCAGGATAATTAAACTGAAGGCATTTGAGTTTAGCTGGAAGTCTGAAGACAAGGGTGTTAAAAAAAAAAAAAAAAGGTAAAAGTCTAGATGTTTAAACAATTAAAATAAAACTAATGATTGAAGTTTTCTCAGTCAACTGTGTAGGTATTTTAGTCATTTATTATTATTATTATGTAAATAGACATATTACATTGTCTGAACACTAGACTATTGGACTTCCCTAGTCTTTCAAGATATAGTTTGACACTCACTTCCAAAAGAGAGAGATATAAAAATACTGGATAATGGTGCAAATCAGAGAATCAGTTGGTTCAGTATTCCTCAATGTCACCCTTGAAGTAACTGCACGGGATTGTTTCTGTTAGAATTACCCAAACCCAGTGGACTTGATACAGGCAATTTTTCCTATCCCTACCTGATTTAAGATTCAGAGAGAAAAGGTTCTTTTCAGGACCTTTTATATGAGAGATGCATATCCTTTTAAGAGTGAACTTGGCAGATGCATCTAATGTAAAATGATTGAAGTTAACTATTACACTGAGTGTAACCAAAGTCTTTGAAGTGTTTGACTTCACACTGAATTGGAGTGCCCAGCTAGCAGTAAGGCTGAGGACAAATCACTGATACAAACACACACGCACACTGCAGGACTGTCTTGTCTTGGACATGTGGCATACCTAGTAGCTGACCCCAGACCCACGTGTCTCCAGTTGGAATTCCCCACAGCCCACTTCCATACTGCACTCCAGGGGTGGCACTGAGCATCCCCTCACACCTTGCTGCTAGGTTGGCTCCACGTTCAACGGCACCCATGCACACAGACCTGTACCACAGAGCACACTTGCACCAAAGAGAGAAAAGGGCTTTAGTGAAGGTGCAGTAGATGAAGGTGAACTGTGGTGAAGTACACGGATCAGCCAGACAAGCACACTCACCAGTATCCCCTCTGCACATCACCAGCACCTCTTCAACCACCCAATGAAGCACCTCTTCATTTTCCCATTCTTGATCCTCTCTTGTCTACTTTGATCCTTCCCCTAAACAATCCCCTTAAATAATCTTATAATAAGTTTCACACAATCCCCAAACACTCTTCAAGCCTTCATCCCATAAATTCTATATTCCTTAAGGCAACAACCTGCTTTAGTTCATATGGTACTCCAGAGATCATTTCTTTCATTGGTTCACATTGGTGGGTTTCCTACCAGGGCCAACAGCCTAGTCTTCATCCTCTAATAGTTTTAGGAGCAGCTGATTCTGTGTTCTGCAATTTTCACTGATATTGATTTTCACTGATGAGGTTACTAGATCCTCTCCACCTGGCCCTGTTGCCCTGATGCTTCCAGGGTCTCTGTGATCTGCATGGCTTTTCATCAAATAACTTAGTGGTTATGCTCTTTGCATAGTTTTCTTCACCTTTCCTTCATCACTGGGGAAAATGGTGGAAGCAGTCTTATACCACAGTTAAACATTTGCACTTCCTGATTTCACCCATGTGTTTTAATCAGGACTATATTTTCTTAGTCATCCTATGGAGTCACCAGAAGGAGATATCTTCAGAAGGTGCCGTCAGACCATTTAAGCATGAAGATGCTCCTTCACTTATGTGATATTCATGCTCTGCTTTCTGTAGTTGAATTGCACTTTGTTTTGTCCACTGAACGTGGTATATTGGGGCAGGAAGAAACCAAATGAGGTTTAATAAGAGCAAGTGTAGAGTCCTGCACCTGGGAAGGAACAACCCAACGTATCAGTATAGGCTGGGGGATGACCTGCTGGAGAGGAGCTCTGAGGAGAAGGACCTGGGGGTCCTGATGGATGACAGGTTGACCATGAGCCAGCAGTGTGCCCTGGTGGCCAAGAGAGCCAATGGGATCCTGGCGTGCATTAAAAGGAGTGTGGCCAGCAGGTCAAGGGAGGTGATCCTCCCCCTCTACTCTGCCCTGGTCAGGCCTCACCTGGAGTACTGCATCCAGTTCTGGGCTCCCTCGTACAAAAAAGACAGGGATCTCCTGGAAAGAGTCCAGCAGAGGGCCACAAAGATGATACGGGGCCTGGAGCATCTTCCCTATGAAGAAAGGCTGAGAGACCTGGGTCTGTTCAGCCTGGAGAAAAGAAGACTGAGAGGGGATCTTATCAATATGTATAAATACCTGAAGTGTGGGAGACAGGGGGATTTGGCCAACCTCTTTTCAGTGGTTTGTGGGGACAGGACAAGGGGTAATGGCCACAAGATGGAGCACAGGAAGCTCCACACCAACATGTGAAAGAACTTCTTCACAGTGAGGGTGACGGAGCAGTGGAACAGGCTGCCCAGGGAGGTTGTGGAGTCTCCTTCTCTGGAGATATTCAAGGCCCGTCTGGACACCTACCTGGGCAGCCTGCTCTAAGGAACCGGCTTTGGCAGGGGGGGTTGGACCCAATGATCTCTTGAGGGCCCTTCCAACCCCTACAATTATGTGATTCTGTGATTCTTTGATATTTTAGGAATCTATGCTAGACTAGACAATAGAGACAGTAATACAAATATGCTACACTACACTCATAAACTATTGTCAGAAAGTTTATAAGCATATTAATGTTATAGGCAAATAGTCATACATAAATAGTACCAGAGAAACTTTTGAGTTACTGCTCTTGCATGTAGTCAGGTATTTTGTTTCATGTCTGACATCAGTTAAATCTGCTACTTACTCCCAGTGTGGACATACACATTGTGAATACCCCATCTGAACTTAAAAGAGGATTTAGGTCAGAGATTTATGGGCTCTTTGAAGAAAAGTTATACTAATCCTCACAGTATTGTTTGTTGATAATTTAAGGAAGCCAATGAAAGTAAATAAATTTTACTCTAAGGAAAAAAACGCATACAATGACAGTATCTTTTGTCGCCCACCATTCTACTAGCTGAAGCTACAACTATAGAAAACAAACCAATGTGATTCTCACTGACCTAAAGTGTGAAGATGACTGTATTTGGAAATAATTGCTAGTTAAGTCAACTATTGGAAAAACAGCAAGATGTGGGTTATTAATATGCATCTTTTGCATGTGCATGCGTTTGATGTTGTTCAGTAGAGACTAGAAAACGTACCTTATTTTTTACTTCTGAAATAGTAGCAGAATCACATTACTACCAGTGAAAGAACCATCTATAACAGTCTGTAAGGGCTGTAATTGAAGATGCCTGTTTTGTGATAGGAAAATAAAGAGGACTTTTTTTTTTTTTTTTCACTAGATAAAACAAAGCTACATGCCTTTTTCAAGCTTCCATTTCTAATTCTATAGAGAATTGAAAGAAATTCTATTAGTTGTATGTGTGTGCTTGTTTTGTGTGTCCCCTGTCCCCCCACCCCCAAGAAGAAGAATATACTATATAAGCATATAAAGGAAAAACTGATTATGCACCGTCATCATTTACACGGCTAAGACCTTGCCAGTGGCTTTAGAAACTGGCAGTTGTTGGAGGGTAGCACAGAATGTAGTCATAGAAGAATATTGTGGCTTTTAAGCACTTTTTAAATACAACCTGGAAGTCACAGACTGTAACACTAATGAAATTCTATATTGCTTTGGTCGCTTTTATTGAGTACTATTTCTTCTGTAGATGAACCTTGCTAATGTAACAGGAAGTCATTTGAGGAATTAAGGCAACAGAATCATTACCAGCTTTGGTAATATAGAGAGCAGCTGAAAGCTACTAGGGAAATGTCAGCAATAACACCAGAGATGAGGAACAGTTGACAGTGCAGCATCAAGCTATGTGATAACTTTTCTGTCTTGTAACGTTCCTTTGAAGTTCCTAGTATTAGAGTACCATGCTTACCTTTGTAAACGTAAAATGTTCATCCACACAAAGGCTAGGTTTTCAGCTGCTTTAAAATGCACATCTGCATGGATAGCACTGGAAACAACTGACTTGTGCTTGCTGAGACCTATTTTAAGCTGTGACAACCCATCCTAGAATTTAATTCTTATTTGCATTGGAATGTTAGCAGGGAAAAAAATGAACATTTACTGATATTTTGTCCTTGTTTTAAGTAATGTAATGTGTGAGTTTGTTTTGATTATTAATTTAATATATTGCAAAATCAAAAATGTTCTCTATGTTTGTATACTTATGTTGTTTAGTTTGGAAAAACTGCATTTACCACTAAAATTAAATAATACTCTCTTTTTTTCATTCAGAGCTTGTAGTGATTTTACCCTGTTGGGCAGCTGAATTCCACCACAACCACTCTCTCAAGAAAAAAAACCCTTCAAAGGAAAAGGGGGAGAAAATACAATGGAAAGGGCTTAAGGGTTGAGATAAGGACAGGGAGATCACTCAACAATTATCATCATGGGCAAAACAGACTCTGCACAGGGAGATTAATATAATTTATTACATATCACTAGTGGACTAGAACAGTGAGAAACTTTTAGTTTCTTTTAGCAAACTAAAAACACCTTCCCCTCATCCAGCCTCTTCCACCTCCTCCCCCCGAGCAGTGCAGGGGAATGAGGGAATGGGGGTTGTGGTCAGTCTATAGCACTTCTCCACCGCCACTCCTTCATGCTCCACATGGGGTCCCTCCCACGGGATGCCATCCTTCCCGAACTGAGCCTGTGGGGACTGCCCACAGGCAGCAGCTCTTCAAGAACTGCTCCCACACGGTTCCGTACCACGGGGTCCATCCGTCAGGAGCAAACTGCTCCAGCACGGGTCCCCCACGGGCGGCAGCTCCCCCCAGCCCCCCTGCTCCTGCGTGGGCTCCTCTCCACGGGCTGCAGCTCCGGCCCGGGGCCTGCTCCTGCGGGGGCTCTCCATGGGCCGCAGCCTCCTCCAGGCCACATCCACCTGCTCCACCGGGGGCTCCTCCACGGGCTGCAGCGTGGAGATCTGCTCCGTGTGGGACCCATGGGCTGCAGGGGGACAGCCTGCTCCACCAGGGGCCTCTCCACAGGCCGCAGGGGAACTGCTGCTCCGTGCCTGGAGCACCTTCTGCCCTCCTTCTGCACTGACCTTAGTGTCTGCAGGGCTGTTTCTCACTCCTCTCTCCTAGCTGCTGTTGCTGTTGCACAGCAGTTTTTTTTTTTTTTCTCCTTTTCTTAATTATGCTCTCTCAGAGGCGCAACCAATGTCAATCCCTGGCTCAGCTCTGGCCAGCAGTGGGTCCCTTTTGGAGCTGGCTTTCGTCTTACATGGGGCAGCTGCTGGGCTCTGCTCACAAAGGCCACCCCTGCAGTCCCCCTGCTACCAAACCCTTTCCACGTAAACACAGTACAGAGC
This sequence comes from Anser cygnoides, assembly GCF_040182565.1. Classification (NCBI taxonomy): domain Eukaryota; kingdom Metazoa; phylum Chordata; class Aves; order Anseriformes; family Anatidae; genus Anser; species Anser cygnoides. The sequence continues at coordinate 125,201,768 of NC_089873.1, read as the reverse complement.
TTTACAGTGAGTGATTCCATCATCTCATAAATCCCAGGTTCCATAATTTGTAACCCAACAAGAAGCAGGGTGTAGATGTTTGCTCTAACAATACGTACAGTATCTCTACAGATCAATTTTCATGGTTGGAATCATCCCTGATTCAGTGTGAGGTAGCAAGCTTCAAAGACTTCAGTTACTCTTAGTATAATAGGTAAATTCAATCATTTTACATTAGATACAACTGCCAAGTTCACTCTTAAGAGGCTAGGTATCTTCCAAATAAAATCTGATAAAAATAACCTTTTCTCTTTGGTGTTGTACTCATTTGAGAATCTTAAGTGAACCAACAGAAACGGCAAAAGATTGTTCAATCAGCATCAGCACACATACCCAATGCACCTGAAAGGCCGTAAGTTAATTTCTAGAATCCTAGTCAAAAGTCAAAAAATAGTTAAAATGATCTTTGAAATTTGATATGTTCACAGAGTCTTCTTTCAAACAGCTGTCCATAGGGAGGAGGTTTTTCATGCCTCAGCCACTACCTCAGCTGGTGAAGGGAAAAGGAATAGTTGACATGAACTACACTCTTTCACAAACAGCATTCAGTGGAGTTACTACTCTGCCATTACTAGTACACATAACTTTGAGTGCCATCCAAAGTGATCGATGACATAACCAAAGAGTAATACATTGAACAACAACAACAAAAAAGAGGCAGTAAAAACCTCATCCATTTTACATGAAACTTACATTTTTGATTCCTAGGGATCAGTTCTTCATTGTCATATGCATGAAAAAAGAGTACTTTGTTCCCATTAGCTAAGTGTGTGAGAGCAGTAGAGGGATAAATTCTAGCTAGGGTGAACTCATCATGGCTCTTCAAAGAACGGAGATTTACAATGCATCAGGCTCTGGTACAGGGATGAGGACTGGACAGCCTAGATGGTAGACATGCTTAGTTTTGCAAAGTGAATGCAAAATTAAGGATAAATCATTAATATCCCTTTTTCATTGCTCTGTCATGATCCTGCTCTGCTCTCCCCTCCCATTCCCTCCCCCCTCCCCTGTCCCCTCCTCCCCTACTCTCCCCTCCCCTCCCCTCCTTCTCTTTTTTGTAATCTTTATGCACTTAAAGATGTGTTCAGACATTACATTGACTTGAATTATATGAGAATCATGTATGTATGTGTATATTTATATGTATATGTATATTTATATGTGTATATTTATATGTGATATATATACATATATCAGCTAGCTCATTTCTAGCCTTCTGCTATTAAAAAGAAGTTATAATTTGTTTCCCTAGAATCTACTAGTAAATTTGGCTTCAAGGGGCCATGAAGATTAATCTGAAAAACTGTATTGGGATTAGATTTTTGAAACTGTGGGACGAAAAGGTATTCTCTTCCTCTTGAATTCCCAGTTTAATTACATTATGCTATGCATGCTGACAAAAGAAAAAACATCTGTTCAGTAAATACTTTTATCTGAACAAAACAAAATAGCAAGCAATGGAGAGCTCTGTGGTGCCAGTCTTTTACACTGTGGTTTGTGGTTACTCCTGTTCAATAGGAAAACACACAATAATTAAGCAAAAATTAAAAGAGAGCCTAACTCTTCTGTATCCTAGATGAAACTGCTAATGCTTTTTGTTGGCATTGAGTAAACACTGCCTACTGCAATGGATATTTTGGAATTCTGAGTATATACTCTTATCATTCTTTGAATCAGCCAGAATAGATTTTCGGGTTTATTTTTGACAAAAATAACTTCATCTTTATCTCAACAACTAAGCATTGCACTTTGGGAAAAAAAAAAAAAAAAAAAAAAGCCATTCATATCTCCAAAAACTAATATGTAAAGAGTAGTGTTTTTTTTTGTTGTTGTTGTTGTTTGTTTGTTTGTTTGTTTGTTTTTAGATAATAGCATCTCTTCAGTACTTGTCAGCCAGAGTTCCTGTTGAACGCAGGCAACAGGGAGTCTTCCGTCTTTCATCCTTTAAGTGGTGAATTGACTTACATCAGGCTTCACTGAGGCAGACCAGAACAGCCCATATTTGCAAACGAATCACCCAAAAGGTAAAATATGTTTCCCAAAGCATTTATTTTTGCTTGCAAAAGGATCAAATTAGCTAGTAGTAATTAATCTCTCTGGTGACAGAAGCCATTGGAAAAAATGTGTATTTTCAATTTAGGCTGAGTTTACAGGCTCTTTGCACCTGGAGAACAGAAACCCACCATCTGTGACACTAACAGGCCTCAAGCGTGACACATGACGCTTTCTATCACAGGGAAGGAAGAGACTTTGAGGAGTCATCCTGACATGTTCAAGTTTTCTGTAGAATTTCCAGACACTTTAATTCTGCATAAGCCCAGAAACATGATTCAGCCTTCACAGATGCTGACATGTTGCAGTCTAGTTCATTCTCAATTCATTCTGGGTTTGCTAAATTAGCTTTCCCTCTGCAGCCCTTTCAGAGCTCAGTTCAGAAGGATTCTTCTGCCTGTTTCTCTTACAACACCAAAAAAAGCAGAAGTTGTGTGTTTTACCTAGCAGTTGAGCTTTATTTGATCACCTCTCTAAGTGGCAACAGTTATGATTTACCTGAATTTTATCAGGTAAAATAGGAAAATGACACAGGATGAGTGCTCTAAATACTGGAGATAAAGTCGTGATGATGTCTTCTTCTCGTTGCTTTGATGTAAGTACCTATTAGATAAAAAGTTTACTGAAACTGGGGATTTTTTGCATATTTTTGTTGTTGTCTATTAGAGAAAGGAAATACTTTATTTTATGTGCTAATGGCAGAACCGCTAGTGATGTGAGAGAGGAATGGAGGATGGAAACCTTTTTCTCTAATTTTCTGTATGTATTTTTTTTTCTACTTGAACAATCTTTAATATTCAATCAAAACCTTTTTTGTTCTGACAGATGGACCTGTTTTTTCCCCAGTTGCCAGCAGGTTAAATCAGGTGATAAAAACCTACTATACACTGAGTGACAAGAGTGCAGATTAGACTAAAAGGAGACTTAATCACATAATTTTTGAAGATGTATTTCCTTTGATGTAATATCTGTGGGGGATTCCTCACCTCTTAATTTTCATTTTTAGGTTTCTTCAGATTCTTTTCCTATAGCTTTAACATCAATCTTTTAAAATCATAAGTAATTTGAGGGTTTTATTCCTCTTTTTTTGGATGTCTGTTTCATTAATACCTTCTCAATAACAAAGACTTTGCATGATTTACCCTCACTGAGTAGTAGCTTAGATTTTTTTAAAGTAGTAAGTACTGCTTATAGGGGTGTGCATTTAGCTTTGTGTATTTTTTTTTTTTTTTTTTGTCAGAAAGGTGTGTGGAATACTTCCTTGACCTATGGAGATGAAAAAAAAAAAAAAAAAGATTAATGCATCCTACTGTGATGCTGAAATGAAAGTCTGCTTTGATGCAGGATACTAGAATACATATGAGAGAGCACTATTCTTGTCATAAAAGCTGGCAGCTGAGCTTTCATTACCTAATCACCAAAAATGACATATGAACAGAGACAAAGTCAGAAGCTTAAATGAAGAGGAGATAAAAATCACTAAATCAAAGATAAAAATTGAGGTAAACCTGTGACCAAGAGGTGACAAATGCTGAAGACAAGGGGAGTAAATTTTCCTGCCAAGAGATATAACCCTGAAGAACAAAAAGTGTTGCTGAAGAATTCAGGTCTCTAAGGCCTACAGATAAGCTATTTTCTGTATGAGACTAATCATAAATTTATCTGTGTCAAATGGATAAGAATGTGTGTATCCTCAGCTCCTGTAGCAATGCGATGGAGTTCTGCAGTGCCCAGGGCTAACTTTCAGGCCAACATTGCTCTAGGCTAAAGTGAAATAAGCAGCATGGGCTTGACATATCTCTTGCTGAAATAAGGTGGAAATTTTCCATTCACATTTATGAGAGCTAGATTGGGCCTGATATTTATTGCTGAGATACAATACACTAAACATATTCAGTATTGCCCTTTTGGTACAATACTACTTCATACATAAGCTTTCAATTTACAAGAGGTATGACTCCAAAAGCAACCATGATGAAAGGTTCTCCACTCCTGCCTCTCCATCCCACTTCATGGGACCCAGATGAGAACTGAAGCTTGAAGTAATTCAGGCATAAATGTTCTGAAATTTCTTTGTATTCCTGTCCATCATATATTGGAGAAATTTACTTTACAAAGAGGAAAGATGCACAGTAAACAATTGAACCATAGCACCTCACAAACTGAACTATGCTAAATGAATAGTGTGTTTTGAGATAAAATACTGATGACGTTGTGGACCAGAGGGGATGATTTTGGATTTACAAGTCAATTTTTACCATGTAACCATAAGAAACAGCCCAGCTATTAATTTTAATTATTAATGGATTTTGTCTATCTGTACAAGAGAGTAATGTTAACCCTTTATGAAGGGAACAGGCTGCTGTACTTGCCAAGATACTGCATAAATTTTTAGTATCTGAGAGGGGAGGTAGTTTTTGAAGACATTGCATGTATCATTGCTGCTCACACTGATGAGCATTTTGCCTTAAAAACAGCCTCTTAACGTATATCCAAATGAACACTGGAGTGGGAGCAGTCTTGGGTTCTGTGTTACATTTTAAGGACTAGCAAAATATTTCTACTTTATTTGTAGCACTTATTATTCTCCTCTTTATATTCAGTGAAACAGTTCATTGCTCATGTGGAATTAAGTATTGTTTTACCTACAAAGAAGATGTTATTGGTTTAAACAGACTTCACAAAATCAATGGCTTAAATCTTAACTGTGTTAGGCAAAACGCTGAAAGATAGTTTATCACTGTAACAGGCGCACTAACAGCCCATTTCATTCTTGTTGAACTGGCACTCAACAAATAACTACAATAATGGAAAAAGATTATTTCTTAATTTGTAGTCCAACTAATTGTTTCAAGGTTTATGAGTTCAGTGTTTCAACAAACAGAAACATAGCCAAATTCTTTTCAGAATCTACCTGCCTAAAACTAAATGTTGTAAGGACTTCAAAATTTAGTTTTATGATCTATTAACTAGAATTAGATTTTGTATTTTCACAATTTTAATGACAACTTTTTCTGCCTTAAAATCTTAACATAGAAAAAAAGAAAAAAAAAAGATAAAATAGTGTTTCAGAAATATTAACAGCTAAATGCAAATTTTAAATTGCAAATGCCTGCTTTCTAAAAAGAACTACAGACCACATGTTGTATGTTTGGGAATGGGGGAAGAGATGTTCTTAAAATAAAAATGGTCCAGTTTCAATAACTTACTCAACTATGGTCTAAATATGCATCCGAAGACTTCAGTGATTATTCAAAATAGCACAAAACCTGAGTATCATGTTGCAATGTCTTTCATTTGCCAGTGAATGTGATGTTGCAGTCAATCACTGTAATTCACATTGACTCAAATGCAGTAGTCATGTTCCACTTGAAAGACAATTTATTTTTTTTTTAATGCCATCCAAGCAATAATCATAGTGGCTATTTCTTTTCATTTCTTGTCCAGAAATGCAAATGTAAAAAGAATCATAAAGTGAACAGGATTTAAATATGTAGTTGGAATGACCCAGTTTATCTGTTATAGCAAGAACACATCAGGAAGAGGTTTATGCGTTTTCTTTTGAAAATTTCTGAGGAAGGAGAGTCCAGTCCATGGCACAGCAATAAGGAAAGGGATGCACAATTGTGGCTGCCATTTGTAAAAGCTGGTACTAGTCAAGGATTCATTTAGCAATGCCGGTGGTAGAGGGAGGAGAGAAAACTTATGGATATGACTGTAGCCTAAAATGCAGACCTTCACCAAGATCCAAGTACATAGGACTATTAATGGGTAAAATAGACTTCTTAATGATGACTACAGCATAAAGATGTGTTTCATGTTCCCACCAAGTGAAAACCCTTAAGAAGGCAGTAAATACACAGTTATTAAAAAGGTCCCGGGGGGTGAAGGGGGAGACCCAGAATTTTTCCAGAACAAGAAATTCTTGTTTCATGGAATAGAATGAATGTTTTTGAACAAGATTACTGATCTGAAGGCAGACGTGTTCTGTGGCAAAACTTGTCTTCATCTGAAGCTTTTGGCAACTGTTGCTTAGACTGGGTTTGGATTGTTCTTTGAAATGGTAGTTTGTGCATTCCTTGCATTTCTGCAGTGTGGAGCAATACATGGCTTTTAGTACAAGTGTAGAAGTTAAATATCAAAGTCATATATCAATATTGCAAATATGTTTAGATTAATGACATTTAGAATGAATATACTGTTTCTGAGTTTAGGAAATCAAGGCACAAGTGGCTTGCTTATTTGCAAGCCACTTTTTTTTTTTATTTTTTCCCAAAAGACAATTTGTGCTCCATTAGAAGACTGAAGATTCAACATCAGCAAGATGCTTAATGCTCAGAATTAATTCAGGACTCTTGTCTCAAAATATTGACTTTGGATGTCCGCATACACCAATGAGCATCCTTTGCTGACAGTCTCACAAAAGTAGGTGAGAGAAACTGAAATATAGGCAGACTTCTCTGTGTAAGGATAAATAATCTGAATTTGGAGAGTGTCTTTATTAAATAAGAGCTCTAAATTTAAGCTCTAAAAACTGATCACACAAAATGGAATTAATGTGGTTCTCAAATGGCATTTAACCTGGAAGTCAGCCAATGGCAACAGTAAATGTCTACACACCTATCTTTGCTCCTAGTGGGTGTGTAACACATTTAGTTGTCACTGAATGCCTGCATATACAGTTCAGCAGAGATACAGCCGTCTGAGTCTATGAACATATCCTGACATAATTTCAGAGGTTATAATATTTCAATTAGAATTAACAGGCTAAATTCAATTTAGCAATTTATCTAAAAAACTGGCCCTCACATGTTTGAATTTGTTGTATATAAAAATAAAAGTTAATTTGTCTTGAAATCAGGCAGATCATTTTCCAAACTGTCTTAAGAAAATTGTGTGCATTAACATAATTATAGCAGGGATCAAAGCTCTATACTTAAAATGATTTGTTTCAATCAAGCTATTTGCAGTCTTGGTGCATGGTTTTCATAGCTTGGTTGTAACAATACATTCAAACAGACATACCAGTATTAGTAATAACATCCAGTTGCAGACAGTATTGCATGGATTAAAAGACGCATTTATAATCTTTCCCATTCATGATCACAATTTACCAACATATTTTCAATTGTAAGCAGAAAACTGTTTTGAAAAGATTTTTTTCCTTTTTTTTTTTTTTTTTTTTTTTTTAGTTTTTAGTGCTTTCTCACCCCACATATGAATGTTTCCTTTTATACATCTCATTTCCACCTGGTTTTTCATCACTCTGATCCATTCCCAGTGAGTCTCAGATTCTTTATCCACAGTAGATTTAAACACTGGAGTGACAAAGATCTCCCTGAGCAGTGGAGAAGTGTTCCCCAAATCTGAAATCTTTTAAAAAACAATTACATTTCAAAATGATTTAAGTGGTTACAGACCTGGGGGATTGGTTCCTCAAAGGATCCAATAATTTACTTTTTTTTTTTTTTTTAATGCACTGTTTACCTCTTCATATTAATCATTTCTGTTCTCCTGCAGAGAAATTGAAATGGCTTTTTTAAATGCCTTTGAAAGTACTTTTTTTTTTTTTTTTATGTTGACCCTTATTTGTATATTAGGTCATAATCTAACAAATATTTAAGGCATGCTCTCACCCTGATTAACTGTCCCTAGTGCCATGGTAACACTTCAAGCTAAATGCTGAAATGTTAGTAAAGAAGTAATGTCTTTTAAAAGTTCAGCTAAGGTAATTGGAAAACAAACAAACAAACAAAACCTCTTGTGCAGAAAGCCTTTTGTTCAGGTCTGCTGAACATGTTTGCAAATCTTTTGCAGCACTAGAATTACTTGGCATTTGGTCAGTTCTCACTCTTCTTTCAATAGGCTGGTTTTTTTTGTTTCGCTTATAACATGTAATCAAGTACCTTACTGACTTGAACCATCTTCAGTCTTATTTGCATCTCCCATTTAAAACAGGTATTTCAGATTGTTTGATATACTGAGAAGTTTCCTGCTTTGTTTTTCATTCATGTTTCCAGTGCTTTTTTTTTTGTGTGTATGTGTGTGCATATGTGTGTGTGTGTGTTTTAATATTATCTCATTGTCTTTCCTGTCATTTTCAAAATTTTTCAATATACTGTTGCAAAGGTAAATGGAATGGGGTATGGTCTTAATATTTTTCTTGCAAATATTAACACTACATTGTTTCTCTTACACAAAATAACCTACACAATTGCTCCCTTCAAAAACAATATCTAAAACTAAAATTATATTAAACATATTAAAGTAGAGTAAGTATGATTAATCATTTTATTTTTCCAGTACTGTTTAGGGATTTGAAAGCTCTTGATTATGATGAAAAGTTAGGATGAAAAGCTGAATGTTTTTATAAAAAACATGTTCTTTTAAAAATATATATATAAACACGTGCACATTAATATCAATACAAACTACAGTTCAGGTTCAGCGAAGATGCAAAATGTGTTGGCAAATGTTACAGCTAATTAAAACTATTCTAGGGGAAAAAAAAAAAAGTATAAACTGGTTACAACTTATGCCCCATATATGGAATGCTGAATAAAAACTTGTATCTGTACACAAATAATATGAACATTCAAATAACCAACCTGATCATCTCTAAAATACAAACATCCTGTGGGATAATAGTTTTTAGAGGATCAATGTACAATAAAGTCAATAGATAATGTAGGACATTTCCAATTTATACATATAAATTATACACATATATAATATATATATATATTCTAGTTAGGAGTGAAACACCTAAGCATATTTAATTTGCAAACAGAAAGTTGTTGCTGAGAAGTCTTTCACAGACTTTGATTATTCTACCTGTTTGATGTTTCCTAGCCACAGTGTAGTAGTTCTTAGCACTTTCTTCTGGGTGTGAGATAGCACCCTTTCTTTAAAATTCATAAATACTTCTATTATCATATCAACATTCACATTTTAGTTTTCTCATTATCTGTGATATAAAATGAATTAGTTTATGTACATTCACATACAGTTACAATAACTGTTGGTTTTATGGAGAAATTTAGGTAGAAAACTACATTATTAATTTCTAATAATGTAAAATATGAGAACAGTTAAGCCTCCTACTTCTTTTAGAAAGAATTTAGTACTTCTACACAATGTGAAGAATATTTAAAAATAAAAAAAGATTTTAAGTTTTGCATTCTCCTTAACTCTGAAGGACTTTTTTTTTTTTCCCCGAAGCTAAAAGACTATATAAAAAGTATGAATGTTTGGACTCGTTGGAAATAGATTTTCAGTTCCTACTGAAGTCTGGGGAGCAAAAAATGGCTTAGAAATAGTTTATTTTCTTTCATTCCTTTCACTTTTGAGAACACCCCGAAAACCCTTCAAGAACAATGCCTATTAAAAATCAACTAAAGCATCATTAAGCAAACTATACATTCATTCATGTGCTGGGGATCTTATTAGAAATAAAGAGAACATTTTTCTCCTCTTTTTTTTCTCACATCTTTCTACTATAGTTGTACATTTTCCGGAAAATATGCATGTGCTGCTAAAAAATATTAACCCCTAAGAAGGTTCTGAGCTGATGAGAGAGCAAACAAGCTAATTCAGAAGTTAGCCAAGTATGAAACAAGTGTACCTTTTCTTTTTTTCTTTTTCCTTTTCCTTTTCCTTTTCCTTTTCCTTTTCCTTTTCCTTTTCCTTTTCCTTTTCCTTTTCCCTTTTCCTTTTCCTTTTCCTTTTCCTTTTCCTTTTCCTTTTCCTTTTCCTTGTTCTTGTTCTTTTTTTCTTTTTCTTTTTCTTTTTCTTTTTCTTTTTCTTTTTCTTTTTCTTTTTCTTTTTCTTTTTCTTTTTCTTTTTCTTTTTCTTTTTCTTTTTCTTTTTCTTTTTCTTTTTCTTTTTCTTTTTCTTTTTCTTTTTCCTTGTTCTTGTTCTTTTTCTTTTTCCTTGTTCTTGTTCTTTTTCCTTGTTCTTGTTCTTTTTCTTTCTTTTTCTTTTTCTTTTTCTTTTTCTTTTTCTTTTTCTTTTTCTTTTTCTTTTTCTTTTTCTTTTTCTTTTTCTTTTTCTTTTTCCTTGTTCTTGTTCTTTTTCTTTTTCTTCTTTTTCTTTTCCTTTTCCTTTTCCTTTTCCTTTTCCTTTTCCTTTTCCTTTTCCTTTTCCTTTTCCTTTTCCTTTTCCTTTTCCTTTTCCTTTTCCTTTTCCTTTTCCTTTTCCTTTTCCTTTTCCTTTTCCTTTTCCTTTTCCTTTTTCTTTTTCTTTTTCTTTCTTTTTTTTTTCTTTTTCTTTTTCTTTTTTTTTCTTTTTCTTTTTTTTTTCTTTTTCTTTTTCTTTTTTTCTTTTTATTTCTTTTTCTCTTTCTCTTTTTTTTCTTCTCCTCTGCAAAGATGTATGGGTTAGGAATAAGCTATGAAAACTGAATTCAACAAGAAGTCTTCCCTCCCTACTTTACACGTTTAGCAAAACTCATCATATTCATTGGCCAGCAAGTAGCAATGCAAAAGGTAAAAACAGAGAGAATAAGAAAAGTTACATTTCAAGATCAAGAGGAAGCAACCTGCTCATTCAGAGCATTGGTGGGACTTCAATAGTGCTGCTTAAAATGAGGCTGCAGTGTACTTCCATAGCACTGATTTTTTTTCTTGCCTATAATAATGAACTAAATACAGAAATGTTATTGTAAAGTAATAGAGAAGGCTTTAATATTTCAAACACAATATTACATTTTTTACTCCTGCAGAAGGTATATGAAATGAAGTTATTTTAAGAGAAAGAAGTGGTGAGATTTTAGTTTGAAGTAGTTTCTTTTATTTCCCTCTATATACTCAAGAAAATGTGTGATTTTTTTTTTATTTATTTATTTTACACCTCAATTTATACACTCTTAATGGTTTTATACAATTGAATGAGATTGCTCACAGATTATAGGTTTATATAGGTTATATATTTCAGATAGCTAAACAATTTTTCAGTAGCGACACATTCAAACTTGATATTTGAAAATTGGTTCATTTCCATGTATTATGATTTGAATTACAGTCCACTAAATCTGACAGTTAGGCAGACTTATGCTAATAGTTTCTCTGGAAATGAGAATTAAAGTAACTTGATTATAATTTCTAGCTTTTGTTATTTCTATGATTTTTTTTTTTCCTTGAATTATGAAAATGAATAGGGTAAACTTGATTATTTTTCTGGAGTGTTATTTATGGCATGTAATAACCCTATGTGACCATACAGATGATTGCCCATCAATAAACTTTAATTTACTAAAACAGTTTTGGGATTAGCATGTCCTGCCTTATTATTCCAATCTATATATTTTTATTAATTGCTGACATCCAAGCATTCATGATTCAACTACTAAACAACTAGTAGTCAGCCTGTCAAATTTTGAAGGTGACAGAGAACTGGCACAGGTTGCCCAGGGAGGTTGTGGAGTCTCCCTCCTTGGAAATCCTCAAAAGCTGTCTGGACAAAGTCATAGGAAACCTGATCCAAGCGGCTCTGCTTGAGCAGGCAGGTTAGACAAGGTAACCTACAGGAGCCCATTCTTTACTTAGGTTTGTTCAGGAGTCTATTGGGTTTATGTTGCCAGGCTTTGGTAGCAGGGGGCTGCAGGAGTGGCCTCTGTAAGAAGAGTCCAGAAGGTGCCCCATGTCAGTCCAGAGCCAGTTCCAGCCATCTAAAAAAGGGACCTGCTGCTAGCCAGAGCTGAGCCAAAGGAGTGATGTTGTCTGCGCTTCTGAGAGAGCATATTTAAGAAAGGGAAAGTACTGCTGCACAATAGCAGCTGGGAGAGAGCAGTGAGAAACAGCCCTGCAGACACTAAGGTCAGTGCAGCAGGAGGGCAGGAGGTGCTCCAGGCACACAGCAGCAGTTCCCCTGCAGCCTGTGGAGAGGCCCCTGGTGGAGCAGGCTGTCCCCCTGAAGCCCATGGGTCCCACATGGAGCAGATCTCCATGCTGCAGCCCATGGAGGAGCCCCCAGTGGAGCAGGTGGATGTGGCCTGGAGGAGGCTGCGGCCCATGGAGAGCCCCCGCAGGAGCAGGCCCCGGGCCGGAGCTGCAGCCCGTGGAGAGGAGCCCACGCAGGAGCAGGGGGTCTGGGGGGAGCTGCCGCCCGTGGGGGGACCCGTGCTGGAGCAGTTTGCTCCTGATGGATGGACCCCATGGTACGGAGCCATGTGGGAGCAGTTCTTGAAGAGCTCAAGGAGGAAGCCCCTGCAGGCTCAGTTCGGGAAGGGCGGCATCCTGTGGGAGACACCAGGAGGGACGTGGAGAAGGGGCAGGGAGTGACAGTGAAGGAGCGGCGGAGGCAAAGTGTTACGGACTGACCACAACCCTCATTTCCCCATCCCATTTTGCTGCTCGGGGGGAGGAGGTGGAAGAGGCTGGATGAGGGGAAGGTGTTTTCAGTTTGCTTTTAGTTTCTCACTGTTCTAGTCCACTAGTGATATGTAATAAATTACATTAGTCTGCCTACGCTGAGTCTGTTTTGCCCATGATGACAATTGTTGAGTGATCTCCCTGTCCTTATCTCAACCCTTGAGCCCTTTTCATTGTATTTTCTCTCCCTTTTCCTTTGAAGAGGGGTTTTCCTTGTGGAGTGTTGTGGTGGAGTTCAGCTGCCCAGCTGGGTAAGACCTCCACAGGAGTTATCATATTAGGTATTTAACCAATTTGCTTTTTTTCTTAACAGTCTAAGAATTTGTAGTTTGTATATTTGACCTATGGGAATTAGGGATGGCTAATGCAATCTGAATAACATAATAATAAGTTAGTTTGGACTAATAAGTCCAAACTAGAGGATGGAGTTCTGTATTAGTGCATTTTTTGCTCCTTTTTGTTCATATATATATATATATATATATATACACACACATTTATTTATTTTTATTTTTTTATAGTGAAATCTATACACCTGTCTCTGGAGAAAAATGGGAGAAAATGAGCAGGGTAGATACAGTACACATTATAAAACTGGGAAGAAAAATGATGAAGGCAAAGTGATTTATGGAAAGAGTGTTCACCCTCATGAAGAAGAACAAATGCATACTGTGTATCCAAAATAACATTTTTGTAATAGATCTGGAATGGCTCAGACTAAGGTGACCAATTTTATAGCTCTTCTAAAATGGCATTACTAGTTCTTATGCTCAGTTATGGTTACAATTTTCCATGAAACAAAGTGAAAAACAATTCACGAAGGCAGAAATTAAACTTGGTTAACGGTTCCTGGGAATGTAGGAGCCACAGTAATATATTGGAATCCTAAACAAATTCAAACTAGTATTACTATTTCCTTTATCAGAACAATGCAAAATAGCTATCTAGTCTAAGATTCATCTGTTCTAACTTATGAATACTAAAGCAAAGTCTGAATTACTGACTTAGCCTTTAAAGATACAGGGAAAATGCCTAAATGCCTGCCTAGTAATCAGACAATAGAGTAGCATCTGATGGTTTTTGAGTTCAAAAATAAAATTTAAGTATCCAGTTTCTGAAATGATGGTCTAAAATTAAAGAAATCTACAGGTTAGACTACAAACATAGTCTTAAAATCAACCTTTGTTTTTTTTTTTTCTTTGTTTTTTTTTTTTTTGTCCAGAGACAAAAAAAAATGATTTGGGTTAATCAGGAAGATATTTGGAAGTGAAAGTGTCTTTTTTTTTTTTTTGTATTTGAACATTTTAAACAAGAAAATAATAGTATCAAAAAAACCCAAAAACACAGCATTTATACATTCACAAGTATATACATCAAAAATATATATATGTACTAACCTGATACGAAATTTTATGTTGTGTATTTAACAACTATCATAGCAGTTTTTTCCTCATTTCCACAAAAACAAACAAACAAACAAACAAAACATAAATCAGTATTCCAATAAAAATTCATTCAGAAAAGCAACAGAGCAGTTTCTTTGCTAACATTTCACAGTTCACTAGCTGCAAGAATTCCTGTATTTTATCAGACGGTAATATACATTTGTCTTTTTTTATTTTCAGTTTCATAAAAATTTGATAGAAGTCTTTTAGGAATAACTAACGTAGGATGTGAACTGTAAAGAAAAGGTGATATTAGATGACAAGCATTGTTGGACATTTGCGTAATATGACTTGAAGATCAATATATAACTAATATTTTACATTGAGGTAGAATGTGAAAACTGTTTCATTTTTCTACTATAAATATTTTGCCAAAATCTTAAAAAGTAAAGATGTATAAACAAGATAAATAGTTACTAGAAACACATTGCTGATACATTAGACTACAAATCTTTGTTTGCAATGGGACTTCAGTAAGGAATCATTCTTTGTAAATACTTGTGAAAACCTTGCATCCTTTTTTCTCATATTTTCCTTTCTAATGTAAATGTGGAAAAGGCTATGGGTCGAGCATCAAACATCACGGATATAGTATCTCCACTCAGATTAGAGAGAATATTCAAAGTACCCTGCAGCCTAATTTGATTCAGAATCTAACTTCAAGTCTCTTTATGAAAAGAGACTGCAGAAATATGGCAGAAATGTGGAAATATTTTAGTATGTTCTTAAAGAAATAAATAAAACATATGATGTGAAAAATTTACCATAGGCTCCAACTAGAATTTTCTGTCTGGCTGCTCTTTCCAAACCCTCAAAAAAAAATAAATTTAAAGAGCATTCAGTTTGATCCAGAAATGTATGTGTGTGATCTATGACAATTTGTTTACTGAAAAAATGAAAGATATAAAAATTTTTTATTATAATTTGTATGACCCAATTTTTCTTTCCATTGTAACTGTTCCTTGTTTCTACATAGGACAGTAGCATAAGAGTTAAGAAAGGTGTGTTGAAACAGTCGGTATTGAGATTAGTTCAAGTGTGGCAAAGTTGGAAGGAGGGAAGAATTCAGCAACCTCTAATTTTTACAGATTCTATAATTACTTGTGATTTGCAGCAAAGCACAACACAAGCATGTGTTTGTTGTTGTTGTTTGGTGTTTTTTTTGTTGTTGTTGTTTGGTGTTTTTTTCCTCAGCACTACTTGCTTCTTCACAAATAAGCTCACATTACTTGCAAAGGGCGTCCCACTAAAACTGCTGGTGTGCACTGAGTGACAAGGGTCTTAATGGTATTGAATGCAAAAAGGAACCACATGCATGATGTATCAATTTCCCAAACTGAACTTTACAAGCTGTGTATGCATCTGTGATGCCAGACATTTTAATCAGGCTAATTCTATTTAATTTAACTAATTAGAAAAAATATTTCCTGCTTACTGTGTTATGTTGCCAACAGGACGTACAACTGACTTCCAAAGCTACTGATCATTGAATATGGGGATAATGGCTTGAGGCCTAAATACAGAGAAAGTAAAAAGAAAAGGCATCCAGTATTCCATCATATGCATAGTTTTGTCTCGCTTATTCTTTTCAGGCTTTATTTCATCCTTTTAGCATAAGTCTGTCACTTCTTTTCAAGAAACATTAGAATCAATGGAGTGTTTTTACCCTTCGATATTGGGCATAATACAACTGTATAAGGTATTACTGTACAATATACAGCAATGTAAGATACTGATTTTGATACGCCTACATGTATTATCTATGTGCCAAACAGAAAGGTAGTAGCACCTTGATCTTTTGTCACCAACATCATTAAGGATTCAGCACCTGCTCCAAGGTTTCCATTCTGCAAAAAGCACTCAAAAATCCACCAACATAAATAATAATAATTAGAATTTAAATGTGTCAACTGTCTTAGTACGGCCATAAAATTACTTCATATACCCTTGATAATCTTTGTGTCTACAGATAATTTTATAGGACAGCTGCATGAATACTGGGAAAAAAAATCCACAATCTAAAAAGACATTTTAAAAATAACAAACAGCCAAGTTTAATATATATATATACATATATATATATATTTAAGTTTGCCTTACTATGCATACTTTTACAAATTTGGTAGGGGTGGTAGGGTATCAAAGAAAAGCTCTCTGATTTAACGTGTTGGCAATCAAGATTTCTGAATTTTCACTGTTACACAAAGGCTTATATGAGTTTAAATTTTAAATTAATAGAGCTTCCTCATTAGAAAAAGAATATATATCTTTATTTTATGGAGTAATGAATCAGAAGCCAATCAAAATTATTCTCTTAAAACATCATAAGGTTAAAGTGCTGTATTCATATTTTTTTTTTTAACATTTACTTAATACCTCATCCTTCAAGTGAAAATTTTAATTTTCAGGCAGGATAAGTTTTTACTTTTCCAATTTACTGGAAGATAAATGGCAACAAATGGATATCTGCAGACAAATATGTTTTTGAAGATATAGCAAAGCTGACTGAAGATATTACTTCTACTTTTCTCCATCATTCACTATAGGATGTTACACATCCGTACCTTTGCTATCAAAAAATCTTTCATGAGTAGGTCAGACAAACGAAGTCAGATTAATTAGTCAAATTAGCTCTTTGGTATATAAACTTAACTGTCTGACTTCATACAAATCAATTTACAGACCACTCACATGATTCTTCTCCTATGACAGCTGAACAAGATAGGCCTATGAATTTTAAAAATTTTAACTGAAGCATGCATTTGCAAAATGTGCATCTGTTGATGGCAAGAGGGTAGGTACCTCGTCTCTATCAGGCAACAGCCCTCAAGTCACAAACCCTCCAGTGTAATTTATAGCTCCAGAGGTGAAGAAGGTCAAAGTGAACCAGAAGGATCAAGGTCCACTGCCTTTTGTAATCACAAGTAATGATGCAGGAAAAGGTTTAGTCCAGCGATATCAACATTTCCCAGCTTCCACTGATAAATTTTAGACTTAAGACACGGTTGTAAATGACAACATTTATAGCAAAAGTCTGCAAGAGAACTATCCTTCTAAATCTTGGATAAAACAGCTTAGCAGAGACCCAGGGGCTCCAACACAGACTTAAAGTCCTAGAAGTATCAAGTTCTACTTGGATAACATCTTACAGAGGGCACTTCAGGCTTCCTTGTTGCAAGGAGTAACAGATAAGGAGAGACCTGACCAGCTGGACCTGCTTCAACTTCTGGCCTCGCTAGAAGCTATCTGATTAACCACTGGCAAAATGCTTAAACTTTGCTGGCTTTGGTTCTATGAAATGGGGGTAATCCATTTTATCTCTTAGGGACTATAAGAAGATAGGTTCGTATACTCCTTAAACTTCATATATGCCATGCTGGGGGAAAATTATGAGATTTAGTAATTGATTTGCTCTGTGTGCACACGCATGTGTAAAGAAAAAGGTGTGCACAAGTGTGTTAAACTGTTCACTGATACATATTTATCTGGTTTTATGTATTCAGATGTTTTAGGTGTTTTAGAGAGAACATTTTCTGTTTGGAGAGGATTCATGCTTGTCTATAGCAATATAAATTGAACAGTAATCTCATAGTAAGTATATGTAACAAATGGTACTTAGGGTTCAAGTTATAATCATGAATTTGCATTTTTCATACACTGCTTGCTTGTTTGTTACATGATCATTGTAGCAGAATCCACTAAAGTCAAAATCTTATGTCCAAGTATAGAGGAACTTTCTAATGGAAAATGGCCAAGATATTGTGCCCAACAACCTTATTATTTTACAAGCGCTTAGACATCTTTAAGGACTGCATGCCTTAGTATATCTCTATTTTGTCATTTTTAAAACAATGGCTACTCCAAAACCTGTCTGCATTTTCTACTCTTCTGTATTCAGCACTAAGCCAGAGGGAAGAGTGCTGCCTAAGGATCTGTAGGTAAGTTCAGGTTACATTTTGTATCTTTTGGTTCCTATGAGTTCTAGCATCCTCCACTGCCTGTAGACTCAATAGAAATTCAGAGGTGGCTAGCTGATTTCACAGTTGTTTGTATTTACAAACACAAACAGAGTTGTTTGTATTTAAAAGCTGAATGGGGAACTGTGATCAGCTTTCTGTTTAACTTCTTAACTACAAAAAGCTTGAAAGCATCTCAGCCTTACTTTGAAGGGCTGTTGAGAGCAGCAGCCAGGAAAAGGCGTCAAGGGGAAAAAATACGGAAATCCTGAAATATTACAGTTTGCTTTGCTAAATTCATGGGAGTTTAAAAAAAAAAAAAAGACAGAAGGGTTGGGGGGTTGGGTGTGTTCAAGAGGAAAATACTACATTCTAAAAGTAGCTCCATAGAGAAGAGTGCTTCTTCCTCTGCCATGAAACTGAGAATTACATGATGAAATGAAAGATAAATACTTTTACAGTACATTTGAAAAATTGAATGTAAATTGCAAAGTTGTATTCAATAGGAGTCATTTTAATGTATTGAGACATTGCAGGGGGTGTCAGTCACATTAATACATGCCTCGGGTGGTTGAATGCTCAAGCACTCCTTGTCTCCCATTGCACCAGAGAAATGTGTTAATGAGTCCATAGAACACAATCCTGTCATATTTTAATGCTATGTTAATTTAAATTGCTGTGGAAAAAATCCCAGGGCTATGACAATCTGTAGCATGGAGCCAAAAGAAGCCACGCATTTTTGTCTTGATCTCTCAGTCACACAGGCCTAGTTCTCTTGAGTGAGAAATTTCTAAATACACCTTAAGGGAGGAAGAGCTACTATATAGCTACCTTACTCTCAGCTACCTTGTCCTCAGGGATGGGTGATAATAAAACTGCTCTAGAAAGGATTATTTGGAGGTGGATTGACCATAATTTTTTGGCAAACATGCTGCTTTACAGAGAAGTTGAAGGATGCTTTATGTCTTTTCTTTATTGTGTGTTCCCAACTAAAAATTCCAAAGGAAACATGAGGAGAAAAAGGATTAAAAGTCTTTTGCTATGCAGTTCAAATGCAGCCTTTTAACAAATGCCACAAGCCCTCTTTTCAAAATGTAGCTTTTTAAAAATATAAAAATGAGAGGACCCATTCTGGCTTCAGCCTTCCTACTATTATAGGGTAGGCATGACTACTTAACCAGACTAAGAACATCTTGATTCACATTGTGCTTGCTGGAGCTGCCATCAAATTCTTTTACATTCTTGTGTGTTCAAACAGCAATATTGATGTGGGTCCCTAGCCCCTCTCCCTGTCAGAACCTCTCAAAGGGCTTGCAGGTAAGTGCAATGAATCATAAGAGGTCTTTGAAATAATCTCAGCTCTTTTTTAGGTGTAGAGAGCTGAACAAGGGATTAAAGATATTCCCAAAGACAGTAATAGTTGTCCCTGTCTGGGCCTTTCCAATTGCATCAGTATTACATATTCGTGAAGTAATTATGAAATTACTATGTATAGCCCCTCCTGGTGCATTACACACTACACAAGCTTTTGTGGCTCTATCAAGAAGTCCAATAAGTATATACCATAAGCATTACACCATATTCCACTTTAACTCCATTCCTATTCTCAGATATTCTTCTATACAGTAAGCATGAGCCAGTCAGTGCCATCACAGAATTTGCTGCACACCCTCTTTGTAACAGACTATGGTTTGGGAAACTGCAAAAGGACAGACAGGGACAAGACTCTGCAGGCATCCCTATAGGCTTATCCAGACAGAGCCTATAATCTTTGTGCTGGGTAAAGATGCAGTATTGCCATAGAGTCTCTCAATTTTCTCCAGAGGTGGTCAGGTACACCAGCCTGAACTCCAGCCATGGAGCAGCCACTTTTCAGCCTTAGGATGGGTCAAGTGGCTAGCAGCCACTGCTTGTCTCCTCTGTTTTCTAAGAAATGTGCTTTCTCTCATCCACACTGATGTATTCATGCATGACCGTAGGCTGTATGCTGGAATCCCTGCTGAAACATCTTGTATTTGCAGTTTAAGTGGTCTTACTCTTTTCCTATTTTTTCTGACATTGAATTAAGTGTGGTTTACCATTTCCCCAAAGCTCATTTAGCCCAGAGCTAGACAGTTAGTAAACTCTCATGAGCCTATGAGGGTGCTATTTCCAGAACTGAAGTCCTAGATTCCCTTTCAAAATGAAGAAGAGACTGAAAAACTTTTTAGCACTTTCTAACATTCAATACTGTCAGAAACAGACTCAATACTTACCATGGTGGTGTTAGAGAGAGAGATGCACATCCTATCTGGGCTTGGAGTTTCTGGCCCAGACACAAATCATACTATGTGTCCTTAGGGATATGAATCAAAAGTGTTATCACTCACTGACTGTGGGTCTCCCATAGTTTGCTGGAAATTTAAATTTCATAGAAATCATAGAAATCTGAAGGTTCAGCAACCTGAGAGCAATCAACATACACAAATATGTCTGTTTTACATGCAGTTAACAGGGAAGGCCAAACTGCAAAATTGTCACATTAATTCAGTTATCATGTCACTTCAGCTTTGAATGATTTGCAACACCTTATACAGCATATGCTGAAACAAGGCCTTGTACTTTATTTTCCATGTGTGCCCAGATTAACCTTTTTTTTTTTTTTTTTGTGGCCAGGCAATAAGAAGCTTAAATAATTTGATAGATATTGCTAACAGATGTCCTGTACCCTAACATTACCTCATAGTCATGTTTCACCTGTCATTTTCAGCTTCTCTCACAAAGTAACGTGGAAAGTCTTCCTAAAAGTGCCCTTTCTACCCCTCTTCACCCCTAGTTTTAAATTAGTTTAATATCTAAGTGTGTGTGTTTGTGTTCAGAGACCAAAAAGTAAGGGGGGAGGCCTAACTTCTAAAAATCTCAAGTGTGAACTGGGAATTTCCTTAAATTTCTTCTCTCTTTCCAGACCTCTGCTCCTGATGATAAGCATACACTCATTTTCAGCAAATACCTGTGGTTTTTTTGTTTGTTTGTTTGCTTGTTTTTCCCCTGCCTTCAGATTAATAGAACCCCTCTCTACCTTGGTCTGAACTTGTTACTCTTACAGGCAAATTCTAATTAACCAAGCTGTAATAAATAAATAAATAACCAAACATTTGTAACAACAAGAAATAAAGTGTATCTCCCAAAATCATAGAATGGCTTAGACTGGAAAGGACCAAAGTGACCATCGAGTTCCAACCCCCCCACCATAGGCAGGGATGCCACCCACTAAACCAGGTTTCTCAGGGCCTCATCCAGCCTGGCCTTGAACACTTCCAGGGATGGGGCATCCACAGCTTCTCTGGGCAACCTGTTCCAGTGCTTCACCTCCCTCTGAAGGAAGAAATTCCTCCTTATATCTCATCTAAATCTCCCCTCTTTTTAGTTTAAAGCATTTCCCCCTTGTCCTGTCATTATCTGATTAAGCAAAAAGTTGCTTTCCATCTTTTTTATAAGCCCCCTTAAAGCATCAAAACAGCTGCAGTAAGATCACCCAGCCTTTTCTTCAGGATGAACAGCCACAGCTCTCTCAGCCTTTCTTCATAGGAGAGGTGCTCTAGCCTCTGATTATCTTTGTGGCCCTCCTCTGGACCCACTCTAACAGCCCCACATCCTTCTGGTGCAGGGGGCCCCAGGTGTGGATGCAGCACTCCAAGTGGGGCCTCACAAGGGTAGAGCAGAGGAGGGCAATTACCTCCCTCCGCTTACTGGCCACTCCTCTGTTGATGCAGCCCAGGATGCAGTTGGCCTGCATGCCTGCACTGCTGGCTCATGTCAAGCTTTTCATCCACCAGAACTCCCACGTCCTTCTCTGCAGGGCTGCTCTCAATGAGTTCTTCTCCCAGTCTGTGCTCATGTCTGGGATTGCCCCAACCCAGGTGCAGCACCTTCCACTTGGCCATGTTGAACCTCATTAGGTTCACATGGGCCCACTTTTCTAGCTTGTCAAGGAAGTTGCGAGAGAAAGGGTGATTGTTTACAATTCAAAGACATTTTAAGCTCTCTCAGCCACTTCTTGACAACAACAAATGAATTAAAATTTTAGCTTTGAGATAGTCTTTTTTCTTCAGTATCCATGAAATTGGAAATGTATTGACAGACTATATCCTAGTTAGTAATTAACGCCTGCTATGTCTGGTTATTCTTTCGGTGAAAAGGGAAATTTGGGGAAAGATTTTTAATGAGGTTTCATCTTTCTTCTTGGCTTTTATGGACAAATGTGATATTCCCTCTGAGGAGTAAGATCTTTTTCTCGTAATTACCTCTAAGAACACCTGCAAGTATGACTGCTGGGAAACATTGCAGTGATGAGTGTCAAAATTAATAATCTCAAGTAGTAAAATAGTTTTAAAGATTGCTAACTTCTTCATAATATAACAATAGTCATAGATGCCATTAGATACCAGTATTTTGTCATATGGAAGTGTAGTCTCCAGTATCATACCTTGTTTATATACACAGATTCCTATCAGACCATCACACTATTAATATTGTATGTTAACCTCAAGTGGTGATCATCTCTGAAGCTAGATACATGTTTTGAGGGAAAACACAAGTTCAGTTTGGAAAAGAAGGAAAAGAAAAAGTGTCTTGATAAATATTCCTTAGCATTAAAAGTTTCTAATTTTAGTCTATTGTCTTAGATGAACATTTAGAATTACTGATAAAAGTTAAAGTAATCTAAGTTGTGAATTTGAAGGAAATTATTTAAAATCTGTGAGGAATAATCCTATACAAAACCAGAATTATGTCATGTTTAATATCTACTTTTTTATGGAAAACATCCATACAATGTGCTTTAACATGAATATATTTTAAAACACATGTCTTAAGCTGGTTTGTCTTAACCTTCTTGCATTCTCTCTGTAGACAAACTGTTAAGGGAGTTCCCATGAATGGAATCTCGGTCCAGGAGCTGAGGGTGGAATTAATGATATTCCCTGGTTATAATTAATTAAAACAAAAGAAATCAAGGAAAGTGAATCAAGCATTTTGTTCCTGAAAAGACAGTGACTTCATTTGCTTCTCATTTGGAAATGCAGTAGGCACTGAAATAAGTGAAAATGCTTCCCTAAATGTTGCTAACAACCACTGACTGAGCACAGTAGATGTTGGAGCACACCTGAACAATAAGACTCCTTAGAAAGAGTTTATAATCTTTGTCATCTTCTCCTTTAAAAACTACATAGATTTATCCCAAGGCTGTGAGCATCATGTCAGATATAATCAGAAAGTAGAGGGAGAGATCTATTTGTGGATTAAAAAAAGTGCTTAAGGTTTATTTTTGGACATAAAGGGCATTAGTCATGATTCCCTATTTGCTCTTCAGGTGTTTATAGATTTCAGGATATCAGTATTGACTTGCCATTTTGCAAAAGTCATTGAATGTCTGTATAAGGATGCTATTATAAATCATCATCAAACAACATCAAAAAATGTTTAACTTCTATGCTTGTAGGCATAGTAGAAAGTATTTCTACAAGAGAGTAGTTTTTAGTAACACTTTGGAATCCAACAGAAAAATGTATTGCACATCCTAAATAGATAGGGCAAATTATATATATTTAATAATCTCCATACTTTTACCACTAATTCTTGCCATTGTTTTGTTGTTTGTTTGTTTGTTCTTTTGTCTCTGAGGCATTTCAGATTCATTACATATGAGACAACTGTAGTAAATGAGAAAAATCAGTGGAATCTGTGGTCATTGCCTAAATATATTCACACTAAAAATGGTTTAGGATCATACTCTAACACAGGTTGAACTAAAACTGCACATATAGATGGCAATTGCCTATATAATGCAGGAGTTCTGTTTTGATCAGATTGTGCGTGGAAGCAGGGATTCCACGAAGCATCCAGATTCCTTTCTAGAAAAACAGTGAAATAAGTCTTTCAAAGGTGAGATACGCTTAAGATGTCTACACTATGATGAACTGCATCATTTTCAGATGGCTCCCATTTCTCCCTAGTGCCTACAAAGGTAGTCTGGATGAAGAGCTCAGGATGGTCATGATCCTCTGAGTGCCTAAAGTTATATAAGATCTCTTCTGCCCTAATTACTGAGTTAGTATCACAAATTGTGGTGGCAGAGAAATTGGTTTAATTTGTTAAAATACATTGCAAAATTGTCCTGGGATTCATTTTTACAAGTCTTTTTATTTTAAAACCAGTTTAACTATTCAATTTGTGGTTTTCTTATGAAGAAACTTAATATTCTCACCTATTAACAGTGTAAAATTGAGGATTGATTTAAGAATGTTTTACATTTTCCCTTAAGAAACAGAACAGCCTTAGAATTTAGAGAGAGAGAGGCAGAGGAGGGGAGGGGGCGAGAGAGAGAGAATTACACCATAAGCTGTTGTGGAAACACCTGATGTTGTTTCCATCATTGATGATATAGCACAGATTTTGATTTGTGGAGAAGGTTTTTGTTTTGTTTTGTTTTGTTTGTTTGTTTGTTTGTTTGTTTATGGTGGTGGTTTTAATATAAGTATTTCTGTTTAAAAAAAAAAAAAAATCATAAAAGTGTGGCCAAACTGAAGTCATAGATCGAGAACAAGCTGGCAGTAACATCTTGTTCATTTATTGTATTTCAGTGGTTTTATTTGTAATGTAATGTCAAACCACACAAAATAAATACGTGAAAGATATGGCATTGTGGGAAAGAACTGCAGGAAAATGAAAGAAGAGAGAGGAAACAAATGACTTAAAAAATCTTATAATTTATATTTTTTCAATTTATCATTAATGCTAAGTCTTCTCTGTTGTATCTCTGTGTATTAGCAAGGTGAGATCCCTAGTACATAATAGGAGACTATGTGTCTGACATAGTGTAAATATACTGACCAGAGACAGTAAAATTATTGAAGATACACAGAGGAATTCCAAACCACCATGTCCTGAGAAAATGCAATGACAGTAAACTGCTTTTTATTTGTTCCAAACCCTCAGACTAGACACAGTTATCAAAAAGATTTTTTTCCTTTTTCCTTTTACAATTTATTTTTATTATTTATTTTATTATTTATTGTTGTAAATGGGATATTGTTATTAAATATTTTCAGCCTTGTGGGAATTTTAATTATCCTCATTGTAGCTTGATGTAGAAGATAAAACAACAGCCAATTTGATGGCATTCTGCCTTTTAAAAATGATATTTTAATTTGTCTTTCTACCTGAAGATATTAATTTCATAATTAAACATGTGAACAGATAGATATTAATAAAAGGAACTCTGGTATTTTCTTTTTTTCTGTCTTTCTTTCTTGCTTGCTCTT
Organism: Anser cygnoides; assembly: GCF_040182565.1. NCBI lineage: Eukaryota > Metazoa > Chordata > Aves > Anseriformes > Anatidae > Anser > Anser cygnoides. The sequence continues at coordinate 125,176,605 of NC_089873.1, read as the reverse complement.
TCCTTTCCTTACTTTCCCCTCTCTCTCCCTGTCCTCTCTTGTATTTCTGCTGTCTTCAAAACAAGGTTAATAACAAAGTTTAGAATTTCCTAATTATCCTAACAGAAAAAGGGTTGAATTAAAACGAACAGCTTCTTTTGTAATTCACAGCTTTTAGTCAGCACAAGTGTGACCATATTAAGGTGTTACTTGATAAGAGGCTGCGCTTATGCTACTGTATCACACTGATCTTAACTGTGAAAGGAGACAGAGGTGGGATTAGGCAGCAATAGTCTCCAACTACATATTTATCCTTCTCAGTAAAACACTCAATATTGAATTTTATTCTCCATAAGATGAGAGGGCCAGACAAAGCACTTCCAGACTTCTACAGTACCACACAGTCAGTATGAGCAGCAAACCTGACTTTCCAAGGCTCTAATGTGGCAAAGGAGAAGCATAATAGTACCCAGAAGTCTGATGCTCTAGGCAACTGCCTACCATCTAACAATTTAGTCTGGATATCCTAGCAATTTTGTATCCACAGCAGTCGCTTTTTTTTTATATGCTAAAATACAGTTTACACATGTGTATGTGTATATATATATATATAAAGGTAAAAATATGAAAAATATGCTAATTAAAACCAATTTAATTTCTTTGATACAAGCATCTCAGTAAATCACACTTTACTGCGTCCAAGACCTACAGAATTTCAGGGATACTTGCCATGAGTACCTTTGAAAACAGCTCAGCTGTTCTGCCTACATGTTAATCATATGTATTTTACCCTTACGTAAATCTATCAAGTACTAACTAGCTAAACATTGTGACTCCTATATATCACGTAAATAAATGTATACTTTAAGTTCTACTCTTTACCTCTGAGGCAAATTGGCCACAGAAGTGAACATGTCTTTTACAAAGGGGTATAGGATTTGAAATAGCACCTTAGTTTCCTTTATTTTCATGGTACTTTCATGATCAATTCCAGCAAAATCAGTTTCACTGTACCTGTGCTACAGAGGGAAAAATCTAGAAATCTATACTACACAATTTGTGGTGTGTATGCATTGTACCTAATAAGACAACCTATTTAATGTCCATGTTATTCCCATGCTGTTGTATGTCCAATATTTGCACCTATAATGTGAGAATAAATAATTAAATAAATAAATAAATAAATGATGGGATCATATACACTGTTCTGAGCTCAGTCATCTGGAAGATCCTGATTCTTTGAAAGGAATTACCATCAAAGCCAATGGCTTGATGGCTGGAAGGTGACATTTTCCATAATGTGGCAGCATGTGTTGAAGCAAGAACTTCAGTAGTTCTCAGGGTACTCTCAACTCCAAAGTTGCTTTATGTTTTTTAAAGTTTAGCAACCTGTTATTTTCAAACATAACATTTGCTTTATTATTATTATTATTATTTTTTTCTCCAAAACAGCATTTCCTTTGAGAACAGATATCTAACAGAGAACTCTATTACATTATCAATAAACCTAAATAGCAAATAAGTAAAATGCCTAATATATTTCAACTGTACTGTACTGTATGTTTGCTTGGAGAGGGGATACAAATTGTCAGGACATAGCCTGACAGACCTCCCTGTCTTATAATCAGCTTAAATTACACAGTGAAGAATTCTAAAATCTCGATAAAGTGCAGTTCCATTGACTGACGTGTCTCAAAAATGAGGCAGAACAGAAAGCAGCTGTTGAGCCCTTCCCCTCAGCAAATATCTGTCACATGGGCTGTGCCACCACTGACTGTGAATCCTGTTTGCTCCAGTGTTGTGATATAAAAAGAGAGCAAGAATGCATCAACAGGACAGATTTTACACACTGGAAATGAGAGGACAAGAGCACGGGAGAAAGATCTTTCATTTTGTCAATGCCTCTTCATCAAAATTCTGATCACATTGCTTTCGTTTCAGATCCAGACACTCTCCTCTGCCTTTATTCTTCTCCTTCCCTCCCTTGTTCTGATTCATCTATCTTCATTGCCAAAAACAAAACTTCCTCCTTTGCATTGACAGTCAACTCTCTTCTTTTCAGGAAATGCTACACCATCACCATTGCTCCTGTAAGGAACAGCTTGGTGCCCTCTGTAAGAAGAAAGAACCCTGGTTTTTGAAAGCAATGGACATTTTTAAAATAAAGAAAGACAAAACTACATATTCAAATAGAAGCTACATTTCTTCCAGATCCATATAACAAAATTATACAGGAGTGTTCTTGCAAATCTTTGTAATTGCTGACCCTCTGTTTCTCATTTTCTGCAGCTTGCTTTCTGTGCTGTCACAGATCTTCTGTAAAAACCATGATAAAATTGTAGTGGTGTTTTACGCTGCTACTTATTTCAAGAGAATATTTAATGTAAGAAATAAAGACAGAGGAAAGAACATGTTGGATCTGGGAAATTTGAATTTCAGAACATGGATAACAAAAGTTTGACAAAATTATTTATAGATTAATCTCAGGAAAAGCCGGCATCCATATTAAGCTGTGTGAAGCCTCAAATTTGTTTATGCTGTAAAGTTGTCCTGTAGCCACATAGCATTTCAGTAGCATACAATACCCTCCCACCAAGGCTCTCGTGTTTCTGTATAGACTTGAAGAAAGATTGAGACAGCATAAGAAACCCCTCCAAAGCCATGTTAAAAACAACTTTCTTTAACCCCTTTGTTGCATACACCACAGAGCCCCCACCATGCTTCCATCACTCACAAGGGCATTTTTTTAGTCACTCTGAACCTGAGAGAATATTGGGAAGGTTTCTGTCATAGGAGCAGCATTTTTAATCTTTCTGAAATACTGGCAGTTCTACTAATAATGTTACAGATTATATAGCAGCCATAAATGTTCTAAAAAAAACTGTAAAATTGTAACTTGCACTGTTTTGAACAGGCAGGTATACCTAATTCAGCTCACAATCTTTACCTGACAGGTAGAACTGAAATTCAGACTGAATTTTCTGTTGTTGTTTGTTGTTGTTGTTCTTGTTGTTGTTGTTTTTCAGTAGCTCTTGGTCTTTTTTTCTTATTGCCTTCATAGCACGTATTTACATACACCTGTAAAAACGGACGTTGAAACAATACAGGGACTCTCACCTGGTAGCAGTTTTTTGCTCCTATTTTAGCTGGAATTAAATGTCAATGGAAAACAAAATTCCTGTATATTAAACCCAGGCAAGCTACATTCATTGGCATTTGTTTCCAGATTCTGTGTTGCATTAACGTGCATTAACACTTTCAATAATGCAAAACTTCGCAGTCCATATAATATAAAAGCCAAAATACGTCCACAAGGAGTCAGCACAAAGATCCAACAAGCCTACTATCTTGTCTCTAACAATGACTAGTAGAGGTGCCTAAGTGAAGGGTATAAGAAACACATGAAATAGACTGTAATCTTTCTCTCATATATTATTCTACCTTGGCCATACATAGTAAAGGTTACTTTTTGATTTGGAAGGTGTGGATTACTGTGCTTAATACAAGAGAGGGGAATCTCCACCGTGAATGTATTTGAATCTTTCAGAACTGATTTATAGTTCAGCCATCAAAATATCCTGAGGCAGTAAATGACTTACACAATTCTCTGTTTTGTTATGCATCTGTTTTGAACATGCCACATCATAGTTTCACTGGATGCCTCCTTCATCTTGTATAATGAAAATATTGCTCCTAACATTACTTGTAACTTTACAGATCTTACGTGTATTCCTGTTGTATTGTTTTTTCCAAATCAAATGGCTTTTGAACTGGGTCCTGTGTACTGTTGAAAACTAACGTGCTGCTTCTCTTTGTATGAGTTTTCTCCTTAGTTGTTACAAAGAACATCTACTTACTATGTTCTAAACTTTAATATCTGTCATGTTCCACCATAACACTTACCTAATCTGCATGTAGTAACTGAGTGTGTTTGTTTGTTTTCCTTCAGAATCTTTCTAATGTCCCTTACAGTCATTGTCACCATAGAAACAGAATCATAGAATGGCTCAGGTTGGAAAGGATATTAAAGATCGTCTAACTCCACCCCCCCTGCATAGGCAGGGTTGCCACCCACTAGATCAGGTTGGCCAAGGCCCCATCCAGCCTGGCCTTGAAAACCTCCAGGGGATGGGGCATCTACAACTACATCTTCTACATCTACATCTACATCTTCTACATCTACATCTACATCTACATCTACATCTTCTCTTGGTAACCTGTTCCAGTGCCTTCACTACCCTTACAGTGAAGAATTTCCTCCTAACCTCTAATCTAAATATATCCTCTTTTAATCTAAGACCCCTTGTCCTATCATTATCCACCTGAGTAAAGAGTCCTTCTCCATCCTTTATGTAAGACCCCTTTAAGTACTGAAAGACCACAGTGAGGTCTCCCTGGAGCCTTTTCTTCTCCAGAGAAGAGAAGTTGAACACCTTAGATAGGTGGTCCGTAGTGAAGTTGTACTAATGCTTTCTTCCTCTTCAGGTATTTTAATCTCGATCTGTGATACTTCTAATGAAGAATTTGCTTTTCCCCTCCCTTTTTCCATTGTGCTTGCTGTCCCCATCTTGCCCTCAAGTAAATTATTCCTACACACATAGATCACATCTGAAAGTAGAAGCCTAAATTTCCCTATGGCATCCAAATGGCAAAATCAAAGCTACCAAACCGATTAAATGCAGATGAACACTAATAATTTATGTTAGCAACTGGGATAAAGCTTTTCAGTTACTAAACTGGGTGCATCGTTAAGCATAAAATCAAGTATCTCTGCTTAGGTGTGTGTGCATACATGTGTGCCTGTATAGGAGGAAGACAGAAAATCAGCAACACTGAAAAACAAACATTTCTTAGGTTAATTAATTATAACATGTATAACTTTAATTGATTCATGAGCTTTGTGAGGTAGGTAATTCACACAGCTTTAATTTCAGGAATCTCTTACTCTGCTTCAGAACTTTCCAAGGGACTTTTTCACTCAGAAACTTTAAACCAGTTAAATGTTACTCTGGACCTGCTAAAGTGATTTACATCTACAGAAGCAGTTTCTGGATTTGGTTTTAGTTTTATCAATCAATTTTAGTATTTAATATACTTCAGGATGGAATTAAATGGACTTCATTGTAAATTCATTCACATACTCTGAATGAATACCTTACTACTTAGCTTGATAGACCTACTGCTACTCTAACCTACATGACTTCATATTTAGGTTGCTCTACCTACTTTGAAGTTTGAGAAGTCATTTTAGTGCTAAGTCAATGCTTCAGTAAAAGACCTGTAGCCAAAGAAAGAAAATTTGTATTATGCTACATTAACTACATTATGAGCACCTGAACCTCATTCATGCAAACAATGTCAATAAGAATGACAATGGGCAGTTTTTGATAGACATTCAGGATTCTAATGAGTATTTACTAAACTGTGTCTACTATCCTCTGTGTATACCCAGGCATCTAGGACACTGGGCCCTGAGGTGACCCGCAGGCCCCCTGCTTGCCACCCAGACTCTTGGAATGACCTTGGGCCTGACTCCTGGCCTTGCCTTTGCCTGATGTTCGCCAGGCAAAGTAGATATGGCCACTGGCTCAGACCGGCTCTGCTTGCGTCCTGTGGGCATGGTGGGACCAGGTCACTGGGGGACGTCTCTGCTCCATGGCTGCCTGGCCCAGAGCTGCTGTACCCTGGTGGGAGCTGGGCCACCAAGGGGGCTGCAGCACTGGAAGTAATTAGATTTAAAGATACACATTTATTTTCTCAAGCTTGCACATCTGCCACTTTTAAACAAGGACATGGGAGAAAAAAAACTTTCCTCCTGAGAAAGTTCTTCTATGATTTAGAATTTTAGCAGGCCCTGGAGCAGGCAAGGCAGGCTGTGGCCAGGCCAGGCAGCCCCCCCATAGCGGCCTGGCTCCTGGGCAGCTGGGAGCCTGCCATGGTACAGCATAACTCTGTGAAAAGTGCAGCCTTTAAAATATAGTAGAAAGGCTGAGCATTACTTTTTCCACAAAACAGCTGGATAACTCAACAGGGTTTTGCTTTCTTTCTTTTTCCTTTATTCCCCCTTCTTTTGTTTTCAGCTAAGGAGTTGAGATTGGATTTGTCTCTTAATTTCTAACATTTTGTATTTTGATGGCTGGCATTTTCTCAAAAAAAAAAGCAAAGAAAACCCTGAATTGCCGGTTGTCACAAGCTGGAAAGCATATTATGCAAGTATCACTTCTTGCTTTTCATTTGCCCTTTCTTTCTTTTACCCCCTTTTGCTCAGTTCTGACCATTTTTGGGTATTCATTGCTGGCCTTGATAGATAAGTGCTCTAGTACAATGAACTCAAGTCCATTGTTCCTATGCTTTTTATTTTTTTCAATAATGTTTATATTTTAAATCTGTAATTTATGATATTGGAATGGATAACAATAATGCAAATTCTGCTGTAACTCCTACTGAAGGAATAAGAATATTTCTATTGACTTTATAGGAACTGGGTGAGATTTATATTGCTGAATATTCTAAAAGTAAACAGATCTCACAGAAAAAGAATCTCTCATTGCTACCTTCTGTTAAGTCTGAGGAGAAAACAAACAAACAAACATACAAAAAGCAATTCTAAAGAGAAGCATACAGATCTTTTTATAGTAAATGAATGCACCCCATCTTTTTATTTTTCGTCTTGCAATAGAGTATTTAATTAAATAGATGAGGTACATTATATGTTCTAAATAGTTTATGCATGGATATTATCTTCATTTGAGATGTTTTAATGAGAGAAAAGAGGAATGGAAAGTAACCATTTATTTTAACTCATTTAAAAATGTGCAGTAGATGAGCATTTAATTGTCTTTACATTATCCTTGGATGAATTAGGTTAAAGCAGTAAGTTTCAGGACAACCAAGAGTTATTTTTGAATATATATAAATACATAATTCTTGGTATATGTATGTATATACCAAGATGTATGTGTGTGTATATATATCTATTTAATTCTACCTTCTTTAAGCATTAAGAATCAACGAAATGCATGTTTTGAAGGAACGTCTCTGAATGAAAGTATCCTCTCACTCAAGTAGTAACAAGATACTTAGCTTTTATGCAATGTCACTTTTCGTCTATAGGTGTCGTAGTGCTTTGTTCAGGCCACCTACAACTGATGTCTAACAGGCATAGGAAGGGCTTGTCTCAGCTGCATATATAGATAGCAGTGCCCCAGCAAAGCTGTGTATCAAATAGCCTGAGCTGTCTGACATGCTCTTCACAAAGGTGCTGGATTACTCACACAAAAATGGTATCAACAAGAAAAGCATGGTAAAATTATAGTAGCTGGGAAAACATAACTCAGCAGTGACTACAGCATGCTTATATTTACAGAAATGTATATGCAGTTTAGGCAGAGAAAAATATAATTTGCAGCTAGGACTATAAACAAAATTTATTTGTTTGTTTGTCTCAGTTATAAGATGAATAGTATTCCCTGATTAGATATGTACTCTTTAGAATCAGGCTTTTCTGTAAAGGAAATCAGTCTTGAAATTTTCACATGATGTGTTAGTCACTTAAAAGTATATGCTCTATTGTACAGTCTTGCTTGGACTCATTAAAATGTGTAATATATAATATATAATAAAAATATATGGCATAAATGTATTGTCTTATATTATATTGTATTATATCTAATATAATATTTTAAATACACAGGAATTTAAGGACCATCAGAGCAGTTAATAAAATAACATTTTTCAACATTAACCTTGCTCACTCTGTAGAAATCTGGACTACTAAATTAAAAAATGAACAAAAAAGGAAGCTTTTTTTTTTTTTTTTTTAATAAGATCAATGTAACTGTGTTTTGAAGAGAGGAAAAAGAAAAAAAAAAAAAAAGGATATGCTGTCCTTTTTGCTTTACTGAAACTCTTTAGTAATTAGATTGAGACTGCAGTTTACAAGGTTCAGTGTAGATTTTTACATGACCAGGGTTTGTATTTGGTGTTCTTAGTGGGGCAGTGAAGGTGTCTTTCAGATTTTTTTTTTTCATCTGAAAATTCTATGCTTGTTTTCCATGATGTTAGATTTATATCATGTCATATCACTATTATGTATACATACTAAGCAAGAGAATGTGCAAGTGTTGATGTTTTATTTTACTTTCTCCTATTGCATTTGTTAAAAAGTGGGAAATGAATATGAAGATGGAAATATTTTTTAATCCCTGAAATCCACAGATAATTTGTGAGAAATCAAGCTCCACCAGTCTTCAGACTCTCTGGACAGACTTTCTAGCAAGGTGAGCATGAGGTCAGAAAGTTCTGAAGGACACCATGCAGCTAAGAAGCGGTATTAGCTCGAATACTGCCCATTCAAGCAGATTGAATTTGCTAACCTTAAACATTCTGCATGATATTAGCACCCTTCAGAGCCATATACTCTGTCAGACCTTTCATTTTAAAAATATTACTTCCAGAAAAGGAAGTTTACTTTGACTGAACTGTTTAGCTTTCCATAATAAACATTAAGTGTGATAATCTTTTCAATCACTTGCTAAAATTTAGATGAAGACATGGTGCATGACTCCTTAGTTCAAAAGACATGATTCTCAAGATCATACACATAATGCAGGTATGCTACTCATTAACTCATTCAGTATGCATTGTATAACATGGAATTAAAATAACGTTTAGAAAACTGGTAAGATTTTGCTGTCTTAGGTGTAAAATGATGAGGTTGTAATGAGGACGGAGGAGATTCCCTGCTTAATATACATCCCATACTTATTAATGGGCAGACAAATCCAAATAAAGATGCCTGTTCCACCCCCGCCACCCCCCCCAAAAAAAAAAAAAAAGCCTAAAATCTCTTTCATATGCATCCATACAACTGGATTGCTATTCATAGCACTTCAGTAACTGAGACATAAACTGAATCCAGTTCCCCCCACCATGGCAGTGGGGTGGAACTGGATGGTTTTAAGGTCCTTTCCAATCCAAACCATTATTCTGTGATTCTATGATTCCCTAGCCTAAGGATGAATTTAACCTGAGAATGCAAGTAGTCTATTCTGCACATGCAAATGGTGTATAGGTTTTCTGTGTTATTAGTCTGGTTTCAGTGATTTTAGAAATTACATTGTATTTTGTTCACATCTTTTGGCTTCCACTATTTTCATCTTCCCTTTGTCCATCTGGTCCCTTAACCAGCCTCTCTGGGAACTTATGTAGCTCCCACAACCACTGTATATGAACACCTCACAAACAGTAATACCTTTTTATCTTCACTGCACCCTTGTGAATAAGAACAGTGTTAACTCGCATTATAAAAAGAAGGAACAAAAGCACAGAGATTAAATAAATGACTTGCCTGTCAATGGAAAAGAAATCTGCAAAAAATCAGGAACTAAACCAAAATGTTCTGAGTGCCTGGCCAACATTTCAACCCCAAGCCTGTCCTTCCTACTCTCTACCAGTCAGCCTAGAGCATTCATCGGTCTGTTGGGTGCAAATAAGACACATGTAATGGAGGTGCTTTTGATGGGAGTCTGGGATCACTCACCTGTGGTGACAAAGCAGCTCTCCCAAAGGAAAAAATGGAGTATCAAAGTTGGGAGCATGTCTCTCTTTCCCCCTCTCTTCCTCTCTTAACCAGTTAAGATGCCTAAGCTTCTAAATCAGGCACACAAATCAGCTTTTTCAAGTATATAGTATGAGTCATTTAGCTGACTTAAAATGCCCTGTACTGATCCACAAAGAGAATCCCATAAAGTTTTTTGTGTCTCTTTTACCTACCCACGCATGTAGATCACTCATCACAGTAGTATCTAAATGCTTGGTTTAACCAGGCACGTTAATTTCTGTGTTTTAAGATTGAATTTTGACTACCGTTTTTTTGCATTCTTTTTTTTTTTTTTTTTTTTTAAATCCAAAATGAAGAATGCCATTCTGTTGTAACAAGGAGATGTGAGGTGGGGGTGTGCATGATCTCCACTTGTTCTACAAGAGCTCCTACCTCTCTGGCAACCCTCTGACTCTGCTCAGCAATTTATCTGCCTATCAATAATCCTGCATCCACTATCATGAGACTTAATAAATTCACACTTTCCCAAATGATGCTTTTCTTCTCTTTCTCCCTCCTCTTGTAAAATGTTGGGGGTTTAAAAAAAAAAAAAAAGTAGTCTTTTGGATTCTTCTCTATGCCTACAGGTTTGACATTGTGATAGCCAAGTGATACCTAGTACTTTGTCACTGCTTTGGAGAATACCACTTGTGCATATATATATATATATATATGTACATATAAAACGACGTGTTTAGCTCATATTCCTCAGATATTTATCTCCCCTCCACCCTTCCAGCCTGCATACTAGGTTGGAAGAGGATGAAATGCCCCAGACCCAACCATCTCTCTGTACATAGGCAACACTCTGCATCTCTTCCTGTGAGTGTGCATTTGCAAGGTTAGTGCTATGGAAGAGGGGATGCATAATTCCCTGAACATTTGTGCATGAATTTGGCCAAATTTATTGGGGGAGTACTGGTATTTTACAGAGTTACACTTTATAGAACATTTGTTTAGTATTACAAACATCTGCAAATGACTATTTATTTCGTGAAGTAATTAACATTCCTAATTAGATGCACCTTGCAGCTGCTGTTAATCTTAATTGGCAACAACGCAGTTACATTTTGATGCATATCTTCAGAAGAGTTACAGCGGAGAAGAAGGGGGAAAGAAAAAAAAATAATAATCTGAAGGGAAGGAAATAAAACTGTTCCCACACAGTTCAGAGAGTTCGCACAAAGAAGATCCCATGGCAACAGCGAGGCCCACAGTTTGCCTTATACAAATCCAAGAATAGATAATGTATCATCTCTTCTGAAACAACACGACTTCGGGAGCGGGAGGGACGGGGGGCAGAGGCGAAGCCGTGCCCCGCTGCCTGGGCACTCGCCCCGTCCCTGGGAAAGCGCAGCGCGCCACGGCGCTGCGGGGGTGCGGCGGGCGGCGCCGGGCGGAGAGATCCCCGCTGCCGGGGAGTTTCTGGTGGATCCCCGCGAAGGGCCCTCCCCCACCTCTCCTCCCCCCCTCAATAAAAAAAATAAAAAAATAAATTAAATTTAAAAAAAAAAAAGCCTCCCAAAGTCATGCTTGCAAAGCCGGCGGCGGCGAGTACCGAAGCATCCATGGGGTGGCAGTAACAGTATCTTCTTTATGACTCGCAGCAGAGCGGAGAATGCATTCAATCAAATGAGCCGGTCTTGTAGAAACACTGGAATCATTTATGCATTGCAGTTTCTCTCGCCTCTATCCTTCTCTTCCTTTGCTACTTAGGATATTTTGGGTGGATTGTCGCTTTCAATCAAGACCTCCTGTTCTTTGCTGATCACTTGTCATTTCCACTGGGGATTCGCATCATTCGGGGCAAGCGGACAACCGATTTTTTTTTCTCCTTTCTTCCTTTCCCTTTGGAGATTTTCCTTTTTTTTTTTTTTTTTTTTTTTTCCCAACATCACCCCCGCCCCCCTTTCAGCGCGGCGGCGAGGGTGCTAGGACCCGGGAAGCATCCTCCCCCCGGCATCCCCCCCGGCACGGCACCAGGAAACCCCTCCAGACCGCCGCTCTCCGGATACTTGTGCCCGGCAGCCCGGATCCGGCCCTCGGCGGCGGCGGTGGCGGCGCTGGACGTGGAGCAGCCCGCGGGGGGCCCCCAGGCCGGCCGCCCCCCCGCCCCTTCTCCCCCCCGCCGCCGCACCTGGATGGTACCTCCCGCCGGCGGTGCGGGCACTTTCTGAACTAGGAAGGAAGGGGCGACTCGGGGGGGCTGGGAGGGGGGGGCGCCGCCGAAGTCCGTATGGAATTACCTGCGGCCGCGGCGGATGGACGGGCGTCGCGTCCCCGGCACTCGCGGCCAGCGCAGCAGCAGCCCCGGCAGTGAACGCGGGGCTCCTCCGGCCGAGTGCGCAGTGTGGCGGCGGCGGCGGCGGCGGTGGTGGTGGTGGTGGTAGTGAGCGGCGCTCGCCTCGCTGGACGGATCGCACCGGAGGGATATTTCGGAAGACTCCCGCGGGTAAGGTCATTTTATCCGGGCGGGAGCTCCGGCGTGGCTAAACTTGGTGGCGGGTGATTGAGGTGGGCACTTGGGTGCTTGCTGCATTGCATTGCGAGGGGATCCGGCTGCTGCTAGCACTTGAGTGAAATAACTGCAGTAGGTATTCCGGCGGGTGCTTCTTGCGATAAATCAGAAAAAAAAAAAAAAAAAAAGAAAAAAACACGTTCTCTTCACCCTCTGGATTTGGGAGAGTACTGTGACAGAGTGCCGGGCAATGAGGCTTTAATTTCTCCTCTTTCTCTTTTTCTTTGACACCAGCCCCCCCCCCAATAATTTTGGTTGAGAAGGGCATGCGATAGTAAAGAAGCTTTCCATGATGGAATCTGTTAAATATTAGACCGGATCCCATCCGCCGGCTAAAACAAATGTTTCCAACTCTGTGCAGCATTCTGCTGCATTTCAGAGCTGCAATGGAGGTAGACAAATCCCGTTTTTCAAGTTGTTAAACTTTAAGGTTGCAGTCCTTATTAATCTTGACACGGTGTCCTGGTACTAAAGGGGTTAAATGCCTCTGGTGATTTGGGATTGCAACTGTTCCTGCAAATCCTGCGAGGAAATTATAAACTGAGAGACGGTAAGGAAAAAAAAATCCCTTTCTGACAGAAGAAAAATATCATAAATGTTGCTAGCCTAGAAATCTCTCATCCACCTGCTCCTATAAATATTTTTTTACACCCAATAACTTACCTGCTGGAACCTCAGACCACGTGCATGGGAGTTGAAGATTTGCAAACAGAGATCCTATCTTCGGTATTTCATACATATATTCATTTGGCTGAGGGCTGTGTGTGAATTAATTCCTCTGTTAGTTGTGGTGTGAAGCGAGAAAGGAAAAGGAGAGAAAAGACCGTCTTGTTAAGAACACAGGGGAAGCACTTCAGCCTTTAGAAATTTAAAGGTATCCAAGCAATGCAACTTGCTAATCTTTCTCTGCAAAATCAATTCTGATAGAGGGAATGGGGGAAGGTTGAGGGAATCGATAGTGATGACGTTGTACAGTGCAAGGCACCGCAATGCTAAAGTTCTGTAGTGTATGCGAAAATATATACGCTTCTGTGCTGCTGGTGGCTTCATGCATAATGGATGGCAGAAGATATGCAGATCTTTCTGTAGGAAGATGGATGTATTTGCGAAAAAAAAAAAAAAAGGAAAAAAAAGACGGCGATTATATAACTTGATTACATCAGTGGCATCAGTCGCCGATCGTGTAACGAGGTGCTCACACGGCGCATCGATCACCTGGCTCAACTTTGTCACGCTGGCGGCGGGGACCCGGGCAGAGGAGGGGAGATCCCCGCTCGGCGCCGGCAGGGGCTCGCCTCTTGCCAGCCGCCTCCAGCACCGGCGTGATGCTGCCGGGCTTGCCCGGAACGGGGAGCTCGGGGGGAGCCGCCCGCTCCCTACGAGGGGGCTCCCGAAAAGCCCCCGCAAGGGCAGAGCCGGCAAGGTCACCGGCACCCCGGGCCTGCGGTGCGAGGCGGAAGCAGAATGGGGCAGGAAGGCGACCGAAATTTAGGCAGATCCCCCTCCCTCCCTCCCTCGTCTGCATCCGAGGGGAGCGCCGCTGACCCCTCGTCCCGTCCGCGAGGCCGAGACGGCGACGGGTTTTTTCTCCCCATCCCACTCAACAAAAACAACAACAAAAAACAAGTCTTGCCAGATACAGCGGCCTAATCGACCTGTTACGTTCGCAAAAGGACCTAAAGGGAGGACCTGGCGTTAACGCTGGGGGAACGGTAGCCTGTTAAGACGTTGCGAGCATCTCAGAAGCAAGTAGATGAAGGCAAAGGTGTGCCAGGAGTTCCGTAGGTTCAACTCGGGTGGACCTTCTTCCTGAATTGTCTGCAAAGAGAGCAGGATCCGGGTAGCCTTTATTCTAATACCCACTTTAGAGTCATAAATCACTATTTTCATCTGTTCTGGGGAAAAAACAAAAAAACAAACAAACAAAAAAACATAAGACTCCTTGAAGACAGATAAGCTTGCAAAAGCACTGCTGAGGCCTCATGGATGCATTTTCTGAAAAGTGTAAGCCTGCTGAAATCTTAACAGCTGAAATGAGTGATCTTATCATCTCTGGCCTGTGTCCTACCCCCACTTCACTCTGGATTCATTCTAACGGAATTTCACTAAACACCTTTACACTTTCAAAGAGGCCAGGGCAGAGTGGCTTTTACATCTCTTGATAAACATGATCTCTTCATACCTACTCTTTATCACATTTAATGCACTATCTCAGTATTTTTAACATGGCACCGTCCTGAAAAATTTTTTTTTTCCTCTTCTTCCCTGAAAACATCAGTATTTTAAAGTTGCTTTAGCATTAGTTCATGAATATTTTCATATTTCTTGAGGATAAGTCTGGGCAAACACTAATAAATCCAGCTAATGTAGTTTAGAGTTTGACATTCATGGAGTATAGTGAGTAAATTGGAAAAAAACGGCTATGAAGTTAACTCTGTTTCCATCCTTCAGGGGTCAGAATAACACTATGGCAACTCCTATGCATTGCTACAGCTCTTGTAATTTTCAGAAATGTCCATGGCACACTCTGCTCTGTCACACATGATTACAGGCACATTCTTTCCCTTTAATTCCTGACACACACTTCTTGTGACACACATGCTGCATACCTGTGCTACCTATATTAAGGAGAGCAATAATGTCCAGAGAAAGTGTTATAAAACCTATTCTGCAAAAGAGTAGGTATTAACAGTGTGGGAATATATCATTGGATACATTTAAACTGGCATGCTGGCTGCAAGGATTTGCAAATTTAGGGTAGTACAGAATGATAAGCAACCAAGCTTTATTTATAGTTTAATTTCATTGCTGTAGTTAGCAACAACCACTCAGTAAAAATAGGTTTCAGCTCCAATGCAATATCTATTCCTTTTGCAGCCAATATTGCTTCTTTAAGAGGAAACTTTCCTTGCTGAAATAAAACTGTAAATCACTCACACAGATGAAGAGAAATATTTACATAAAACTTTCCCGGACTTCAAAACCTCAGACCACTGAAGCAATGAGTGTTTGGTCACCTACTTCTTGGTAGCTCTGGGAAGTCAGCTTTCAGCAGCACATGGAGAATAATCTCAGTGCCTCCCTCTGAAAGAGCAGGCTTCTGACTGCTGCTGTCACCAAAGACAGTAGACTTGTTTTACTGCTGACAGGAAAAATTGAAGCACACAGCAGTTCTTAAGGAAGCATTTTTTTCCTATTCAGTGATATTCTTGTAATGTATTCGGAATACTTTCTGTGGCCATTATATCAAATCCATGTTTTGGAAAACAAAACAAAAAATGGGCAACTGACTGAGGTTCTCATTCTGTATTTTTTGCACTTACAGAGACGTGTTAGGATATACTTTTATGTTTCATAACAGCTATGATCTTTAGCAGCTGGGAATCTTCTTGTTTTTATAGTGCATGCTGCACGATAATATATGGCAATTGAAACATCCCAGCTCTGATTAATATGATTAAAAACTAGCAACTTATCTAGTGGTGCTCAAATTGTAAAGTTTAATTATAGCGTCACCATTTGTACAGCTATAGATAAGGTTGTATCAGCATTTCTATTATAAACCTCTATCTTATTGCCATCCGTTGTGTCAAGGCTCCATGAAATAAGAAGAATATACAGTAGAGACCATAATGGCTGTTTTGGATTATGGCTATGGCCTGTCAGGTCAGTAATCCACATGTTTCTTACACGCACATATACATAGTCCTTACATGCACATATACAGCAGCACCAAAGCAGCCATTATGTTCTATCAGTTCAAGTGTATGCTTGTTTTATTTTAAATTGTAATTAAATATGATATGATGGACCACAGTGACTCAGGAAGGATCATTTAACCTATTATTTTTCATATACTGTTATTTTGTTTTCATATTCTTAAAAGAAAAACAGCTCAAATGCAGCAATGAATTTTCCTTGTGATAGCTTAAAATTAATTCACATTTGGAAGAAAGCTCTTTTGAGGGGAAGGAGGGGAAAAGAATGAAGATGAAAGGTTGTGTTTTATTAATTATAATATTCATACTTTGCATGTTCCCCTAAGGGATTTGCATATGGAACTCTGTCCTATTGCAAAAGGGGAACAT
Organism: Anser cygnoides; assembly: GCF_040182565.1. Classification (NCBI taxonomy): domain Eukaryota; kingdom Metazoa; phylum Chordata; class Aves; order Anseriformes; family Anatidae; genus Anser; species Anser cygnoides. The sequence goes on along the minus strand of NC_089873.1, from coordinate 125,160,419 downwards.
TCTGTGTTATTTGTAAGAGCTGTATAAGACCAAGAAGATCTGGCTATCTGTTTTAACGGTGGGTACTCTTGTTTTTCTAGGTCTCACAGTACCTGTGTATTATAGGTAGTTCTGGGCCATTTAATGGTGTTATATAGCATGCTATTTATGCCTCAATAACTAGGTCTGAACAAATGAATAAAGGACATCAGTTTTACTGTCTCCTGTGCTTAGAAATTTCATGTTTATAAGAACAGTACACAGGCATGTAATAGTTCTTCCACGGTCATAGCATCAACTTAAGTAATTCCCCATGTAGATTATGATTAGGGATGTAAAGGGAGAAAAGGAGAAAATGAAAAATTCAGATTTTTGCCAATGTGATAGATTTTATTTTTAGTTTTGTGTGTAATTTAGGAAGTGCTCAGCTTAGCTTCTAAAAAGAAACATAGAAACCTAATTCATGCAACAAGAAGACCTATACAGTCTATACAGATAGCAGGCAAACAAGGGGTAGTAATACTTGATAACTGGATGGCTAGAGGCATCAGGAAGTTTTTCTGTTCCCTGGTCCGTTGTGCTCTAGGACCTTCATTTAGCCTCAATGAATGGTACATTATAAAAGAGGAAGAAGATGAAGACTAGCAAAACAGGTTAAAACAAGGGTTGATAAAGTGTTTAAGTATATAGTCATTGGTGATGTAGTTACCATTTTTCAAGAGATGGGGTATATTTATATATTCCTTTTCTGTGTTCTTCACTAGTAAGACTGAGACATTCCAAGTTATTCCAGCTCCTAACTACTGCTCTATTTTTTTCTCAACATGCTTACTGTCTTCAGAGCAAGGCCCATCATCTTTACATCTACAAGCCTGTTTTCAGTTGCACAGCAAGACCCTGATCTCTCACTTGAGGTATACTGAGGTTCTTCTCCATAAAATAATAAGTGGGTAGGAACATGAGAGAAAGAATGTTTCCCATTGGGTATTTTAGAAAAGGCAGGCATTTTACATGGAACCCATTTTCCTCTGACAAAGCATAAATCATTGGAATTTCCCTCCAAAAAAAAAAAAATCACAATGCTTTTGTAAGGATTCCTCTTACAATGATAGTGCAACTGCTGTGTAAAACCTCAAAATCTCTCTTTCACCTATTAAGTTCCTCTTGATAATGTGTGCTTGAACAGTCAGTAGCAATTTCAGCAAACTCAGTCCCAGCCAAAAGTTTAGACTGTTTCAAGGAAAATGAAGTCATAGTAACATGCATCGTTATAACACACATGGAAAAGCTTCTCCAGGTGATGCTAGGAGTGAGTTTAAATGCTAGCGACCTGTCTGGATTCCCAGACCAATTGCCTCAGACCCTGAATTACTGTGCCTGAATGGTGTAAGGGGCCCACGTCTACATTTGTCCATGCCTACATGTATTTGGTAGTGCTCTTCTGCTGGATTTGACTCTGAGCTCAGTGGATCATATGCCTCAAGGATAATTTCTACACCAAGAAGATCTCTCAGTATGATGAAAACCTTGGGATGGAGCCACTATGTCAGAAGAAGGATGTGTTTGGCCCGGATGCTTTTGTGTGGCACTGATCCCTGGCAACAGTTTTAGCCCTATGTCTGTCAGATTACAGTTCGGTGCACAGAATTTCAGGATGGGAGCAGAGCACAGCTGTCACTGTATAGCACCTTGGATTCCTGTATCCTCAACTTCTCTTCAATGCTTTATGGCTGTTTCCTCCCAAGTTTAAACTCTCCCCCCCCAACCCCCTCCCCCCCGCCCCCCCCGAAGATTCACCTTTGCTCGTCTTAGAATGACGTAACTGGAAATACATGACATTTCCTTTTCTGCAAGTTGTGTGTATAAAGGAGATGTCTGTGTATCAATCTGCCAATAAGATCTGCATATTTACTACACATAGAGTTTATTTTACTCAACATCTCATCTCCTCTAACAAAACAGAGAAGGTTTGGCTGTCAACTTTCTATTAGATGTTATTTGTGGGGTTCCATAGCTGAAGTCAGTGTGCTAACAGCAATGTTAAATCAGGTTCACTGAGTGGCAGTCTCTCCCTTTCTCTACATATATATCATATTTAGCATTTGTGCATGTATTTATGCACATTGCATATGCCTGCCTCTACATATATATGCTTTTACTTACATACATATGCAGCAATCAAGAGAAAATATTCCAGTTATTTCTAATGCTAAATGTAGAAAACATAACATGATTCAAACATAATATGAGATGGTAGATGTTTTCAAAGTGTTTTTTTTTTTTTAATATTAATATATTTGTTAATGATCTGTAAATAAATACAGCTTATTTGAAGATAACACAGATTTGTTTTGGAATACCCAAACTGAAATATACTTTAAAAGGACTATCAAAGATCACCAGTCAGGGTTATATGGTATCATCTGTAATTTTAGAAAAATATGTGGTAACACTTTGGAAGGTAAAATCTGAATGTTTCCCATATGTTTCCAACAGAGCAGCAGCTACTATCGCAAATCTCTTGCCTATTATTACGGAAAAGCTCAGTCAAAGTATTTGCTCAGTGCACAGCAGAAGAAAGCTGAAATGTATATTGTAAAATGAATGCAAAACATTGTTTAGCGTTTCTTGTGTAACACTTGCTTCACCACTGATGACTCTCATATTGAGTATGAATAATGTGTCTGCTTTTGGTCACTCCTGATCCCGCAAGCTATTAAGGAAAGAAGAAAGTGCAATCAATGGATGCATACATCTGAGATTTCTAAAGGATGATTCTTCCAAAGGATTTGTTATTGGTGTCCGCTAACTAGATGAACTGTGTGATCCTGTAACCAGTATTCTTCACTACCTTTTACAAATCTGTTTACAAATCAGTTTACAAATCTGGCAATTAGAGTACTGCTTAATGAAGGTTTTATTAATGCTTACTGGACAATCTAGTTCGTCCCTTTTGAGTCCTCAATACTAAGGTCTTAATCCAAAACCCACTGAAGGAAATGGAAAGATATCTACTGCATTCAGTAGGTTTGGATCAATCTCCAAGAGTCTTTCAAAGCTTTATCATTCAATTTCCTAATTTTTGTTATTTTATGTGAGAAAACTCATGCTATTTCTTATCTTCAATGGGTTAACATTGATTAGAAAAAGAACATCATGTAAACTTTAACAGAAATCCAAAAACGTCATTGACACTTATCATCAGTGTCATCAATTTCCATCATTAAAAAATATACAACCTTCATATTTTGTTTCTTTGTAGAAAAGAATGTCTGTATTCTTGAAAGATTGTTAGGTTATCTCTAATCACTGATGCTTTCAATTACTTTGATGGGAAAAAATCATAAAACCCTTTAAAAATAATCATTAAATATATACGCAGTATTAATCACTAAATATACATGTGATGTTAGTATATAGCCTAGGCTAGTTTGTCCTAAAAATAATGCAGATTAATCTCAATATCAGTATGTTTTAATCTTTGGTTAGATTAATATATCCTCTTTCCTATTGCCTCTTTAGTGCTTTATAAACTATATTCTATTAAAGAGCAATCACATGGCTCAATGGACAGACACCATATATCTATTGCTGGCTGTTCGTTTACAAGGGACCTTCCTTAATTAGTGTTTTGTCTGGCTTGTGTCTGTTTGTAATAGTACTTAATGCTTAAGACTTCCATAATAGTTAATGTCATGTATGGCCTTTATTTCTTGGGCATCCTAAAATTAGTTTTGCAGGTTTGGTGCGAAAATAGTAGAAATAATTAGGTTAGGTAGCAAAGGTGAGTTTTTACAAAAGCTCACAAAACTTGAGTCCCCCTCTACAGTTCTTGAAGGGATATTTACCTCCAGAGGTGACTTAGAGCAGAATGCTAACTTTAGGGTCTGTGGTGTGACTATAAACTTTTTCCCTTACTGAGTGTTCTCTATTGGAAGAAAGAAACAAGTCCTTAGCAATGAATTGTAAATACTTCAACATAAGACAAATATAAATACAATTATAGGTGAATGACATTTAATTTCAGTTACTGCTTTACAATATGAATTTTCCAGGACTGTTGCTCTTTAACAAAATTCACTTGAAGTCTTTGGACCTCTAAAGCCTGAAATCAGTCCCATTTCATTTGCAAATATTTCTTCTCTCTAAGAAACTACTAAATCTGCCCATGCGTCGGTTTCCTGTCTCTAAATTCTGGAAGATAAAAATACCTGCCTTTTTGTCTTTTTAACTGTTTAATCTCTTTATAATACAAGATTTCTATTTTAATATATATGGAGTAGTGTTAGAGGAAAAGTTAATGTCATTTTCTTTCCTACACCCCAGGAGAAATTCAGTTTTCTGCCAGTCCTTGAAAATCATGGAAAGTATTTACTCTCCTCCAAAAAAAAAATCCATATTGGTTAAACGGTTAAACCCATTTTTGGAGGGTTATATTGAATAAAAAGATGGCAATTTACATGTAAAAATGTAATGAAAACTTTTTTTTTTTTTTCTGTAGAAAATTGATCATGGAAGATAAGATAATTTCTGAGTACTTAATGTGAGTTCTTAGCAGAAAAGGACTCTCAGCTATGGTCTTTAGATGCTAAATAATACAAATATAAAAATAGTGCTCTGAGTCATACTACTAGAGATGTCTGGTCATCTGCCTGTTTCCTAAATAGTAATTGGTCTTTTTAATTTAAGGTTACATCATTATTCATCTTCTTTTTCCACCTTGCCTGAACTGCTTTTATATAAAATATGGATATATTGATAAGTCAAAAGTATTTTGTGTTTTTCCTTTTTCCCGTGTTTCAGCAGCATCCTACCTAGTTAACAGGACAATAATATTAATAATCGTATGTCTTTCTGCTGATTTCTCCTATTCAGGAAATTTTCATCCAGTGCCCACAGAGTTGCTGAAAAGACTGCTTTTGGTGGCAGTATACAGTGAATTGGACTAGGCAATCTTAAAACCATAGCAGCAAGTTTATTGCATTTCATGCAGTGTGTTTGACTATCGGTGAAGGATTGTCGCCTGTTGTACACTCATGGTACAGTGTTTGTGAAGATCAGCTTTTCAGAAGGGAAAGCTGGAGCACAGCAGTTCCCGTTTCTCTGGGAGATAATCCCAGAGGCTGGCAGATCTCCGCTTTCACGCAACAAATCTCTACCATTTGGTTTAAGCTCCGTTACCAGAAAGGACAAGCTGTACTCAGTGCCACCCTTTGGGCTTTTTCCAGTCAACAGCTTTCGCCCCTGGCTGGACTACAGATCTTGGCGGTGATGCTGCTGCACGTCCTCCATCACATGTGGGCCCCACTGTTTCTTGTCCTGTGCCTTACAACAAGTGGTGACTCGCGCTTTGTAGCATCAGCTAATACGGGGCATGTTCATCTCCTCCAAAGACATTCAAGCTGCTGACAGGGAATAATATCAAGAGGTGCAAGGGTAAACCGATTTCTCACAGAAACCCCTGTCAGAGCTCTGTGTTAAATCAAGAATAAGCTTAGGGTAACTCCAGTGAAGCCATTTCATTCGGCTTGCCAGATTGAGTGCAATATGAGCCTACAGCATAGATATTATTGCATTAATTTTAATGAATAAAGATCACAGACACATTACTTATTTAATTAACATAGCAAAACCCATTGTCAGCAAGCAAAGAAGTTGTATTGTACAGCCACTGTAATGTAATCAAAAGAGTATACTTTATGGCTGTGAGAATATAATTTTCTTGTTAAAAGCCTTTGATGTTTCTTTAAATATATAAAAACACAGGAAATGTGTAAATAAGGCTTGCCAGCCATCTTAATTGTCTCCTATCAAAATGAATCTTTTAGCTTTAATCTGTATTTATTTTGATGTCTTTTGGCTAATACTGATGCATGCACTATCCATGCATATATATAAATAGAAATATACATGCACATACACATCTTTTATTAATGAAATCATGGGTTTTAATATTGATAAATACAGCCATAATGTCATTTTTCATGACCCTTAATATTACTTTTATTTGTTTATTTATATTGTTAGGGGGTATTTAACCACATGTACTCATGGCATTCAAGAGCCCTGAATTGGAAATTATAATACTCGACCAAGACGTACTGCACAAAGTCTTGCCTGCATGTCTAGTTCAGACCTACATATGTTTTTCTATCTGAGTTCTTTTGTGCATTACTAAATGAGCTGGTTCAAAGTTTCTAGAAGTCAAGGAGTCAAGAGGCCAGCAGTCACCTGAATGACAGTATCTTGACATGTGCAGGATAGGCTGTTGGCTTTATATTAGTCCTGAATTCATAACTCAAAGGGAGTCTCTGTTTCATAAAATAGGGGAATTTGTGACCAGTATATCTCAGAGATTGGCAGGAACTACTTGCAATGTAGATGAGTTTGTTACAGTAGTAGTCAAGATTTTAATGCGTATTTTGTTGTGCTTAGTCCCACACTGACACAGACTACAAAAAACATTGCTTGAAATATCTATAATATATGGTCAGACTGTGGTCTATCTAATAACAAAACCTTAATACAAAAACTTAAATGTATATAAAATGCAGTACAAAATGTATCAGGCTGTATCAGTGCTACCTGAAACATAGAAATAAATAAATTTATTGTTTGTTTGGCAGGAACTGTAGTTCCACAGTCCTTGCTTTTATTATTACTTTTGTTTCTGTGGTGTTAACCCAGCAATGTGCTCTCAAATTAACTTCGAAGCCTATGCTTAATTGTGATGAATGAGGATGATTGAATTTGCAATTAGGAGTAGTTTCTTATAGCATTTTATTTTATTTTATTTTATTTTATTTTATTTTATTTTATTTTATTTTATTTTATTTATTTTATTTTATTTTTTACTGAAAACTAAAAGACATCACAGAAAGAGAAGAAATAGTAGATAAGCCTATGTTCCAATAACACACTTTTCCTCCATGGGCTTTTGATTTTGGTTTAAGGATTTTCTATTAAACCAAAACCAACCAAACCAAACAAACCCAAACCAACCCTGAAGACAAGGGAAAGGGACGCAGCAGAAAAGAAAGAAATATAAGAAAGAAAAATAAGTAGATTTGAAATTAAGTCTGGACGCACATATCTTTATGACTTGTTTTAAAGTGCAAATGGTCTTTCTCTATTTTAGAGGGAAAATCTACCCTCTTACTATATAAAGCTTATATTTAAAATAGCTTCAGTGTGACATGTCCTAATTTTTGCTTAGTTCTTACCAAAGAATAAAATTAAACTATGCTGTCCATCAAAACGCACTTTCTTTTAGATGTTTAGAAATACTTAAAATAGAAAAGGGGGTATCATTACAGTGTTCAGTACGAAACTAGTGTAACTTCTATGGGGTTTCATCAACTTTAGTTTGCTGAACTCAGATAGAAGTTCTGTAACATACTGGTTGGTGTTGGAGGTTGTGTTTTCTTGGTGTCTGGAAATATAGCCCACTTTTTGTGTTACATGATGTGTATAGTGTACAGCTTTTAAGGTAACCATTGTCTACAGTGTGTGGATAAAACAAGAACAATTTCATTAGCTTCATGAACAAATGAGGACTTCACCTTCTGTGGCTGTCCACACCTCACTTTCAGTAAAAAAAAAAAAAAAGGCAGAGTAAATATCCTTAAACAGTCCCATATTTGAAGTGTTGTGATATAGAAATACATCAGTTATGTTTAGCTATGTGGAATTTATTTAATTATATCATCTGAGACATTATAGCCATCACCAGTCACTAGCAATGATTGTGACTCCCTTTTGAGCACATCACTTACGTTATAAAGTGATACAGTTGTTATGTCATACATAACATGTTCCTGTGATCTCATAAGACAGACAGAAAATTAGCTGTATACCTGCCAGATGAACTAAGGGGAGCTCTGCAGTTAGATCAACGTGGGTGACTTTGATGAAGCTCAACCTCCTTTTCGAGGCCAACTGAGCACTGGCAGCACCTGGCTGGCAGGGAGGACACCAGGTGCCCCCATGCATAGCCACATGGCTTGCAGATGACGAGCCTGGGTGCTTGGAAAGCCACAATTTCCCAGTGGTCAGGAAGCACTGCTTCCTTGTAGTCTTCAGCCATATAGGTACCACGTATGCTCTGTAACAGCTGGCAGGGCTGCTCTAGGGTGAACATTAATGAAAGGCTTTTAATAATTAAGGAACTGAGAAGTCCTAGGTGTCTGTCAGAAGCCTCTGGCATGACTTTAGGTCAATCATGTAATCTTTTCAGTTATATAATATACATCATCTCTAGGGAGAAACCCCTGCCTCCTAGGACAATGTTAAGACTTGGTGTAACATCATTTCACAGGTGAAGGAGTGGGGTTGGCTGGGGGGCATTGTTCCTCCATGGCAGCTCTTGAGGGCCATCTGGCCACATGCCAGGAAGGGGGACCACGTTTTGGAGTGCCATGACAGCCAAGTGGTTCAGATCCCACCACCTCTCAAGTAGGTGGGCCAGGACCAACTTGCCTTGGGTCTCTTCTCAGCCACCTGTGGTGGTCCCAAAACTTAGTTGTTATTGTTGTTGTTTTCTGTAGGATTTGGGGGTTTTGTTAGTTCAGGTTATGTGAAGTGATGGCTAAGTTCTAGCTTGCAAAAGTGGTATTTTTTTCACGCACAAAACTGATGGCAGATGTTGCATATCCTAGACTACCTCTAGGAATACATAGTTTAGGAATACATGGCTTGCTGGGATGCTGTCAAAGGATAGTTTAGCACAGACAGAAGCAAGCACTGCTAACCTTGGCATTAGCAGTGGCCCTTGGCATGAATTGTCTTCCCTTGCCCACTAGCTCCAATCAGAAACCAGCACTGAACTAACGTTAGGCAGTGCAGGTGATGTGGGAACCAGGGGAGGGAGCTGACTTGAGCATTGCCTTGCTTGGCTGTGCAGATATGTCACCTGGCATCAGTTCCCATGAGTTGAACAGGGTGACAACAATTCGTACTTTACAGGCCTCCTGTGGGAATAAATACGTTAAAGAACATGAGATGTTAAGATAGGGTAAGATGGTGTTTTGCGGTGTTAGGACAGCACAAAAGAAAGAATCCTATCAAAGAAGATGGATGGGTTTCCTTCAGGAAAACATTAATGTGTGCTGTGCTCCTTCTCCTCGGGAATGTGAGCTAATAATCATAGGCTCTGCAATTGTTTCTGGGGATTTTGTTATACAGATGGTACTTTCTAATTATTACATTGTAAAATGCACATGTGAAATGGAGGAGTGAAATGGAAAGAGGTAATCTGACTAAATATGAAAAGCATGTTTATAAACAGATATTTAAGTCTTTGGAATACATTAGCTCACTCTTAGCCTTATAGTTTGGATCTGTGTCTGTCTATATCTGTGTTCAGAAAATGCTCACACCTCTGCTGTTGCCCTTTGAAATGCCCCAGAACCACTATGCCCATCAATAGCATGCTGTTGAGACAGGTCAGAGCAGATCTTGCAGGGCTCCCCTTCCCGCTGCCTCCCTCACCCCCATTGTGATGGAGAGGTGCGGTCCTGCTCTAGGAATGCTCGTGGTCAGGGCTGGGGAGGCAAATGTGCTTCCAGCACAGCTACCGTCCAGGGCATCACTCTATGTTGCAGCTGAACTTCAGGAGTAGGCTACAAGCCTCCTTGGTCTTTTACACTCTTTCCTACTAGTTGTCCTGCCAAAAAAAAAAAAAAAAAAAAAAAAAAAAAAGCCTGGGGAAGCAAAGGTTTGGTGAAACAATTCCACTGAAAACAGAATTTGCTATGGTCATATTTCCCATTTACAGGAAAACCGAAATGCACTTAGCACTCCAGCAGATAATGTTTGTTCAGCAGATTTCAATTAAGGGCTTTATTGCTTTTAAAGGCCAAGCTGGACTTTTTCCATGAGAGATGTTTTTACATCCTCTCTGTCCGTAAGTTCATGCAATGACTTCATGCAAACAAAATGTGCATCTGCCTATATCCTTAGAAAGCTTTTATGATGAAATTGGGAGGGGGGGGGGGGGGGGGGCGGAGGGGGGGGGGAAGCCTTTACCTTGCCCTGGTTGAATTAGCAATTGTGTGTGTTGTGGGGGAGGCAGACATTGCGGTTAGTGTTTGGATGAGAATTGGGATTTAAATGTTGTTGGAGGAGTTATTATTTCTTTCTATTACAAGATTGTACATAATCACCCAGTTTACATTTCCCTCCACATTGCACGCATTCAGGACCCGTTGCATACAGCTTATGGGAGACAAAAATTGGATAGAGACAGCTGGGGAGCACAAGTAATAACAAAACCACATTGGCAACACTATTGACAGAAGCCGTCAGCTACCACTTCCTTCTCAATTTTTTGTAAGCATCACAACAGAGAGGGGATTTGAAGAAACAGAGGTTGGAGATCACCACCTTTTTAGTCTGCTTGAATGACTGAGGAAGGCTTTAAAAAGCCACCTCAGGCTTAATCTTGTAGCAGCCAATTCTCACAAACAGTGAGGTCCCTCTGCATGAAGAGCACACAGCTTCTGTGATGCCAGACCACCTGCAGATGCCACCTAAGAGAAAGCAATCAACATCTTGGTTTTCACTGGGCTATCCAAACAATCAATTTGCTCAAATCTTATCAGTTCTGTAAGGTGATTTTACCTATGGACGAAGAAATTTCTGCACAAATTCCTGTGAGCCTTTCACAACTCTGTGGAAAAAATTTTTACCCATCAGTGAAATTTCAGCATTTTAACTTCAGAAAACAGAAAAATAAACTGTCTTTGAAGGAAGGTAAGCAGCGTTTCTTATTACACAGTATTCTGAGTATTTAAATAAAATATTTGGACTCTTAGTTTGAATTTAGGCTTTTGACCTTTTTTTAATAAGCATGTTTTAATCCATTTGAATTTGAACGATATTTAATTTTTAATGCAGATTTCGTGTCATTTTGCCTTCTTAATAATCAGAAGGTCATGTGGTATCAAGTGGAACACCTTATGACAATTTAAATTGAGTGTATCACCATTATTACCTTTATCAGTCTGAAAGAATTAATTGAATTGTGAGTATCGCTCATAGATCATGATGTCTGCTTCTGAAAAATGCATTGACTTTTAAATTGTCCTCCAACAGCCAGCCTCAGACTAGACAGGAGATACTAACAGAAATTTGTAGAAAGATGTCTTCTGAATTATGGGTATTTGCATAGTAAAGGTGAGTCAGAAAAAGGCTATTCAAAGCCTGTTTTATAAAGTTCTTTTTGTTGTTGTTAAATCCTAAAAAAAAAAAAAAAAAAAAAAGAAATTACTTGACTTACTATGAATTAACATAATTCACATATGAGATATACTTATTTTCTTTTTCTTTCTGCCTAGTTACTTCCATGTGAAACAGGACACTGATGAAACATATACTAACTACCACATGAATTTATAGATATGCTTTCCTGGTGCTACATTAATTTTTTCCCAAAATACAGTAAAATTGTTCAGCACATGAATGATTCCTGGAACAAGTTTTTATTTTTTTTATTATGTTTTTATTTCTTATTTTTTATTTTTAAAAAAGAAGATCCATTTTAGAGAGATTCCTAAATTTTAATTGTGACTTGTTTCCTAAATTCTCTACATTGCCTTGCAGGATGTATTATAAATCCGAATAAAGGTGCTCATCCTTAGGGATAGGGCCTTATTGTTATGTAATACCCACTCCTTCTCATAACAGTTTTCATTTAGGTTTGTCCATCTATTCAGGTTTCTGCTTTCAAGACCAAAACGATTTCTGGACAGCTTGGATTTAGTGTCCTATAACTGAAATTACTTTTCTTCTGACTCATGCTTATTCCCGGAGAGCATGCAAGAAAACAGTCATAACTTCTCTGATATTTATCACAGTAAACAAGCTACAATTTTCTAGTCTACTTAGACTTCCTATTCCCTGTATATAATTAACAGTCTTCTTTGCACTCGTTCATCCAGATTCACCTTTTGTAACATGTTGGCCGAAGCCTTCCACGTTATGCCGGAGAAGGTCTCCTAGTGCCGTATGCAGTAGCTCCCCCACATACCTGTCTTAAAATCCAGATGCTGAATTTGCAGTTATTCAGTGATTTGTCATTCTGAAGACTGTACTCATCCCATATGCTTTCCTAACATCCGACATATAGCAGTGTTCAGCTTTACAGGGTGTCTGTGGCTGGCCTGGCCAATCTATAATGCTTTATCACTCTAAATTAAGTACGCCTTTAATGCTGAGAACCTGCCTTGTGTTTGAACAGTAGCCAGAAGTGTTGCTCTCTCTGCTCTTGTAAGGGTCCTTAACAGTGGTCTTTCTTTTAGCACCAATTGTTCATAGTTTAAGCCTGCTTAAAAAAACATCCTGATACGAGAAGGATTGAGGTTCTGGTGCTGTTTCCTAGATATATTATGCAGGATGTCACAGTAGTTACTAATATAGAGGTACGTAAGATTGAGCATGTCAGTTTTGCTCACTGACTGTGAGCACATTCCAGTATCACCAGAAATAGTAATATGCATGAGGCAGAGGCCTCATAGATCATGTCTTATCTTACCATAACAAGACACTATATTTCTCATTTGTTCCTATGGTTATCCAATACTATTTTAAAATCCCCTCCTCTCAGCTGTAAAACCGTGCCAGCAAATCTGGCATTCCAACACAAGTTGCAAATGCAGCTTAAAAAAATTAGATTTTTTTTTTTCTTTCAGACTTTTAGACACTTCACATGACATGTGCTTAGGACAGGCAATTCTCTAATACCTTGTTATTAAAAAGTCAAGAAATGAAGCAATAACGCTACTGGCATAGGAAGAGTATAAATTTCCAAAAGAAGAAGTTCAAAGAAAGTCATGAGATGTTAGGGATTAATATCAGCCTGATTTCAAGTATAAACAAACAAACAAACAAAAACAGGTTTTGGTTAATTTTAGCTAGTAGTAATGTAAATTAGCTCTTATAGGTTATTTGTGGTGAAAAATGTGTACGGTAGCCTAATTTTTAACTCCTAGTTTCATGAAGAGTTCCTCAGCCCTATGGGCTTATCATGCACCGCATTCTCATTCAAAACCTCTCCATCTTAACAAATAACCATTATTGAGGATGTAAAATTAGAGGATAGCCATTGCGAAGTAGATCATCAGTGACAGTGTCAAGAGTCTGTCACAGGAGTGCAATTACTTTAGGATCCACCCAACCCACTTTGATTGTTTTATTTCAAATGTGCATAACCTGTGTTTAAAAATTTCCAGTTACGTTAGGTTTTTAGTGTTTCAGTATGGCATTTAAGTGCAGGAATAAGACTAGGAGGGGCAAATATAGTTTTGCATTATAGGAAGAAGATGTCAGAAACCATCTGGAGAAGGGTCTGTGCTTGTACTTCTAAGTGAAACACACAGCCGTGTGCCATTCCCTCAGGCCAAGTACCTACACTAAAATATATTAGGCTATGTAACTTATGGCCTAAAGGGGTAATCCTGTGAGGCTCCTGTTGTCTAAGACATCATTATTACTTTTGTTGCTTCCCCCCACCCCCAGTTCAAGATGTTGGACATCACACAAGGGCATTGTTATGGCCTGTCAGACTGGAGTCATTACAGCAGAAATGAAAGGATTGTGCTGTGTAACAGGGATGACACATAGGGACGTTCATTTATGAACCTTGTGGGATGCTGTCTGGGGAGTCTGTAGGGCAAAGGACATGCAATTGCACCCCCTCTGCCACCCACCTGGTGCTGCCTCCTGCACCATGCTTGGATATTAGCACTGGGAGCCTCAACTTGCCCAAAGTGAATTCCCTGCTGGGAGTGTGCGAGCAGGGAGGCAGTGGGGATGGCTGGAGATCCTGTGCTTGAGCTTTCCTCCTGCCTTTATTTTGTTTAGCACTGGTTCAGCCAGGGAGTCTAGCTGGTTGTGTCTGAATGCAAAAATGCATAGTTATTTTAAAATACACAGTTAGTTTAAAAAAGACTACAGAGCACCAACCCCATACCACTTATAAGTCACAAGCTCCAAGCTAATAACTCCCAACATCCTATAATTAATTAGAATAAAAAAAGCCTCAGAAATTACAATGTACCACAGAAAGAGAGCAGGAGAAATCAAGGTTGTCCTAACATATATATGGTGCAGCAGTGAGAATACTGATGTAATATTCTTTATTAAAGTAAATTGGGAAGTTTTAAAGAAAAAATTACTAAAGATATAATATAGGAACAAGTCCCAAGTTGCATAAAAATAGTATCATTTTTCTTCGTTATTGTATAAGATAGGAAAGGGCAGATAGGAAAAAGCAATCCAGAAACAGCATGTTCTTACCTGCATCAGGCAGAGGAGAGCCAAATGAGGCACATCTGAAGATGGAAGCACCTTCACAGACCCTTCAGACCTTTCTGTCTCAATACTGGGCGTGCAGAAAAAAATGGTTTTCTTACTAATTTCATGCATATTTAATCAAGTAGCCAAAGCTATATTCATTCTGGTGCAAGCAATAGTAATTGCCTGAGGCATCAGTGGGGGGAGGAAGGCTTGCTTTAAGGCTGCTACTGCAGGAGTGCAGAGAAGTTAGCCAGGGGTGAAATAGTGTTTCCAGAAATGGAGGGCCCGTAATTTTTCAGGCTTATGTCTTCTCTCCCTCTCCTTAGGTAAAAATATTTTGTCACTCGCTAGTAATACAGCCATGTATGCAGTCCTAGATATCATCTGAAGAAAAAATAAAGAAAAACTGGAGAGAGAATTTTGTTAAATTTTATTTTCATTTTATTTTACTTTCTGTGCTGACATTAATATTGTTCATTCAGTCAAGTTAATAAAAGTTCTCATATTCGTGACACTTCCACATCATTTTGACTATTTTGAGGTAAATAACATACACATTTTCATATTACCAGAGGATACAAGATACACAGAGAAAACAGGATATGAATGTTTCCCCAAGTAGTAATTTTACACTATTTATTTTCCAGTTTGCAAAGATAAGAGGATTTATATTGCTTAATGAAATAAAGTTTAAACCACTTTTGTACACAAGACAAGATGAATTGTTGTATCATGGATGAAATATCATGTTTCTGTAAGTGAGATTCTAAAGAAAATTAATGCACTTCTCACTCAGAAGTCATTTCTTCAAAATCTTAAAAAACAAAGAACAGAGTAATCTGAAGAACAATAATAACAAAGCAAAACACAACAGCAACAAAACTGACAACCTGTGTGTGTGCTAGGTGAGGATGAATGTAGCTATGGAATGAATAGTAGTTAAGCTGATGTCACAAAAGAGTTCTCAGTTACATCAGTTGCATTGGGCTCTACCTACATTCGCATTTTGGTCTGAAGCAGTAACAGTCTTGAAGCAAATCCCTGGCAGTTCCCACTTCTATGGTTTGGTTTCCAGAGCAGATTTTGGAGCATGCAAAGCAGGTTCCTTTGCAGGATGGCGTGCCAGCACGCCCCTCACCTCTGCACCAGGAGAAGTCTGATCCCCATCAGGCAGGCATGGATCAGAGTCTATGGCTGAACCTCTGCACAGACTCAAGCTGGTTTCACAGACCAGGTTGTATCTATTCGGAAATGCAACAATGACACAGAATGTAGAAACTGGGGCTTTAAGTGGGGAAAAACCCACTGGTAGAAAACCATAGTGAGCGAAAAGAAGGCGATTTATGGGGATTGTGGCAAATGCATGAAGGATATTGTAGGCTGGTAAAATAAAGTGAAGTGAGTTGAATGAAAAACCACCATTACCTTCATGGAAGAAATGAACTTCCTATTAAAAAAAAAAAAAAGTAATAATTAATAAATGCTTTTACCATTTACATAACCCTGCAAAACCATCTGTCAACAAATTAAATAAAAATCTAAGAGTGCTGCCATGTGGGCTAGTCTTTTTAAAGCTCTGGTGTTCTGCCTGAAGTTTGTTTCTAAAGCTCCCATTGCTCCTGTTAAAACAGGAACATAAACTCTGTGCATGTATGTTCCAGCCTCCCCCTCCTGCCCTCTTAGCCCAAAGAACATTTCCACTTCTGCTGGTTTGTATATCTGACAAGCATTTTTTTTTTCCAAGTAGAAGCTGGTTATTGAATTTGACCCAGTTTGCAAATACTTTTAAAACAGCTGAAATCACACTTCAGCACAAGAAGGAAAAAAAAAAAAAAGAGAAAAAAAAAAATTGGAACAGTAGATTTACATATTTCATAGCACTATTTTGTAACGTTTCTTAAGAAATTCATTATTTAATATGTCCCTTTAATCTATAACAGGATTAAAAATAATTATTTTCCTATTTTATGCTTTTCACTGAGGCTGGTTCAGTACATATCCCATTGTTTGTGTAGTCTTGCATTATTTAGTAAAATCCTCAGATATTGAACAGCTGTCTACTGGTTTTGACCTGCAACAGTAGAATAACAGTATTACAAAGACAACAGATTTTGGCAGCTGTAAACTGAGTACAGCTGAACTATGATATTTGCAATTAATATGTTACAAAATCGCATCTGCTTGTTTTCATTTCTTAATGTTTTTCAAGTAGCACCACTTTATAGAATCTGCAAAAAAATTATGAAAATTTTGGAGATGCATATGCAGTTATAAGGTTGCATTTCTTTGCATTATACATTTCATATCTGTATTTAAGCCTGGATTCCTATAATGGTGTATGGATTATGTCTGTGTGAGTTTAAGAATTAGTCAGTAGTCAAAGCTGTCCTATCAGCAAATTCTGCCTTAATAGTAAAAGTACAAGGCATGCATTAAATTTTAACTTTCTCCAGTAAATATATATTATATATATGATTTTGTCAAATGGCATTTGTCACTGTTGTTTCAATTGCAATAATTATGTTATTGAATGTCATAAGCAGAGTCCAGATGCAGTTAGATTAATCTAGTGGTGTTTTATGCGTATGAATTTAATGACATAAATTCAGTTCACTAATGAAATCTAAAATGCCGTTTGTCTTAATAAGGTTGGTTGATGGTCATTCCCTCAGTGAAGGGAAGCTGGGGGAAGAGAGGTTAGAGTAGAAACTGGAAGACGGTGACTTGGGGAGACTTCGCCAGCTGCAGAGACAAACAAGGCTTACTTTATTATTGCCTTAATAAAAGCTATTGAGCCCTGAGTACACAGTAGCTTCTTGGCACCTCGCACTCTGCGTGCATGGAACATCCGATTCTCCCGTTAAGTGGTCTGCTCAGTTATACTTGATTTCTCCAGCCCATTTTTCATTACTTTCCAATGAGACTACAGTCGGACAGAACAAATTTCTAAGCAACCACCATAAAACTCTTCCTAAAAGAAAAATAAAATAAAAAAAAATCCAGATTCTGTGGCCCAATCCTGCCAGTACTGAGCAGCCTTAATTCCCATGCAGCTCAGCAGGAAAGGGGTGTACTCGTCTCATCGCAGGAACAGACAAGAGTTTATGTGAACAGGCTGGGGTTTACCACTGCAGACCCTAGTGCCTCTTGCTGTAAATCGGATTTGTGCTTAGCTCCAGAAGCTAAAAAATCTGCAAGATCAATTTTTCTATTTCTTTTTGTTTACCTTCTAAGGAAGATTTTGCATTAGCTACACTGTATTCACCTTGGTCAAAACTATATACCTTTACCAGAATCATAAGGTCTTCAGACTTTTTGTACTGTGTTGGTATATTGTTTAGCACTTATCAGGGTCTTGGGACCTCCAGTATGATACATTTCCAACCAGGAAACTTAACCACAACAGCCATTCTAATGAGATTAAAAATGATGATTTGTGGTAATATATGTATATAAGTTGTTTTTTAAATAATATTTTAGAAAAATATATAGAAAACATTGAATTTTGTGTAGCTTTTGTAGTATAAAAGTGAAAACATTAGTGTACTACACAAAATATTCAAAATTGTTCTCATGAATTATTTCTTCACTCTGCTTCACAAATGAAAAATATACAAGCTGTGTTTATATAACAGTCATTCAGGGAAAGCTATGCAGTACTTGATTAATATTCTTGAAGAAGGGTGATGAATATTCATTACACTTGAAAATGACCAATCTAGAAAGAGGTGATGAAGAGTTCGCAGTCCTGAAACAAAAGATAATACTGTAATGCTCTGAACTTAGCCTGCAGGTCTTGGCTAAGAATTTTTGGTTAACAGTTTTTGGTTTTTAACTGAGATTGATTGTAACTATTGAGCAGAACAGGGACTTTTGCTGTTGTTCTTAAATGTGAAAGAGTGATTCTACAAGTTGCCAGGTGCTCTCTAGCTTTCACACCACAAAGCACATGCTTTGGTCTTTGAATGTCTTCCCTCAAGCCATCCAGTGGTCTTTGTGTTGGGAATTAAGCAGATGAAGAATTTTATTGGATAGAGATATGAATAAAGTTCTCTAAAAATCATAGCACTAACATTTCTTTGTAAAGTTAGTATACTAGAATAAGCTTGTTTCATTTACTTCACTGCCTTAGGATGCTTGATGGAATAACTAGATTCTTTAACTTCAGTTAGTCAAGGATGGACTTCTTGACTAATTGGTGGTTCCCAGTTACTAACACAAAGCAGAGCAAGTGACTTAAAGTATCTGACTCTGTAGACCACTTTTTCGTCAGTGTTCAGGTTGGAAATACCTTGTAAAAGATGCTTTCTCAAGTAGTTCTCATTCTATATTGAAGATGTATGTTAGGCTGAAGATACTTGGGTCTACCTGCTATTTATCCATAGTCTTTTGCTGAAAATGTTTCAATGTATGTTATTTTACAAGTTCAATTGTTTATTTGAATGGAAAATGGCCAGTGAAATTAACTTCAAGATGTACTATTTGAGAATATAGTAAATGACTGCTTTTGTGTCTGATGTATTCACAGGCAAAGAAATTATGTGTATGTCTTAATACTTTTTAAATTTGTGTTCAGTTAGGATTATTTTTAAGACTTTTTTTTTTAACCTTAGTTTTTGTTTAATTTCATTAGATACTGAGATGATTCAGATGATGAAGAAACAACATCTAATGTGAAAGAACAATACACAGTGTTGTAGTTAGTCAATTCTACACAAAATGGTAATGTGAGAGCATACTCTTCTGGCACAATCTGTGTTCACTCAAGCTGTGGCTGAAATTTTTAGATGGGAAAGAGAGCCTGATTTTGCTTCTTATACTCATTTATGGTATGTGAGTGTATCAGACTTTTGAACAGTAGTGAAGGGAAATACTGGTTATGAACTAAGAAACCTGAACAGTTTGGCTTTATTTGAAAATTTCTCAGTTGTGAATAATCCATATTAACTTTACACATAGGGCAAAAGACTTTACTTTGCCTCTGCTGGACCCTTTAAGAAAATCTACTTTGTTCTATGTCCTTTAAGACATGAACAGGATGCCTTTATTTAAATACCACTGGAATCTTTCTTTTTATTTATTTTATATGGTAGAAAGTGTATTTTCAGTTGCAGATATTGTTATATAAGCAGTATTAAAATCTGTAAGGACACTTGCAATTCATTCTTCGTGCTGGTTTAACATCTCTACACTGCAACAGTTTGCAATACATCCACATCTTCCAGATGTACCTGTATTTGCTATTGCATTTTCTATGTAGATATATTTCTTTACAGAGAGATAGTGAGGCATCAAAACAAAGCAATTGAGGTCAAAATTGAAGGTGAAGAATCCAGGGACAGTAGAACAGTTGGATGAAGACCATGACGTAGAGAAAATGGTAGCCACAAGCAATGCAGCTGTCTGAGCTGGAGGAACACCAGGCTCACTCTTCCTCCTACCCCAGCAGAATCATCCATAGGAATTCCTTGGAGTTCTTCCTTAGCATGGCAGGTGATTTTGGAAACAGATAAGATGTATTCTAATTAAAACAAATGACAGTATCTGTTACATGTAGTCTATTTATAGCTTAGGAAAATATGTACATCTTTTTTAAAAACACTTGAAAAACAGTGAAGACCATTGCTCCTAACATATGTATATCAGCTTAACTTTCCTGAGTTGGCTTGGAGCCAATTTTATGATTTTTAATGAAGTTGCCAAATTCATCAGGTTCTCTGATGTAACTGAAGTTATTCATGTGGATAAGTGGTTATAGGGCCAAGGCCTACTACTTTTACAAACATCGAAGGCCTTCCTAAAGAAATTAAATCGCTTGACTAGCAGACACAGTACCTCCAGTCTGAGTGCTTTAGGGGTTACCTAAGTACAGTGGCTGAAGATATTTAATAATTGATGACATTTAGTAAATGAAAAAAATTCATTTATTTCCATGAAACACAAATCAGCAGGAGTACAATATTGGGCTTTTATATTCAGTGAGCTTCTGTTTAGCCTGCATCAATATTAAAAAAAAAAAAAAAAAAAGAGGGAGAGAGAGAAAGAAAAAGGAAAACAAAACAAAAGAAAGATAGCTGTTCCTTCCTTCCAATGATTTATTTTAACTGGGATGCAAACATTAATGTAACCGCGTGGAAGAGTTCTACTTATTATTATCATTATTATTATTTTTTAATTGTAAGCTGAGTTCCCAAAGTGACTTAATTAAAATTCACTAGAATTTAAGTTTCTTTCATGTAGGCCTAAATTTGTAATGCTGAGAGTGAAAGATATTTGAAGATGAGGACCATGTTTTTATATAGAGACTGGTGTAGAAGAACTTTATGCACTAACAATGCAGACAATAATATTTGACAAAGGAGAGCTTTTCTGTGTATGTTTTTATGTATGTATATTTTTATGTATGTTTTTATATTATTGTTTTATTATTGATAGTTATTGAAAATAGGAAAAGTTACCATTTCAAAAATTAAACACATTTGTATTTAATAACTGAGATGCTCAAGCATTCAAGCATGCTCAGTTAAAATTTCACACAAGGAAAATGCAAGTGATCTTAACAATTATTTATGTAGTATTTTTACTCTACAGCATATGTTTGCAGCTGAATTATCAATGAAAATTTGTAGCCAAAAAGCAGAACAGGTCAAATATCTATGTTATAGCAGAGAAATTATAGTAACATACACTAAAGTAATAATGAATCATGATGCCTCATTGGTTCCAACTTCATTATGTTGCTGTTTAGCAGTGTTTCCTGTCCAGAAATATGCTTATTTATCCTATTTAAAGTTCACATAAAATATGATCAATAGTTAGCAATTTATTTACTATAGCGTTCTTAGGCAATGTGGGGCTCAAGTCTTATCTTTCTTAAAAAGACATACAATCACATGATTTTTAAAAGGTACTTTATAAATGATATTGAAGTATGTTATCTCACATTTTACAAAATGCTAATTGATTTTTAAGAGAAATGTCTCTATTATTCCCACTCTTGGAAATTCTTTGAAAAAATGAACAGGGTAGAGTCTTTCATATATTTTGCTGCAAGCATATAGAGCTAAACAATCATGAATACCAAGCTGAAGTATCATGAAATTGATTCTGAAAAGGGCTGGAAAGAGGGAAACTTGTCCTTTGTTAATGGCCTTGCTCTGGAGAGATTCTTTAACTGGAACTTACAACATAGTTTGTCAGGACTTATGTAATCTCCTGTTCTTTGACCACCATGTACATTTTGAATAAATTTCTGGGACAAAGATGATCTCTCACTTCTTTCTCGAAAATGCCAAAAGAATGTAGCTAACATTCCTGGTTATTAATTTCTTAGAAGTAGTGTAAATTATAGCAGGAATTTATTCCCCAAACTAATAAGATAATGTTTTTCTGTGGCATTCATAAATTTTAGAAAAGGTGGTTAAATTGATCATATAAGAAATAATAAAAAAACTAATAATAATAAAACCAACCAACCAACCAACCAACCAACCAACCACAACAACAACAAAACAAACAGAAAAACTGAGGTCCTTTTCCCAGTGTTAAGCACCAACAGTTACAGGATGATTTTTAGAAGCTGCCCAGCTAAGTAATGTGAGAGTAATTCCTCAATCCTGCCTTGTGCTGCCCCTCCCTCCCCCCCACCCCCCACCCCCCACCCCCCCAACATTTTTAGAATTATTTTCCAGTAGATAACACAGATTTTCCCTGCCCCCCGCCCCCATTGATGATTGTTTAATTTATTTTTGATGAATTGTTTAGTATTTTAGTTGCAGAAGTACTAATAGAAGTGGGATGGCATGCTAGGCAGTTTACATTCGCAGAATTAGTCTCCAATTCAGGGAGCTTACAAATAGAGATGATTGAAGGTTTTTGAAGGACAGATTAAACAAACAAACAAACAAAACATGCAAAGGCACCAAAATATTAAAAACAACAACAACGACAACAAAAAACAGTATTAATTATGCTGAAACAATTTTTAGGAATGTCAGGAGACAGTATTGAAAATTCAGAGGAATGAAAATTATAATTACTAAAAATCTCAAGAAGTGGAAAATGTTTTTGAACTTCCTACAGTACTTTCATTGTTTTTCAGATAACTTTCTGTTATGTATGTAGTGGCAGTATTAGACTAGTATATTCTATGATGAATTATATATAACACAGTTATCTTATTAACTCTATCATCAAGTTGGAGAACAATAGGAGAGTTAATCTTGTAACTTTTCTGATATTGATGCCTTTAAGAGGAAAAATGAATTAAGATGGAAATTTTCTAACCATCCAATTGTAGGGATTGTTTACATAGCCACACAGCAAGGTAAACAGATTCACCCATTAAATTTATTAATTAATCTTAATTAATCTTTTAATCAATTAATCTTTTTTGGACCAAAAATTATTTGGGTGTTATACTGATGGCAGATGAAAAAATGAGAGGATGTATTTTCAGCCCTTTTCTGGGCATGTGTCTTTGTAGAAATTAATGATTAAGTACTGATTGATCATAACAGTTAGTTGTTACACACATTCAGCTATTGTGAATATTTTGACCAAAACAGCCCACTGGAGAGCACTGGTTACTTATTTCACTATCTTAGTGGTGCACATACTTTTACCCTCTGTTTTTCTTTTCTTTTTTTTTCTTGCCTCTCTCTAAAACAGTTTTCAATGTATTTTGACCTTTCTAATTATTTCCCTTAGGAAAATTATGTATTTTTCCATACCTGAACATGTCAGTTGCCAATATTGGACTATTGTCCATCAGGTAAAACTTTTGTTTCAACATATGGTAACCTTTTCCTGTCTTCCATCCTGTGGGTAATTCTGATTTCAAAAATCAGAATGCCCTGATTGATACAATTTTAAAAAGAAGAAATACTAATATAGGGATGCCAGTTTTTTGGTGCAATTTCTACAGCTTGCATTAAGGAATAAGACTTCATATATGTATCAGATGCAAGTGCTGTGTGTGCAGAAGAGCAAATGGACCACACGCTTCTGCACAGAAGGGCATCTCTCCAAGGATCCCCACAGCTCAGTGAACATTTTAGAGGATTCCTTTCTGCCAATGCCACTGTCATTTTCATGGACATTAGGGCTTCAACATGAAACATTTTTTTACAACTGTAGGTAAGAACTCCACTTTGAGAGATGTCAAGGATAAAGTTTTTGATCTCTATTGATCAGTGTTTCTCTAGCAGAAAGGCTTATTTTCATGTATATGCCTAAAAGATTTAAGGCTATGATCCAGCAAAGTGTATGCTTAATTTTCTCAGCATTCTGAATCAATATCAGTATATATGTTTAGAAAGGTATAGATATGGATAAAGTAAAATAAAAAATATTTATGTATACACATTGATTGAAGAGACAAAATAGAGATAATATTTAAGGAAAAGGTAACACCCTATTTTATTTTTTATTATTATTATATTTATTTTTTTTCCAAGTAGCAGCATTTTCTGTTCTTGTACAGACAAGTTGGAAGATCGGAAAATAAATTTATATATGTATTTTTTTCCTTTGTAAACCAGGATTATGCTCAGGAATGTACCAAACTGGTCATTCTTGATTGCTAACTGCCCTGGCTGGGATCTTCTGCTGTAACAAAGAACTACTTAGAAAGTAGAGAAATTTCATCAGTGTATAACTTTTCCAGGATTCTTTAAGCCAAATCAGTTTAGTCTTACTCTTAAATGCTAGATCAAACTGTATTTGCTGTGCAAGCTTAAGATCTCCTGTCTACATGCATTTATCTCCTAAGTCTGTCAGGCATCGGATACTACAGGTATCACACTGATAATGGTGAAGACAGTAGTAACAGTAATTTTGTTCTAATAAACACTCTTTTCTTACTGAGAACATAGGAACAGCCATATTTTCCTTCTCTTTCAGAAGGAGATGTTTTCCTAGGGAAGTATTTAACCTTCCTTAATACATGCTGTACAAAAACTGATTCTCATAAAACGGGCCTATTATGTGTTTGTGCATGTCACCTCTGCTGACTTCTCTGAGATAGGTTCTGACTCCTTTTACTTCTATTGGCAATATGGACTCAATGCAGTGCAGGCAAAACCTTCAATGCAGGTTCTATTCTAGTCCTCCGAAATTATCTTCTGGATAAATGCTATTACAAAACCTTTAGAAGATGGTGAGTAGGGAAAATTAAAATATGGATTAGGGTGATGTGAATGAAAGGAACAGCTAGGTTCTCAGATTTGGAAATGTATATTCCGGTCTATAAATTCAAAAAGACACATTTCTAGTTTAAATTAAAGAGTTTTTGACATGGAAATAATTGTTAGGAAAACTGTCATTATATAACACAATTTTAATCACTTTTCAGACTAGAGATACACTGAATTGCAAATACAAGCCACTATGACCTGATTATACAACACTAGAGGAAGAAAAAGGTAAACTACATCTAAACCGATTAGGATATTTATTTAATTCCATACTTATTACTTTCTGTACATAGTTCAAAGGTCTGAGGTAATGGTGACTCATATTCTTCTTTTGATTTTACATCTGTTAACTTATTTTTAAAACTTTTAAAGTTCAGCTTGTCAGCTTTCTGTCAAAAGAAACAACTATGAAGACACTTCTTAGTCCCCCTTTCAGAGTTATTTAAAACAAAAATTTCTCTAAATTTCTTGCAAGATATACAATTTACAAATTTGCTGGCTAAGGTTCTAATATTGTCTTGTAACTTTTACCCTTTACTGAATAAAATACAAGTTCTGAATGGACAAATTATCTTTGCATTCCCAGTTACTTCCTGCAGTAATTTCCATTGATTGGAGTGCATGTGCTTGTGAAAATGGAGATGATCAACTGCACTGAGTCAACAAAACACTCATTATACTAGGAAATGCTTTTATTATCACGTAGCAAGAGGAGCGTTATGGACCATTGTTTTATTTATCTCCCAGAAGGATTTTCCAGTGTACTTACAATCCCAGAAATGGATGCTCTATTACATGTTCAAAGAAATTCCTGACAAGAGCTGGGGAAGTGTAAGCTCCATGTACACATTCTTTATGAATGTACTGAAATTTCAGCATTCATTTTAAGGGGTAATTCTTATGGGAAAGCAACCAAACTCACAAAAAGAAAAAAAAAATCTCTCATGATAAATAATACAGTATCTAATTATTGCTGTTTTTTCTTCTGGAAAGATATGACAGTAACATTCATCATTTTTCATCTTTCACTGTATGGAAACAAATCACACCAACTATTTGAATACTACACCAGAGAGGTTCTTCCTGTGTTTTCCCTAAGTCTACCCTTAATGAAGGGTGTTGTTTTTTCCCCCGCATATATTATTCTCTTTCACTAAGTGTTTGGTACAAACTGACTGTTAATTTATCAAGTACATGTAACGGATGTTGCATATTTGAGTGAACTGAATTTGAGTTCAGCATATTAGCTGAACTTCTAAAGTTTGTGTTTATTCATTCACATCTTTGGGAAGCCCATTGCCAAAATTTAACAAAAGCCTTTCAGACCTGCTGATTAGCATGGGAATATCACCAGATTGCTAATGGATTCCACTTTTCTCTGTCTAGTTAAAAATTGAGAAATATACACCTCTGGTATTTTGTACTTCTGGTTGCAGCTAAAGCAAGAAGCACAGAATATTTTTTAAAGTAGACTGTTTCCTGATGAATGCTAAAAAGCACACAAACATTTGGATCAAAGAGATATTGCTTGAGTCAAGAGGTATAATGTTAAATGTCTATTCCACTTTTCCATCTAATAGGATATTTTTTACTTTGTCACACATAAGCTTTTAAATGTTTACTCATGATTCTTACTATCCTGGATTTAATTCAGTTTTCTTAGTACAAGCATAAGAAATCCCCTCACATTAAACTAAATACAGGGAGAAAGCTAGATTTCCACATCTGTTAGAGAATTTATAGAAGTCATTAGAGCTGTAATAATATATAATTATATAGGACTGACTGCGGTCAGAATCAAGACTAGTAAATGTTGGTACACTAGCAGCATTAAACAAAAAAAAAAAGATTATTTTTAGTTTGTTTGTTCATTTATACTTATCAAACAAGTCAGCCAGCCACAGACGGATGTAACAGAGGAGTGTGTAAAAGCTCTATTTTTGCAGACTAACCAAACAACTTTTTAATGTCACTGTTTAGCTTGTAAACGAGTGTGTGGTTTTTAATATTTGTTAGAAATTAAAGCAAATTCAAAATAGCAGTATGAAAGATACCTTTCAGAATGTTTAACCAGGAAGTAAAAGGAGCTCTGCCTTCTCGATCTATGAGAATGATCTGCTGGATTTATGTACTCAGTCTCTTCCCACAAATGTGAAGGACAATTTTGTCTAACACTTCAGTTGTTTAAAACACTTCAAAGTGAGCTTAGATTGGCTGCTTGCAAGAGATGAGGAAACAGTTATTTTCTTTCTACATGTGACTTGAGGGCTTTGGCTTTTTCCTGCTTGTGTCTGAGCTTAATATTGCAGATATACACATGAAGCCTAGCAGCAGAGCAGTGATTGCATAGCACCACTCAGAGGGCAAGTATATTTCCATTTCTTTTACATGCATCATTTAGTGTTTGATGAAGTGATTTTGCATGTCCTTTAGGTAATCAAGGTCTACAGAGATAAAGGAAGAAAGAAGGAAATAAATAAAATAAATTAAAAAAAAAAGGAAGGAGACAAAGAAGGGAAAGCAAGCAAGCAAGAAAATGAAAGAAACTTCATCAAGTAAAGTAATTATTGGAACGTTGAGCATCAATGACATTGTTATTCTGTCACTCTCCTGCACACATGTCAAGATACCACGTATCCTCAAGACATGGCATGTGTGTGTTGTGCTACAAAGGGGACAGAAAACAACAGCAAAAAATTACATGCAATCCTTGGTAATTCCAGCTTCTTCTGGATGTATAGGATAGGATTTCTGAAACAGCGAAAGCTGCTGGAGGAAGTATCACAGTCAGGTCAGATCTGCAGCAGCCTTTCAACACCCTAAAACTGAGAGGCATTGCCTGGAGAATGACTGAAACAACAGTGTCCACATTCCTTGCAATAGTCTGTCTTGAAAATTCATTTTAAGTTCCCACTGTAACTTTATAGTATTTTCTAATAGGAAGATGACTCTAGTGTGCCATCACCAGCCCCGTCATCAAGCACAAATCTCTTCTGGACTGAGCAAATCAAGGCAGAGTATAGAAAAATACAAAGTGGGCATTATTACTCTGAACATTGCATTATTTTTAATTGTCATTGTGTTTTGTTTTACATCTCAGAAAGAATCCTTGAAGCTTAATTTCCATTTCTCCCATCTCCCTCCAGCCCTTTTATATTTTCTCATGCATGCTGAAGTCTAATAAATATTTCTGATTTCTTATTCATTTTGGAATAAATCTACTATGAGCTCTATAGGCATGTTAGACCCCTTAATGCAACATTACATGCTTCTAAACTTTTCATAACATTAACATAATTATTATAGTTTGGAAATAATATGACAGTTTGTAAGTAACAAAAGCCATTGAAACTTATGTTTCTGACACTGAAGTCCAGTGTCACAATCCCCAAACTAGACAGTCCACTTCACCCAAACTACACAGTCCTCTTCACTGTAGGGAAGGCATATTCAGTAGTAATCACAGAATCACAGACCAGTTGAGGTTGGCAGCGGCCTCTGAAAGTCACCTAACCCAACACCGCTGGCTCTTATCAGCCAGTTTCCTGGTACCAGCTCTGACTTCAAGAACAACGTATTCGCTAGGTGCAATGTAGTGTGTGCCTTGCTTAGTCCCCCTTATATAGAGAGTGTGATAATGCAGCAATATTATTGAGTTGATCATGTATATGGGTAAACTTTTATGTAAATATTATGGCCTTTTTTTTTTGGAGTTATCAGAACCGTACAATGTTGGTGATATGGTAATGCATTAAGTATACAGAATCTATCAATTAATGAAACCACATTCTTTCATTTACAAATAATTGCTAGTATTGTGATGCCAAATTAGGGGGACACCTGATATTCACAATGCTCTATTTTAGACTTTTCAGATTAAGCAATATATGCTATTATGACAGGCATATGTACCACTATGTTAGCTTTTTGAAAACGTTTAATTAAGTCTAGTGATTAAAATGGTGATTAAAAGCTTGCTAGTCAGACTTCTTCCCTTTTCTGTGCTCCCCAGTATAACCTGTTAAAAGCCAGCTGAAGAAAAGATATTATGTATGGGATTCTACTCCAGATTTACGTAGGTTGAAAGTGTGTGCTTCCAGTGTATTCAGAAAAGATCTAGTCAGCACATTTGGTGCCAACTGGAGAGCAAATCTGTGCTCAGATGGAACTGTCTGCTTCTGGGAGAGCTGAACACAGATCTGCAGCTGGTCAGAACCTCAAGAATTGTCCTGTAAAGGCAGGGAAAGAAAAAAAGTGACTGATTAGAGGAGGTTTGCTAAGCAAAGAAAATAAGATGCAGGAATCACAAAACGATTCTCTACAGCTTAATACATGCTACCTGGCTAGGGACCTGGAGAAAGTGGCCCTTATTGACACAGTTGTGTATGAACAAAACTACAGTAACATACTTCAGTTCAAAATCAGATCAAAATCAGAAACTCAGAGAACATATTCCTACATAGAAAAAATAAATCAAGCTGAAAGCCTTGCTAGCCTATTCCTTTCAGAACATTCAGAAATACCTTTTTTTTCTGTTGTTGTTGTTCTCAAAACTTGTTGATGTACTGGGATTCTCTGAGGACAAGGGCTCTAAAATAAAGGGCTCTAAAATAAAGTACCCTTTCCTTACCACCATTTAATATTTTGACGAGAAATATGTTATAATCACAAATGTGGAAATGGTTTAACCAGATCTGTTAATGTGATATGATATCCATAAAAAAAGATGATAGCTTTTATTCTGTATAAACATAGTCTCATGTTGCCTAGGTTGAAGTAAAGGAGCTATACATTGATGACAAGCTTAAGTGTGAGGTGAAAAAAAGTAGAAAAAATATAATGTTATTTATTCTTCACCTACGAAACCTACTCCATGGTCTTATTAATGTCTACAGTGCAAACTAGAGAAAGCGGGAGGAACAAAAGAGCTATTTAATTTGTTTTGACTGAAGACACTGCTTGAAATTATTTAATTTGATCCAATTTTTCTAGGTAGTAGTAGAAACAAATGAAAGATGCTAAGAAAAGGTTCATAATGCTTCAGTTCAGATTAAACAGTGAAAGACATTTATTCCTTCCTCTAAATATGGCTACCTCAGAGATATAAAAAAGGAGTTAGAAAAAAAGAGCTTAAATTAAAATATTTTGAGACAAATGCTGTCTTTTCCCTGAAAATATTTTTTATAGAATTTAATGTGAAACAGTCTCAAGAAATGTTCTAGCTTTAGGGTTATACGTTAAATAATTAATAAATAATTGTAATTCATGGAGATATGAATATTTAAGCCCACCTTAGAGCTAACAGACTGACCCAGTTTGGTAGGTCAAGCTTTTCATTCAACCCAGTACCAACCATGGACACTATCTATAGCTGAATTTATAATACTGAGAAATGATCAGTAATCTCTAGACTGGGAGTAAGGCCACTAGCAAGTATAAACATACACTGAACTTTGTATTTCAGTTTCAATCTCCTTTGATAAACATTATCTAACCCCCAATCTATTGGGTGTTATTTGCTTACCACCTCCCCCCCCACCCCCCCCGAAAAATATAAAAATCTTGCTATTGTCTTCACTGCTGCGGAGCCATGTTGTAGTATTTTCTATTGGAACTGTGGGGTATATTTTTGTTTGTTTATTTATTTATTTATTTAGCATGTAAAGTGAAGAATATGCCAGGCCCCTATTTGAAAAAAAAAATGCCTTTGGGCTTATTTTGAAAACTAAATTAGGAAAACAAATATGGATGGGTTATTTTGTAAGGTGCTCTTTGAAGTTACTCAAGAATTGCAATGGTTTTGGAAGGCATTTTTTGCTTCATGTAACCGGACTTATATTTATTGTGCAATCTATGTATGCCCTGAAATAGTATTTTTTTTTTTTAACCTGGAAGAGAAACTGATTAAAAACCAAGGTCCAATACTTAATTTTACACTTTTTATATAAATTTCAATAGGATAAACATAAATTATTTATTTTTATTTCAGTGGTGTTGCTATCCTGACAGGTGAATAAGTTCAGCAAGGAAAAGGTTGAACTTTCCAATGCTTAAAGGATGGGAAACATTCTCAGGACTTAATGGAAAAGAGACAGAAAGATTCAGTAGGTGGCAGTCTTTCCTTTGAATGTTTTCAGTACCAAATACTCTTCTTAAATTGCTTCTGAAAGCTGTTGTCTTTTAATAGGACCTTAAAATAAAGAGGTGCCCTCAAGTGGTTATTATAGATTGTATGGGATGCTTTAGAAGAATAGTGCTTGCCTTAACCAATTTTTATGTCAGAAAATTATATTCTATTGGCTTTCATTTCCTCAGTTATGTCAATTGAGTATCGTTCCTTTCCCAAAATCTAGAGAATTAGATTAGAAAATCTAGAGAATTTTTGTGCTCTTTGGAACAATGGCATTATCTCTCAGTGAAGTTGTTGCAATGTTGCAATGAATTTAAGCACATTCAGGTCCTCTTACCTTGCAACACTGTAGTTATAAGACTGTTTACTAGCTGTTTTAGGATCACAGAGCAATGAATGGATTACAAAAGCACAGTATTTTTTGTCTGGGCAGGATTTGCACACTTGTTTCAACTTTTTTTTTTTTTTTTTAAGGAAAAAAAATGTTTTTAACCTCAAAGTAGTGAACTTACATTTTAAGAGTTTACTTAAATTTACTTACATGTTTACTTACATGTTTACTTAAATTTACTTACAATGTTTACTTACATTTTTAACAACAACAACAAAAAAAGATGTAAATGACAATATCAGTATAAAAGACAGAATATTGGGGACTAGCCAAATCAAGCACACAAACCTTTAGTATCATCAATACTAGCAGATACATATGTTCTTATAAATTAATGCACATTTGTGCACATGCATCTTTGAGATAATATCAGTTAAGCAAAGTTCTGGTATCTTGTATCTGTTCATCTCTTTTGTGAATTATATACGTTTATCTCTCCAAAAGTGGGGCATTATTTTCAACACTGAATAATTTATTTAGTCATATTTGTAGTTATTAATGAAAAATCTTGGTTTCATAGTATCATTTCATTAGGCAATGTGTGTTGTATTTTAATACCCCTTGCTTTCTACTCTTCTTCTTCCTCCCTCAATAAACAAATGAAAAAATATTTTTATTATTGTATACTGATTACGTATATATCAATGTGTATATATAAAATAATATTTTTATTCTATTATATTTATGTTGAAGAACTGTGAATATTTAAAATGTTTTTGATGAAGGACTTGAGAAGAAACATTGGAACTAATGAACAAACTGAAGAAATATGGAAACACATTTCAAAATATATCTATCTTCTTGTCTGGCGTTGTAACTTTATGTGTCTCATTTCACCCAAAATCTTTTTTTTTTTTTTTTTTTTTTTGAGTCACAATTTTAAATAGCAGATTTAACTTCAACTTTTTCTTGCAAAGTTAAAATATTTATGATTTTATTTTGGTATATTTACCAGTAGTAAAAGAAGTAGGAAATATACAGTTTTCCTGATGCACACTGATATATGTAATGGCCCAATGGAATGCTACAGGAGGAGTGGATAAGTAGATTAGAAGATGCAAAAAATGTCAGTGTACAGCATAATTTAGTTTCCTGCACGGCTCTTGTGTACCTCTCAGGCTAGCTTTCCTGGTAGCTGGCAGACTTCAAAGACTAAATGTGCCTATCTAGCATGCCCATCCACCAACAGTTTTGATAGTCAGATCTGATATACCATTCCCTTATGCTATTCATACCATAGCCTACATAAATTATGACTCCTCTACTAACAGTTCTAAAGGGAGAACCAGGTTTGTTAACATGTCTTTTCTACTTCTGTAGACATTGACATAATTTGTCTATTGAAGAGTAGTTTGTCTCTAAAACTCATATTGTAAAGATGTCTCCTTCTTACCAAGTGTGATTTTCAGTCCTGCAGTTTTAATATATGTATATTCTTGGTAATTTTACAGAGCCAATATGGTTATTTTTCCTTCTCTTATCCAATTCATGTTATATTAACTAAGTGGCAGTGCTAAGATCTATTTTTCATCCTTCCCTACATTTAGTAGAGGAGAAAGATTACACTGAAGTATATAAATGTAGGAGCTGGATCAGACTTTTTCTTCTAGTAGATGTTGCTCAATGAGGAAAGGATGCCCTTTGATCTTCTGATCACAGTTTCTAAGAGTAAGAATCAGATTTTATTTATTTATGTATTTATTTATTTATGTATTTATTTATTTATTTATTTATGTAAATGCATTAATATACACTCTATGGTCTGTGAGGTATTGAGGGAAAATAGTTATTCTCACACTTCAAAAAATCAGTTGAAAATACTTGTAACACCATTCTCTCTTCTCTTTAAAAAGTAGTAAAATAACATCTTGGAACTCTCTGAGATACAGAACTAGTAGAGAATACATAAGCCCAGTTTCTAAAGGCCTACTTCATATAATTCTGGGTAGACTTCACTGACTGCTAAATAGATTTTGTATAGAGGTTAAGGCATGTTAACCTTTTATAACAAGGTCACCCAGCTAGTAGACCAAGGGAAGCCAGCTGATGTAATCTTTCTGGATTTCAGTGAAGCTTTCAATATGGTTTCTCACAGTATTCTTCTGGAAAAAATGTCCAGCACACAGCTAGATAAATACATAATATGATGGGTGAACAGCTGGCTGATGGATCGGGCTCAAAGGGTTATATTGAATGGGGTTACACCAGGCTGGCAACCAGTCACTAGTGGGGTTCTCCAGGGCTCTATTTTGAGGTCAGTTCTCTTCAATATTTTCATAAATGACTTGGATGTAGGACTTGAAGGTATACTGAATAAGTTTGCAGATGACACTACATTGGAAGGAACAGTTGATTCTGTTGAGGGTAGAGAGGACTTGCAGAGAGAACTTGACAAATCTGAGGTCTGGGCAATCACCAACAATGAAGTTTAATAAGAACAAGTATGAGATTCTGCATCTGGGTTGGGGCAACCTTGGGTATATGTACAAACTCAGGGCCAAGTGGCTGGAGAGCAGCCCCACAGAAAGGGAGTTTTGGTCGATGGCAAGTTGAATATGAGTCAACGGTGTGCCCTGGCAGCCAGGAGGGCTCACTTTATCCTGGGGTGCATCAAGCACAGCATTGCTAGCTGGTTGAGGGAAGTGGTTGGCCCACTGTACTCTGTGTTGGTGTGTCCTCACCTCAAGTGCTGCATGCAGTTTTGGGTACCACAGTATAAGAAGGAAATAAAATTATTAGAGAGTTTCTAAAGGAGGGCTACAAAGATGGTGAAGGGTCTAGAGGTGATGGCACATAAGCAGAGTCTGAAGTCACTTGGGTTGTTCAGCCTGTTCAGAAGAGACTGAGGGAGGCCTCACGGTGGCCTACAGCTTCCTCATGAGGGAGCAGGCGCTGATCTCTTCTTTCTGGTTACCAGCAGAGGTTCAGGTTTGATATTAGGAAAAGGTTCTTTCCAAGAGGATGGTTGGGTGCTGGAACAGGCTCCCCAAGGAAGTGGTCACAACACCAAGCCTGACGGAGTTCAAAAAGTGTTCGACAATGTGCTCAGACGTACTGCCTGATTTTTAGTGGTCCTGTGTGGAGACAGGTTCCTTCCAACTCATGATTCTGTGATTCTGTGCTGATCTTTACCTGTGGAACCTTGTATGACTTAGGGGTCTGGTTTCAGAGCTAATCATGTGCTGTCATAGCTGAAGTTAATTCCTAGGTTTAAGATCGGATAAGTTGGTGGCAATTAATATTTTATTATTATTTTTATTACTAATTGAGGATGAGAAGGAAGGATTTGTCTTCTCAAGAATTTGACCCCTGCATATTCTGAAGCCTGAAGGATTTTTTTTTCTTTTTCTCTCCTTCTCTTCAGTATTTTAAGAGAGAGGAAGAGTTGTAACACATTGATAAAGATACTGGTATCACTAACATTTGAGAGTGTTGCTTTATTTTACTGGAATGTATTCATTTATTCTGAGCAAAACTGGGATGTACTGCTTTCCTTTATGTTCAGCAAGGATTCAGGATATATAATATGGTTCCCCTTCCTTAATGGGAAAATATTAATTAGAGACACATAATGAACATAGGATTCTTGTGGGTGATCCTCTATTTCTTCCTGTTTTTCTAGACTTTGAGGAGCAGCTGTCATATGAAGATATTATGAACTGGGAAATTGAA
Organism: Anser cygnoides; assembly: GCF_040182565.1. NCBI lineage: Eukaryota > Metazoa > Chordata > Aves > Anseriformes > Anatidae > Anser > Anser cygnoides. The sequence continues at coordinate 125,125,756 of NC_089873.1, read as the reverse complement.
AATGGTATGTGGCTGCCCCACAAGAGAGATTTTTGTGTTGACTAGACCTAAGAAAATATTTTGACTATGATTCAATTTTTCCCTGTCTTCTATTTATTTGAAAATTTCTACTGAGAGACTTGATATTCTTAACATTCTTCATTTCTTTAAGTCTGAAGGTGAACTATGATAACCAGGACAAGAAATCAGATAGCCATTGCCATTACTTGAAGTTCAGCTGCAGGATTTGGTAGGACCTAATAGAGAGGTGAAGGTAGGGTGTCTGCCTTAGGAAAAAAAAGGTGCAATGGAGGTCCTAGGTGCTAAACAACTGATGTTCTGGACCTATCAAGTGTTTTTATTTGCTTAAATGATGGACCTGAAGTTGACAGTATCAACTGTTACAGGCTGTAACAGTTATGGGCAAGACAATGGATCAGGAGGAGTTTGACTACAGAGAAGAAGAGTGGTCCAAGAAGAAGCAGGATTTCAGTGGGGCATGGTCAAAAGAAGGAAGTGGAAAGAAGGCAGGAAGAGGCTTAGTCATATCAGTCCTAGAAAATGATCATTTATACGGCTGATGCTCAGTTTATCAGTTCATCTGATAGTGTGACCTGTCATCCTGTGGTTGCTGGGGGCTTACTTGTATCTAAATAATTTTCACTCTCAGCAGTTATCCCCAGCAGTCTGTGAAGAAGCTGGAAGATAGGGAGATATAGCCAGGTACTGTATGACTTCTGCTGTTTGGGTGCTTGCCTGCCCACTCCTTTCACAAGCATTTCCCTGTGGCAAGCATCTCCCTGAAAGCTGGTGAAAGGCTTTGAACTGTTTTACAAAATGCAGTTGGCAGAGGAAAAGTGCTTTACATGAAGAAAGCTGGAGCACAGTGTTTTCCCAGCTGCTCTGAGACACCATATGTTTGCTGCATGGCTACTAATGCTACTTGTTATTTTTTCAGGAGTGTTTACAGGTGTAACCCACTGTAGTGATACTTTTATAAGAATAAGAGTACTTCTATTATGGGACAGTATGTCCCTGGGGTTAATGCCAGAGTCAGGTCTGTCAAGGTAGCTGACACAAGGTGCCATGAGGAATATGAAGATCAAGACAATCAGTATTACCATCTCATGTGATACTTTTGGAGCAAGTCTCACAAATCTTTTTGACTTGGTCAACAGAGCAATTGAGATTCAGCTGATATGGATACTAGAATTACATTCTTCTGATGGCATTTTAGATGTGACTTTTGCAAAGTCCATTAACAACATCAAAGCTATAGGATTTAGTACAGTAAACTCACTTGGTGTATAACAAATGGAATGTGCCTCTCCCATATTTCCAGACTTAACAGGGACTGCTATTTGCCAAGGAGTCAAGCAATTTATTTGCAAGGGGAGAACTTTCTCTTTTCTATCCCAAGTAGTAGCCTGGACAAAAAACAGGAAGTCAAAAATCAGGGTAGGGGATATGGTGCTGAATAAATGCATGTTTTTTATACAGTATAATATGAAGAGGTCAGTGGCATATTATGGCTAAAGATTTGCAATCAATGGAAGGGCTAGAAATAGGACACACAGACAGTACTGGGGGAGTTATCTGTGGGGATGGAAATTAGCCAAGGTTTTAAAGTTACAAGGCCCTATTTTTCAAAAAGACACTGACAGGAGCCCATCTTTGTACTACTACAGAGCCTCAGATAATGATAGTATTGATTACATAAAATGTATTACTCATCATTTATTGTCTTGGCTGCAGTTGCAATCAGGAACTCGTGAAGTGAGGCACTAAGTCTCTGATCTGATTCCTACAGAACATCCAAACACGGTCACAAGAAGACCTTGATGAGTCAGTGCAGAAGCAAAGGTTGTACTGATCACTGGACATATCCCACCTCTTTCATGATGCAAATTAAAGAACCAGTTTTCAAGGTAGAAAGCAGTTAGGAAACTCTTTGTCAGACACAGCAAACTGGGCCATTTGCCTGGTGGTGTCACTTCACCAAAGCAGTCTGTGCAGATTACTGGCTACAACTGTTGTAGAGGGAGGGATATGTTATCAACTCAATGTGACCAGAGCTATGAAGGATGACAAGAAAGTATGGGGTTCCGCTTGAGTTAGTCTAAAGGTATTATCATTGTAACACATCATTATTTTGCACAATGAAAACAATGGTCAGATTTCAGTGGGGATATGGTATTTCAGGTCATGCTGGACTCTAAATTTTTCAAAGAGAATGTGGTGCTTATAAAAGTCTGTCAGTAAGCTAGAGAATTAGAGATGTTTTTCTCCTTTTGGTAGCAAGGATATCTTGGTAGGAGGAACTGGGAAAAAAATAAAAAAAAAAAAGGATTTGCCTTCCTTCTTCTTAACCATAAATAAGTTATATGGCTATATGGGTACACTGGGCTGGTGAGATCAAAGTTGTATCTTCCTCATGGCATGACAAAAACATCATCAGTGTTTACTGTTTTGAAGTCTTATAACTCACACCTATTTTCAATGGGATCAAAACAAAATTAGAAAGGTAGCTGGAATGGAATTAAATGGGAAAGAAAAGAAGTTTCCTTGGTTGCTCTGGATGGGTTACATGACCAATCTAGTATCTGTTTGATCTAGTCAGTGATACAGTTGAGAGAGGTAGTTACTTTGCCGGATGACAAGGATTCATCATCAGAATGTAACAAACACTCAATGGTAGATTGCAAACATTGAGATTACAAAACTTGTGTGTAAGGAAATACACTGTGGTTGATTAGGTACATTTAGTAATGATGGAGTTCATCTGCCAGCTAAAGATTAGGCAAAACCAAAGAACCAACAAAAGAAAGAAAGAAACAAACAAAAACAAACAAGCAAACAAACAAAAACAACTATTTAAATTGTGTAACAACAGAATCACAGAATCACAAAATCACAGAATTTGGAAGGGAAGTTAAGGTTGGAAGGGACCTCTGGAGGGTATATAGTCCAACCCCCCTGCTCAAGCAGGGACAACTAGAGCAGGTTGCCCAGGGTGTCCAGGAGACTTCTGAAGATCTCCAAGGGGAGAGACTCTACTACCTCTCTGGGAAACCGGTTCTGGTGCTCCATGACCTGCACTGTAGAGAAGTGCTTCCTGACGCTAAAATGGAACCTTTTGTGTTCCAGTTTGTGCCCATTGCCTCTTGTCCTGGCACTGGGCACCACTGAAAAGAGCTTGGCTCTATCTTCTTTGCAGCCTCCCTTCAAGCATTTATGTGCATTGATAAGACCAACCCTGTTGAAGATCAGTCCTCTTCTCCAGGTTGAACAGTCCCATCTCTCTCAGCCTCTCCTCATAGGAGAGGAGCTCAGGTCCCTTGATTATCTTGGTGGTCCTCCAAGTCTTTATGGACCCTTTCCAGTACGTCCATGTCTCTCTCGTACTGTTGAGTGAAGAACTGGACACAGTACTCCAGGTGTGGCCTCACCAACGCTGAGAAGAGTGGAAGGATCACCTTTCTTGACCTACTGGTGATACTTTGCCTAATGCAGCCAAGAATACTGTTAGCCTTCTTAGTGGCAAGGGCATTTTGCTGACTCATGTTCAACTTACCAGCTGGGTGACACCCAACATGCACTGGTGCATGGGGTTGTTCCTCTCCAGGTGCAAGACTTGGCACTTCTCCTTGTTGAACTACACGAGACTCCTGTCAGCCCACCTCTCTGGCCTGTCAAGGTCCCTCTGGATGGCTTTGCAGCCACTTTCCTCAGTTTCATATAATTTGCGAAGGTGCACTCTACCCCATCATCCAGATCATTAACAAAAATGCTAAGAAAGACTGGACCCAGTATTGACACTTGGGTTATTCTGCTTGTTACTGGCTTCCTACTAGACTTTGCACAACTGGCCAATTAAACTTAATAATTATAAGGAAAAAAAAATGTAAGTTTGTCCAGGTATAATATCTGTAAGGAGTTCTTTCTGTGTAGTACATAGTGGAATCCAGCTGAATAGCACAGAGTCAGCCCTAAGTACAAGATTAAGTAGTTTGCTTATGAGACAACATACAGAAAATAGAAGAAAATATTGGAAAATTGGGTTGTAGGCTTTAAATTTTGCTTAGGGTGGGGAGGGGAGAGAAACTTCAGGAGACATACATACAATCTTTTCAGCTATGTTCATCACCTGTATACATTCTATAAGACACATTACTGCTTAACTATATGTATACTGTTAGAAAGGTGCAGGCTGTGTTATATTTATATTTCAATTTCTGTCATTCAGCATTTGAATGGTTGTGGTAGTGTCCATGTAGGCTTAAATCTAGTCATAAAAATGTGTATTTTCCTCTCTCAATTTTCTAATGAGAATTTTATCCACTTGCCACTTCAGACTGGCCAAACTGGATAAAAATAAATATTTTAAATCTGTTTATTACACATATTAATAGACTGAAAGAAAAGAAAAGAAAAGAAAAGAAAAGAAAAGAAAAGAAAAGAAAAGAAAAGAAAAGAAAAGAAAAGAAAAGAAAAGAAAAGAAAAGAAAAGAAAAGAAAAGAAAAGAAAAGAAAAGAAAAGAAAAGAAAAGAAAAGAAAAGAAAAGAAAAGAAAAGAAAAGAAAAGAAAAGAAAAGAAAAGAAAAGAAAAGAAAAGAAAAGAAAGAAAAGAAAAGAAAAGAAAAGAAAAGAAAAGAAAAGAAAAGAAAAGAAAAGAAAAGAAAAGAAAAGAAAAGAAAAGAAAAGAAAAGAAAAGAAAAGAAAAGAAAAGAAAAGAAAAGAAAAGAAAAGAAAAGAAAAGAAAAGAAAAGAAAAGAAAAGAAAAGAAAAGAAAAGAAAAGAAAAGAAAAGAAAAGAAAAGAAAAGAAAAGAAAAGAAAAGAAAAGAAGAAAAGAAAAGAAAAAGAAAACCCTTTACATATTTATTTTGCCCCTTACATTATGCAAATATTCTAAGATGGGATTAAAAGATACCCGTGCCTACCAGAAAGACTCACAATATTGATGTAACTAGATTCTTCATCTATCCTTTTTTTTTTTTTTTAATAGTTAACACTCAGTGTGTGAATCATGGCTTTCCATTGCAGCCACAGAAGACCAAAACACTGAAAACCAAATATTGACGTATGCCATCTACACACAGTAAAACACCAGGATATACCAAATATGTTAAAAGCAAATATCAGTAAATAGGGCCTTTTACCCAGATGAAAATCTTACTATGTTATAAAATCTTTGTAAGCAAATCATCTTCTAAGTAAGTTTGTGAAAAAGTAGAGTGGGAGTAGGAGCTCTTTTAACAGTAAAGTATAATAAATGAGAACTTCATATTCTCCTTCAGGCAGTTGAGGGGTGTGGAATGACTTTTGGTGAAACACTTAAATTTTCAGCTCTTCCAGACTGTGCAAACTTCACCAGCATTTTAAACATTCTGAAAACAGCAAAGCTTAAGCAAATGCAAATAGAAAGTGACAGGGAAGTACCTTCTCCAAATTATGTCTGCCAGAGGACTACCAACTGCAAACTGTTCATGTACAAATTAAGGCTCTAACTTTTTGCAAAGATCCCTGCAAACAGGACTTCGAATTCAAAGAAAATGAGCTTTACGTAGCCTATTTGACAAGGCATTGTACCTTTAAAAACTACAGTAAATGCTATCACAAACATAGTCTTTGGGGCTTATATCTAAAATGAATCGCTTGAGTATAAAAGAAAGAAAGGATGTTTAAAAAGTACCTTTTTCTCCCTAGTTCCTCTTTAAATTATGTTCATATCCCAGGAATTAGAGTTAATATATTTTTCGCTCTTAATTGAATGCTAACCTGATTTCAGTTGCTATCAGAGTGATTGTGAAGAAGCTTCACCCTGTGCTTTTCTCACCTCTTAGTCTCTATGCTGGAAAAAAGTTGATGGAACTTAGAAGAATGTGCACAATAAACCTTAAATAGTTGAAGTAAAGCTACACCTGCCCAATGAGCAAGAGCCATGATTTCTACTGAACTAGTATTTCAAAGGACAAATACATAAATGATATGACTAACTAACAGGACTTTTTTTTTTTTTTCATGTTTTCTATCTTTTCTTGTTTGTTTCTTTGTAGTCTTTTGAATTTTTTTGTTTGTTTGTTTGTTTTTATTTTTAGGATCTACGTATATGTTTTAGAATTTCACTGACATTTAATTTTCATTGAAACTAGTTCCTCTGTGAGATATTACTTTTATACGGCAATCACCAAAGTGTTCTCTAGCAGCACTGACTACATAGATATATCCACAATCTGCAGCTTCTTTTGTCAGAATGTACCTTCAATTCAGTTGTATTTATTAAATAAACTTAAATTATTACACTGGGATCCTTTGGTAAGTTCTTTCTTCTCATCTTAAGGCATTGCATTTCAGCCCCCTGGGGCTGCCCAAGGAAGTGGTGAAATTGCCATCCCTGAAGGTATTTAAGAGATGTATGGACATGGGACTAGGGACATAGTTTAGTGATGGGACTTAGTAGGTCATGTTGGTGGTTGGACTTGATGATCTTGAAGGTCTTTTCCAACCTAGATGATTCTATGATTCTATATTTAGCACAGCATTATAAATATATTTTGAGACAACTCTAACGCGTTGGTTTCAAAACTAGAGTTTTCAGGAAAATAGCTTGTATAAGCATACTACTAGCAGAGGTGTTGAGTCTATGGTATTTGTAAGGTGGATAAATAAATTAAAAAACAAAACAAAGCAAAAACAGATGTGTAAAACATTATATTTGCTTTAGAAATGTAGGAAGGATATTTGGAAGAGTACTAGTGATATGCTAGTGAGAATAATGACTACAGCTGTGAACCCAATGAGACCTAGAGAAGAAATTTGTCACTGAGGAGAAGTAATGCTACAAAAGCCCAGTGCAACAGCTGCTCAAATATAGGTTCTCTATACTGACACCCAGCAGTTAGAAGTCCTGAGGCACTGGAGAAAAATTAGATGGGTTGTTTCATGCGTGGTAACTGTGTGTTTTAGGCTCTCTATTATTCTTTACATTGTGGCTCTGTTCCCTCACTATGAAAGAGATTACTAATAAATCATATTATATATAATTGAAAGCACTTGCAGGTTGATGTAGGGGGTTGTGATAATATTAAAACAAACAAACAAGATCATCCAGGAAAGACTAAAAACAAAACAAAACAATCAGTTTTATTAGATGAATATCAAGGAAAGCTACTAAACTGCTAACTCTGATTATCTTAAAATTATGAAAAACATAAGTAATGTTCAAGGAATAATTTGAATTAGATTTTTGTACATTTGTACATCTACTGGCATGAACATACTTTCCTTTGTGTAGTTTTAGAGCATTTACACAAGAAGAAGAGTTTCAAATTTATAGTCCGATGGGGGGGGGGGGGGGGGGGGGGGGGGGGGAAAGAGAGAGAAGAAAAAGCCTTATACGAAGAGGACTGAAAAAATAAAGATTAAAAAAATACTTTTTTTTTTTTTCCTGAGAGTCTTCTTCAAGATGAGAAACTGAATGAATTTGTTGGGAAAAAAAAAGTCAGGTTATTGATGATGCAGAGTGCTCAGTTTTGAAAAGCTGGAGAGCTACTCTCTCCTGTGTCTGAGTGGAGTTGAAAGGAAATCATAAAATCATTACCGTGCAAACTCAGTTTTCTTACTTCATGCTGTCACTGTTGTATTGAAGCTTGCTTTATTCAGTGTAGGGAAACCATGTACTGATGCTGCTTCTTGCTGCTTGAGTCTATGTGACTTTTCAACTTCTATTTGATGTATTTGATGTTTCTTATCCCTCTTCTCACTTGTGTCATTTTACTATTTTATTCCTCAATGAAACATTTGTATCTTGATCATTCCTTTAGGCACATGTCAGAAAAAAAAGTAAAAAAGAGAAGGCTGTGAAAGTGACATGCAAGATTTTTGCTTATATTCCTGTCATAGAAGAGTGTGCTCTCAAAGTGACCCTGAATCACAGCTGAAGTGTCCAAAACCACTTTGCTACACAAATAAATGAGACACACAAATGCACCTGCATTTGTGCATACATGCTTGCATATAATCAGTTTAGGTTGGTAGATGCAGTTGACAGACTTCTAGGCTAAAAAGCCAGTTAACAGCAGAAGTAATACATTTGGCTGGTTAAAGGAGTATGCTGCAGAAGGTGGTTTACATGCTAATCTGGAACATAGGCTAAGGGTTAATGATAGCAGGAATATTTGGAATTGTGTTCAGAAACGGCCATTAAGCAAACAGAAATATCACTCTGAAATTAATTGTTGGAACAATATATAAGTCAGAAAAGGAATGAACTTTTCCCTGATAAAAAGCAAAGCACTTACAGCTTTGGCTGCAAGCACTAGTATACATCAGCTCTGACCTGCAAATGTCTCAACATTGAACCTGTATTGAGGAGATACCGCCAGAAGAGCCAAACTGAGTCACATTATGTTGTAGTCTTCTGAAAGTGAATACATGGGAAGGAAGCAGAGGTAAAGTGACACAAATTAAGAGCTGAAATAGTGTTTTCTGAATAGAAACCACTGTGCTAATTTCTATATTCAACTTCCAAATCAACTGACTGAGGATACTCAAAATTACAAGGATAAAAAAATAATTAAATAAATAAATAACACCCTTTCCTATCAAGTATCCCATCTGGAATAGTTTGGTACTTTTTGCACACTATCTCAATTCATAAAAGCCATTAATTCTTTCTTGTAGACCTGCTGAAAATGCTGAATTTGAAGTAGGTGAGATTCTTGTTATTTAAATATTTAGTTCCTGGAATAAGCAGCTGCAGAAAGGGAAATCTGAGATAACTCTCCTGTGGATTTGTTATTTCTATATGACTTGGAACATTAACAACAATGCAGATAACCCAGTGTTAGTAGGAGACTGGATACAGATTTTCAAGTGTTCAGATTTTTAGATTCAGTCTGATAATATATTTTTGGTAATGCCATCAGTTTTACACCAATATTGTTATTATTTTCTCTTACCTTTTCCTCCTCTCTTTGCAAATTGCTTTATTTTTTTTTTTTTAAAAAAAAAAGGAAAAGATTCTCTCTGTCCTGAGGCAGCAATAAATTATGTTTTCTTTCTTTTGTTCTAAAAACCAAACATTCAAAATCCTCCAAACAACAGTGTCCCACTTCGCCCCCCCTGCCCCTTGTTCCTGCTTTGGTGCCAACTGATTGAGAGGGCTTCTCACTGACTTCATTCATTCATTCATTCATTCATTCATTTAAAAAAAAAAATAAATTAAAAAAGTCAGATTTTAAATGTATTGAAAATTGTTACCTAAACATTTTATATTAATGTATATCAACTTGGGAAACATGGTGTTATTTAAGTTATAATTCTAGGCTACTATTACTTGCAATCTACTTATTCTTATGTATCATATCATATTTTTTTCTGCTGGTGGAATAGATTATTGGGAACATTACTGAGAAGGGTATGAGAACAGAAGCAAAGTGTCTTCTGGGGCAAAACTTCATATGGATACTCGTTTGTCACTAGACTGTATTTGAATTAGACACTTGTTCCTATATGAGAAAATTGTCTATGTGAGTATTCTGTGATTAGGTAGTATTATAAATACCACAAAAGCAAAATTAATATTTTTTTTCCCAAAAGAATGTAAATGTGATATCTTTTGTCTAATCTTTATTAAATTTCAAAACTAATAACAGTTGAATTTTAATCAGCATGTCAGCTTGTCCATTGGATATACTGATAAACCAAGGAAGACGTGTAAAATTTCCAAAGGGATCCTTTCTAAATTATTGGAAAAACAGTTGGGTGCAGCTTCTCCATATCAAAATATTAAGATTTTAAAAAATGCTTAGTATGTATTTTATACATTCACTGGCTGTAGAGTGTATGTGTGAAACTGGGTATATAGAATCTTTGTTATATATTTTTATAGACTTCTGGAAACCACAAGTGCTCTCTGGATAGAAATGATTAGAGAAAATTATTGTATGTTTATTCAGCTGAAGAGTTGAGAATTTGAAAGCAAACCTTCCTCAATAGTGTTTCAGAGAAGCAAAGGTTAACAGATGAAGTAATTAATTGATAATCAGTCCACGGCTGAAAGTATCAGAGCTCTAACATTCAGCATGGAGTGCATCAAGTTAGACATTTTTTAGGAGTCAAGATAAAGGTGAGACAAGTAGATTTTTATTGCTTGCTAGGAGTCATACAAAGATTTCTTATGCTTTCATCAATGGTAAATTACTCTCTTGGTTTCCCAACTGCTGACGTAAGTTCTTTATAACAGCAGACTAAAATTTATCCAACAGTGGATATTTATGTATCTGCTTGTTTTCTTACATTTACTACTTTGCATTGCCTGACTTTGAATTGCATAAGAAACCATCCAGCAACCCTCTGTGCATGAGTCCTACTGATGAAATTTAATCTCAAGATACAAATCACAAAATAATTTAGTATTCTACATTTTAGAATTTAGAATTCTACATGCAATGCTCTAATGCAGAACTATTTTTCTTGGATTAGAGTGTACAAGAAAAATGACTTATTTTGAACTCTGAATGAGGGCTAGAGAGAGATATTGGTCCAGGCCTTTTCTGATTCATCCTTCTTTTAGAGCAGGATGTAAATGACAGAAGTGTCTAGAGGATCACAATAAGCTGATTTATTTTACTTGATATAAAAGGTAAATAATAATAATAATAATAACAACAACAAAATTTACTCCCACCCTTGTCATTTAAAATAGAGACTGTCACTTGCCAAATTTTGAAAGATAGACTAATCTGGTATTATTTACATTAATATCCTATCCTATCAAGCTAAGAAAACTTCATATAAAAACATAAATAGATAACAACTTAAACAGACATACAGATAAAGCTAAAAACCGTGAGTTCTGGTGAGTTCATGACAGACTGACTAGTAATGTAATCTGCTGCTTCCACCCTGAAAAGTGTGGTTTCTGAAGACTGTAAAGACAGGAAGGTTGGTTTTTTTACAACTGTTAAACCAAAGACTAGCTTCACAGGAAGTACAATTTGGCAAACATAGGATAAGAGGCTTGAGCTTGTTTTTTTAGATTTCAAGTAATTGACTTTTCATGGTCAGTCACAGTCAATAGAAATACCTTACTAAAAAAATATGTAAACTATTTTTTGCAAGCTTAATAGGCTAATACTTGAATTACCATGACTTTCATGCAAAAGATGGAAGGGCAAAGACTGAAACTGAAATTCATAGTAGGTATTCAATATACATTTAGCCAAGCATATTAAGGAAAAGATGGTCAGCTATAATAATTTAGTAGTAGAATTCCAGTTCTATGGCTTATCTTATTGTGATAAACCCATGAGATTCTTGACATAAATAATTTTCAGGATTAATGCAGCATAATGAGGAGGAAAAGACTACTTGATAAAAACTACTAGAATTTTCAAAGCAGTTTTCAAATAAGGCCCTATTGACATTGTTAATTGCACTTAGCCTTGATAAATTGCCTCCTAGTTTCAATCATTTAGTGCTTTTTTCTCTTTCTAATTTGACAAAGTTAAAATTTTTGTAATATTCCTTAAAACACACATCATCTAATTACCATTGATTCAGTTACAATCCATTAAATCATAAAAAGTCAGCCTAAAATAAGTGATTTGTGAAACTATGGGTCATTTATGGTGTTGTAAATTGTGAAACCACCTACAAAATGTAAATTCTGATTTTCAATTTTTTTATTATCCTCACAAGTTTAAGAATTATGATATTGACTTCAGTTGCTATACTTGTGAATTACATTTTCCTCATATAGATCTTGATTCAGGAAGGGACTTAAAATTAAGCATATGAAACTGGCATAATAGTTCTGGCTTGTTTTAAAGATTAGGTGCTTTGGGATTCTTCTCATGTAAACATAACATCTTCTTATTGAAATAAAAATAGCAAGTTATGTGCTCTGTTGTTTAGAAATTTTGGTGATGAGTGACATATGATAAAAGAGGTAACACCTGACTCAATAAACGTATGAGGAAATAATTACAGTAATCAGGTTCATGGAAAAAAAAGATGATAAAAAAAAAAAGTCTGACAACTGACAAAGACGTATAAGACATTCAGAATGCTAAAAAAGTAACAGTAACCTTTAGGAGTTACCAATAGATGTAACATTTTACTGGAAAGAAACAGTTTGCAGGCCTTAAATGCCTTAACTTCCATCACAATAGAAGAAAATTAAATGAAGAAAATGGAAAGAAGGTATGAAATGAACAGAGCAACTCATGTTTAACAAATGTCATGTGTGTGTGTCAAAAAAAAAAAAAAAAGATTCAAAAGATTCTGATCTTCATTTCCCTATCAGAATAAAGGCAAGAAAGGTGCATCATTCATCAAGAAAAGGTTTGAAGGTTTGTACTTCAGAATATTTAGAGAAGCATGGTTGATAACTGAAATGCAGATTAGGTTTGGTTACAATCAAACCTTAACTCACTTTCAGATGTGAAGTGCTCAGTTCTGGGCTTTAGGTTTGTCCCCTGTGGGGTCACAAATAACAAAAAGAAAGAAATACAGTCTTGGTGTTATTCTTAAAAAGGATTAGTGTATTCCAGGATTTTAGTGTAATTTAAGCTTCTTAACTATGCGAATGTGTTCAGTGGATTAAGAAAACTGAATTTCCATCACCATTAAAAGCTATTAACTGTAGATTGCCTTTCTTGTCACACAACAATGAATATGAATGAAGTCATCTCTGGAACAGTTTTGTCATATATTATTCAAAAAAGTAATGTATGGAAAGGACAAATGTGTGGAAAGGGAGGAAGGAAAAGAGATAGGTATATATCAGAGAGCTAAGTGATAGCAGAGATGTCTGAACATCTAAAAAGATGTTCAAGAAAATTATAACAAATCAATCTGCATGGAAGAGAAAGGGAAGGATGAAAAAAGAACTGTTCTGAACAGCTCTACATGAAGACGGACTGTAGTATTTCCAAGCAGATGAGTAAGTTTCGAATGAAAGCAACATATTTATTTTTTTTAATCAAACATTAATGAAATTTAATCAAGATTTATAGAAGGATAGATATAGCTGTGGAAAAGAAGAAGAAGAAAAAAAAGCTTGATGCTCATATATCTTCTGTTGGTAAAAAAAAAAAAATAGACAAGAAATTGACAGATAGGTATAAAAAGCCTACTAGCACCTCAAAAGGTTCTATTTGGAGACAAAATCAAACACAGCTAATGCCACCACTGGCTTCCTGCTCAGTTCTCCATTATATTTTGTGCCTATTTAGCTCTTAGCACTCAGCACCCTGGAAATTACATGTTTGCGAAATCAGATACAGCATCCTTATTAAAAGATTTTAATATTCATATACAATCATAAAATGTCATATATGAACACGTTAATTAATGCAGAACCTACATAACATGACTTGATTTTCAGTACACTACTTGGAGAATGCCTTACTTCTCAACCAAAAATTTCCTGTACTTCTGATCCTTCCTTTATATATAAGGATTCTTTCCTATATATATATATAAAGCTAATTTTGGAGATATTCTGAACATTCAACACTAACAATAAGTCAGTTGAGAGATAAAAGTGCTTATCAGTATTTGGCCTAGTCTGTGTTTTAATTCAAGGGTGGATAAGAATCTTTGTTTGTTTGTTTGTTTGTTTTCCTATGGCAATAGTGAATGTAGCACTTTTGAAAGCATCTGCAGAGAATATGAATTAATCTGTTCTGCCTTTGTGAATACTTTGTCTGCATGTGTTATATACTGATAACATTACTCACATCATTATCATTATCTCTGAACAAGTGTTTTCAGATACTTGATATCTTTTAATAAGGAAGGTGTACTGTATTTTGTATGAATGAGTTGGCAAGATTCAGGTGTTATGGTTACCTAGGAAGAAAACTGAGGGTAGAGGAGGCAAAGTAGGGATTAAAAATCAAGGTAAACAAAAAGAAGACAATCCATACCCCCATTCCACATGTCATTATGGCTTAATAAATATGATGATGTTCTCTAGAGACATTTACATATTCAAATGTGGTTTATCATTGAATGTAGACTATTTCAATCTATTAATTTTGTAAGCTGAATGCATCTGAATTTATCAAAGTGTTGATTAGGTGTATAAATCTGTGGCTGACATTAAAAAACAACAACAACAACAAAAACAACCACAAAAAAAGTCTAACTGTGGACTTAAATCTTTATCACATAAAAGGAAGTATTCAGTATATGTTTCGTCTGAGGCAAAGTTGTCATCTTTTTTGGACGTGACTTTCTTGGCCAACATATTTATCCCCTCCCTCTGGCTCCTTGAAAATATTCAGTTCTTGTCCGTTTCATTTATGAAAATAGATAATACACAAGTCCCCCAAATTAATAACTATATCAACATTAATAAAACCTTAGTTTCAAGCAATCAAAGATTCCACTGTCGATCTATGAAAAATGTCCTTGTAATAAGTAGGTGGTAAATTTGGATTTAGTTTCAAATATGTAAAGGGTTTTGATCTTTTAGAATATATTATCATCTACTGTACCTATAGGAGGTTATTATTATTATTATTATTATTATTATTATTATTATTAAAGAATATTAAACAGATTCAAAAAGGGAAATTTATACATAGTTATATAATGTATATATGGAATAAGTGAATATGTCACTGAAATTAACGAAATGCAGGAAACCCAAATTTCTTATGTTCTTACTTTGAATAAAATATATATATTGCTGCACTTTTTATGACTTCATAATTTTTATTCGAAGTGCTTGAAAAAGAAACATTAACACCACTGTTATATAAAGCTATTTTTTGTCATCAGTCTTCCAATTTAAAATAGTTCATACATAGAAAAAAAAACCACCAACACCAACGACAAAAAAATTTCTTTCCCAGCAGCTTTCCCAGCTCTCCTGTATACCTGAGCTGAGCTCTGTTATGTGACCAGTACTGTACAGCCAGTTGTAAATAGCCTTGAATACGCCAGACACAAGAGGTCCAACTACAGCAACACAATCTAATGAGTTTGACCCTGGATGCTGAGTTGTAAATTCTCATCTCCCGCTGTGGCTTTGCTGCATATAGGTTACTTAGGCTACTTAAACTTGGAGTTAAAATAAATAATAATAATAATAAATCAGCAGCAGCAGCTCTGTTTAAAAGGTAGAATGTCAACACCTGTCTCACAAGGTTACTGTAAATATTAAGTAGTGAACTGTAATTGTCTGCTGGGCATAACTGAAAAACAGTCAATTGAGTGGAACATGATCAACAAATGAACACAATACAGTTTACTGAATACATGGACAGCACCATTTTTACCTTGTTTTTTTACAGAAGGACTGTAACTGTTTTTCTTAATTACATAATTTTCACTTTTGACCTAATATTAACAGTCTATCTGCAAAATAATGATTAATGAACATGCCAACTAGTTCATGTAATGGTACCAAATACTAATGTATAAAATAGTGTGAAAGCACTGCACTCTTTTTACCATGTTTCACAAACATCACACTTTTTGGGAAACATTTTACAGTATATTAGCTGTCAGATCATTGTGAATTAATTATGAATTAATTTGTCTTCTTTTCCCTTTTCCTAACTCAACTAAAATGGTAGATGTGCTGTTACAGAACTGTGCTTTGGAATGACATAAAGGAGTGCAGCAAACTTCTGATTGTTCTTTTGCTTAAAAACTGTAAGCTGAAATGGTTGGAATCAGTCAGGAAAAGGAAAAAAAAAAAAGCACATCTTCCCTGTTTACAGTCAGAACCACAATGCATAATATTTTGCTACAAGGAATAGTGTTTGTTTGCTTGTCTTTTGTCACTAAATAATTCTGCTACTTCCATAACTAAATTATTGATTTTTCAGCCTCTGGGAAGGAAAATACAGTATTGTTTTTATTTCTTCAGTTCTCTTCAAGGTCTGTATTTGCAGGTGAATGAGAAAAGTTTTTCTTCTGGTACTATTGTTATCTAAATAACAGTGTGGTGGATACTGCTACAGCAATGGTTACATGCTGGTTGTTGAAATTTAAAGATCTGGTTAAATAGGCAAGGTATTGAAGGGCTGATTCTCTTTTTGTTGTGTATAATAGCATGTTTGAAGACAAGCCTATCCCATGTCAGCTTTGCCATGGCAAGGAAAATCCATTCCTTCAGTATTGGTGTCTGCCTCAAAACTTGCAGTGAATTTCTAGTTTCAACAAATGCCATGCTGTGCTTCCAGCTCTATCAAGATCATCTTTTCCTTTGCCTCCAAAAATTTCCTCTGATCTGTTTCCTCTTGCAAGTAGTACTCTGTTTCCCTCAAAAGTCCCCCAGTCCAGATAGGTAGTAGTAGGTGTGGGAAAACATCAGTATACAGTAAAGCATGGATTTACTTTAGCTCATTTAGTACTGCCCATACCTCCAATACAGGGCATCTGCTTATTGCACCTTCCAAACAGGTGTCTCCAAAGGAAGAATACACAGCCATGCAAAGTTGCTCTCAGGGTTGCAAACTCTCCTCTTCTCTCTCTGTGCTGAAACAGGGTGACTAGGAGAAAAAACGTTGGTCAGCGTTCAGCTGTGCTGCTATTTGCATCTGTTTCAATAGATTGAAACATGCAATGTCCATACAATGAACTGTAAGCAAGCAGCTTGTTGCAAGTATTACCTGATCTAGATTACATATCCAGTTCAATTCACTGTGGATTGGTGTTTACAACACTGATTGGTGTATCACCTTGGAATTAAACCTACCCACTGACATCTTGTCTGACCTAACACTTCAACTGCCTGAGGCACTGCACAGGTATAGCTAAGCGTTTCTCAGAGTGAGCAGGTCTGGAGACAGCCAGCATTGTCTGTTTCCCAGGCTCCACTGTTAGCGCCACACATCAGATCCTGATTAATGTTTTGGATAACTTGGGGAGCTTAATTTCTTATATTCCCATTAGTGTGTGTGTCTTGTGAGAAAGTACTTCAAAATGTAGGGGTTTCATGGGATCTGGGAATCCATTTGTGTGCTGTGTTGTCTGTGTATTATGTTAATTAATAAATTTAAAGACTTCCAAGGTTCAGGATCAAATACTGAGCTTCTCAAGAGAGGTGGAAGTTACATGAAAAGAAGCTAATGGTTTAGAAAGGGCAATCACTCAGGCCTTTCAGAGGCACAGTAAGGAATGAAATGTTGTCCCTCATCTTTGTGACTGTTGGGTGAAAAAAAAAAACAAAATAGGCAGATCATAACAAGACCTTCCATTGCTTGCCTTTAGTGTTGCAGTTGGGGTTATGTGTTATCTGTTCTGAAGAACTTCATTCTCTGGCAAGTGTTTAAGCTTTGCCTCTCTTAATAATTTTATATTGAATTAAAGGAGTAGCTTTTGTAATGACTGAGGGCTGCACGGCTCCTATTACTGTCTATTGATCCTTGCCAAAATTCATCCTTATGAAAAAAATAAAAAAATAAAAAATCATATATATATAAACCATATATATATAAACCATATATATTTGTATTCTCCTGCTGCACTGTATATATATATATATATAAACCATATATATGTGTATATATATACAGTGCAGCAGGAAAATACAAATGAATAAATTGTTTTAAACAAGCCTTATCCTTAAGAATTAAGCTTGTGTATCTATCCAGGCATGTGCAGATACTTTTGAAAGTTATTAAATCATGCAAAAATCCTTATGGCAAGCCTTTTGGCTGGCCTCAACCCCTTTTGTTGTTGATGATGGGCATGGCAGATTGTAATAATCTTCAGGCTTAGCTAGAAAAAAAGACAATTTAGTGCAAAAAAAGTGTGGAAGTAATGGCAAAGATAAGGAGATAATGTGATTCCCTTCAGGGAAAAAAAAAAAAAAAAAAGAGCTAGAAAATCATCAGTGAATCATGAGCTGATGACTGAGAAAAACCATGTCTGGTGACTGACCTGGAAAAAAGGCATTACATTTAAATCCTCTGCCTTTCTCCCTCTTCCACCTCCCACTCATCTTCCACCTCCACAACCAAGAGTAAAGAATTGGAAGAAAATGGAAAGATAGTCTAAAGGTGATTTCAGAGCTGACTGAATTAGCTTCAGTTAAATCTAGGACTCCTGAAAAGCTGTGAGGCTTGGAAAGTGGTAAAACAGCATGGAGAAAACAGGTATTGCAAAGGGCCAATTATTTTTTGAAATATCATCCTTAAAAGGCCATGTTTTATAAAGCTTGAGTGGAGGACAAACTGCTTAGGAAAATCTGCCATAAAGAAAGAAGACTTACTGCATTCATTCATTTGCTGTTCAATAAAGTTATCCTTCAAGCAAAAGCAATCTATATGTGGATGACTTACCATACAGAGAACAGAGTTTTTGTATATGTGAGGTATATTTTGTGCATATGTAATTTCAGCTAATTCTGTCTCCATCAACCACTGCAGGTTGATGGTTCTAGATTCCAGGTTTCTTATTTGGAGGTCACATGAAATATGCTAAAGGAAAAGCTTGGAGCACACAACCTTCTGCAGGTAGCATCTAGAAATTTGTTTTGATTCCAGAAACTGAGTGAAATCATAATTTTTACTGCTTTGATCTCTCTGTTGCTGCTTATTCTCATAGGAGAAGAAATTCTCTATAGTTTCATTGTAAGTTAAAAGACTAAGTTTAGAAACGGGACAATGGAAAACATTAATGAATTATTGATATTGCTTGCATATCACCTCTGAATGCTGCTTAGTTAATGTGAGTTTTGTCTTCAGTCATATCTCAGAGCCTGGGTACCAGTAGTTAAAAACTTAGTTACATTTAGACTATCTTGATAATGAAAATCACCGTTAGTGAGGCTGTGTAATATCCAAAAAAAAAAAAAAAAAGTTACAAACTATGTGTGTTTTTAAATATTCTAGATGTTCTAGTATGTCCAGGTTTTGGAAGAGGAACCTCAGATTTGCTAAGTGCAGTTCCCTCTTATATGGCATGTGCATATTATGTTTAATCAGCATATTATGTTTAATCAGCCTGCATATGCTACATAGCTACAAAGACTTCTATCATTCAGGCTCTGAAAAATTTACTGATGCTTTATATGTCAATACATTATGTTTCACATGTCAGTACATTCAGCATTTTTATTCAGAGCTTGCATGGCTTGTGACTGTAGGAGTTGAACAGCTGTTCCTTACCGTTGTTACAGTTACATCAGGAGGTCCTGCACTGCTTGAAGCTCTAGGCAAGAATATTCATGGGCACCCAGAAAAATTAAAAAAAATAAAATAAAATAATAATAATGAAAAAAGGTGTAGTTGCAGAAGGAAGGGAGGAAATATAAACACTATGGCAGACGAAGACAGAAATGAGATCAGTAGCAGTGTTTCTGAGGATATGGACAGAAATACAGAAGAAAAAGAAGTACAGAAGACAGACTAAACAGGAGGTTGGGATGTTGTCAGAAAAGGTTAGGAGAGATGAAAACTGCAGGAGAGCTTTCTATAAATATTGAAGTACTCATACTTGCAAGTCCTGGAAACTTAGACTTGTGAATAGGTCTAATAAGAAGCTGTCATATATAGTAGCAAAACTCATGTTTCCATTCCACTAGAAGATCTCTATGAAAGAAGTTAACAACTTTGTACTACTTCCTATTACTGCCTTTTTGACATAAAGTCCACTGACCTGATTATTCAAGGTTAGGATGTTTCTGTGTAATGAAGTCATAACTTCATTTTATGTAAGATAGAGAAGAAGGATTACAAATTTTATGTCTCAAAAAGTCTTTTTTTAAAGAACATTATGATGTCTTTTTAGCAAGAATATCTAAAAATGCTATTCTAGAATATAGCTAATTGTTCAATCTCCATTTTTATGTAGTATCTTTATTTGTATCTAGTAATATCCATTATTAAAGAAAAACCAAACCAAAACAAAAAACACAACTAAACAGATAAACAAAACTCCATATTTTTTTTTACAAACAATTTTTGGATAATATCTAGAGTTTGTTTTACAAGCCCCATATACACAGTCTCAGAGAGGCTAGTCATTGAAGTATGGAGGCCACACTTTGCGCAGTACCTCCAATCTACCTTTCTGCTTTGAGAGTTTTTCAGGGAGTTAGCTAAAGAGGCACTGTAGGCAGGTTGCAAACTGTGATGCTGAAGCAGCAAGTCAGAAAGTAAATAAATCCCAGGTGTATGTTTTCTTTTTCTTCTGCTTTTCTTTCATTTCCAATACTTCTTTCAGAGCTTGTGTTGATAAATTATAAGGAGAGTCATCTTTGGTACATTTTGATAAAGCCATCTGTGAATGACCTGACAAAATCTAGCGCATTCCTTAGGTTACAGAAAACATAATTAGGGTTTACTAAACTTCTCAGATTGTCATAGCTCCAAAAAAGTTTAGGGATCAGGAAGAAGAGCGTTCCCTACCTCCCCTTTCAGCTACAAGATTAAGGGATACACCAGGACACTCAGCTGCTCCAGGCTTTAACAGGAGGTGCCAGGGAGGTAAAAAGACTTGTAGTAAGCACAATGAGGTTATGTGAGCAAGAGAAGTCTGGATCATGCAGCCATGAAATGATAAATAGAGAAAATGTTAATTTAAAATGTATTGTAGTTTGGAGATATAATTTATCCAGAATTTGTAAGAATTCACTTAGGAAATATTTTCTATTTGCCTTTTGTTCATATCAGGGAGAACTGGAGTGAATGCTTTTCTCCTTTGAGATACTGTTGGTCACAGGAAGAACATCTGCCTTTCGCAGACAAATATTTGTTTAGTTTTTCTCTGTAGAAATGCTTCATGAAAAATATTTATCCTCTGAAAAGGGAATGCAAATTGTTACAACATGATTCTTGAAAAAAACACAGGCAAACTTTATCTCTCAGCAGGCAAGGGAAAATAAGAGTTTGTGACAATACATGAAAAAGATTAGAGTTCTACCCTAATGCATACTAGTCATTTATTAAATGTTTGTTCTAATTCTCCTGTCTGACGGTATCAATTCTTATTTTTCACTTTTCTCTGTATTCAGCTTGCATTGCTGTTTCAAGGTGAGGCATTTACCTTCTGTTAAATGGTATGTAGCTTTTCCCAGTGAAGGCAGTAACGTACACTATTCCATGTTAGAGGGATACCATATCTTTAGCTTAATTTTTATTGAAATCTTCTGCTTTGTTATCAACACTAACCTGAAAGCGGAGTGAAATCAATGTGCACAGAAAACTAAATGAGTTACTCAATGTTCATTCAATGTTATTAGTCTCATAAAGATTCATAACACACAAAACAGATATGAATCGTAAAGATTCATAACACGCTAAAACAGATGCCCATTTTCTTCTAATTGCTTTCAAAAACTTTATTCCTGTCTCCTAGATATTATCATTTCATAGCTATTGAATGCAGAAAGAACATGTTTCGTGCTGGTTGATATCCTCTGTTATCTCACTGAAATAGGTGGAATTACAGAGATGAAGTACTGGTAAATTTGTCCCAATGACTTTTCCTATACACAACAGCAAAGTCCTAGAGAATATTTTTAACCTGTTTGAAAAAATACAGTGTCTGATAACATGGTATTTTCATGTAAAACTTTTGGTTTTAGCATATCTTCAATGTTACAAAATAAAAATCCATACTATGCTTCTGCATGCAAGAGATGTTCTCAGTTCTAGTCTAGAAATGTATACACTTCAAAGAATACACATACTGGGACCAACTTACCAATGCTTATTCACTTGTAAAATCTTTACTTGCATAAGCAATCCTGTTGAAGTTAAAACTCCCAGATACATGCTTTAAGGTTGCATGGATCTTGACAATTGTATTCTACCCCCCAAGCTAAAGGCTAGCTTGAGTTTCATCTGATGCAACCTTCCAGCTGAATGCATCCCTGCTGTGAATATATATTTTGAAGTCTTAAGAAGCAGAGAGAAGAAGCAGAGAGCCAATTATAAACTGGCAAACAATTTTTCTGAAAAAGCAGATCTAGTTTCCTTTTAATATTATTACTGTTCCCCCCCCCCCCCCCCCCCAAATGGTTTAGAATTTTGCTGTTTACCTCACTTTACAGGTTTTCTTCTTAAGTGGTACATGGCTTATTATAAGATTTCTTGCTGATGGTAGGAAAAAGAAGAAAGAAAATGTGAACATTGCTAATACTGTCCTTAAGAATGACCTTTGTTGTTGGGGAAAGAATTGATGTCATATTTGGCACTTGGGTCCAAACTGTTCAACACTATACCCCAGTGTATATTTTACCAAGGAGTTCTGCTTTCAAAAATGGGGACAACTATTTGCAAAACACCAGTGCCAAAGCTGATTTTTTTTAGTGTCTTTAAGACAATACGTAGGCTGACTGTGTTCTGCTCAAGGTTATGCTACGCCATGACTTCTACACAGTGCACAGTGGGTGCACAGTGTCTGTATTCATACTGGTTATATATGCATAATATATATTACTTCAGATACTAAGAGTGATTAAATTTTAAAAGAGGATGGTGCACAAGCTATTGCATTAAACTCTCTTGGCTTCGCTAGGATAGCTGTTATAAATTGATTTGATATGTCAATAGTGGCTATTAGCTAATTATATAATCTGGCTCTTTGATGTGCTTGACATGCAGCTTTACTTTCAGACAAAACTGCCAATTGAAGAAATGGAGTTTCCTTTTCTTTTTTTCCTTTTTTTTTTTCCCTTCAATTACTTGACTACTTACCCATATCTTCATCTTCAATTGAATACAATTAAATGGTTCTTAGAAAATTATTAAGTCAAGAAGTCTTTGGAACACAGTTATGTGTGTGAGTGAGTGCATGTGTGTGAAACAAGAGAGAGGAAGTGATGCTGGGAGTGGAGGTGTCTTCATTATTTAAGCAAACTAAGGTAATGACTGATTTTCCTGCAAATGCTACATGCCAAATCTAAGAAGCATTTCCGTCAGAGTATTATTGTAATAAGCATTGTCTTACAGGAGCTTCAGTTCTCCATGATGACTATCTCTCCATAGCTACAGTGGGATTTTTAGCAGGAGCTAGTAAGGAGCATGTGGGACCATGGTATTAGATAGAGATGTACTACTGATGGAAAAAATATTGTGCACTTGTCTTGCAAAGACAATGGGAATTACCTTGTGGTAAATAAACTGCATTCCTGGTTTGATCAATTTGAAAGGAATGATATAGAAGTACATCAGACAAAATTTTATGGAGATGGATTTAATTGTTTTACTGTCTGTTTATGTTCTGTAAAGACTTCATAGAGTGTCCATTGTCTTTGCATGGCTGTTTTAATCAAATGTGGTTTACTTCACAGTAAAATAAATGTGTACCTCAACTCATACTCTAGCGCACAGAAATTTCTGCAGCCCTTTCTTGCAAGTCAGCAAAATAGCACAAATTTATACTGGTAACACTATGACCCAAATATTTGTTAAACTCCTACATGTTGCCTCATTAGATGTACTGTGGATTTTGAATATCAGCTGGATGTGGCATGTTTTCTGCTTTTTAGCCCAAAAATCTATTTAGCAAGCTAAACAATTACTGTTGAATATGTAATTCCTACAAGGTAGTAATATCTTGTTCCCCTACTCCCTTTCCTTTCTACAAAAAATAAGGAAGTTTTCTTGGCAGAAATCATTGTGATCCTTGATTTGTGTTATATGGGCAAGCACAAATGTTTTTCACACAGCATCATTTTATTTTTTCACCTACCATAAACTGTCCTTGCTAGTCTGTTTTAACTGTGGTTGCTGTGCTATTGAATTCTGTTGATTTACCTTTTCTTTGTGTGTGCTTGTGTGTGTGTAAGTGCTAAACAGGGAAACTTTGTGTTATCCCTGTCTCATACTGATACACATCAAGAACAACCTTCCAAAGGTGAAATTGCCATTTCACAAAGAATGGTAACGGTGAAGAATTGCAACCTCCCACTCCATGTCCATGCAACACTATTATCCTTCTCTTGCTCTATTCTCCTGTTTTTCCACCCACGAAACTAAGATTTCTTATGGGTATATAAAGCCCACATGAATTAAGTAGTAATGTACTGTGCTCTGTAATTCAGAATTGTGAGCTTTGTTTTAAGCATTTTTTTTTATTTGACATAGAAGTGAAAAGCTTCTAGCATTTTATTTATTTCATGAATAATTTATTTTAATAATGAGAAAATTGAGTAAAATATAGCAAAGAAATACCATACGTCAACAGTTGAACTACATTGTATACTTCAGGTCTCATTCACTTTTATTCATTTATTGTTTGTTCAATATGCGTCCTTTATGTTTATTAAAAATCACTTGGTATAGCTTTTTCTGGCTCTTCTGCACTAGACAGTTTGTCAAAAGTGATTTGCAGAACACACCAGCAGTGTTAGTTAAGCAGTCTTAGCATATTTTTTTAATGAATACTACCCACCTATCTGCACCTAAATAATACTCATCATTTTAACGGATGTGATATTGAACTCTATTGGACTTTAAAGCTTCAGTAAATACCATAGACCTACAAGAACCATTTGAGAGAGATTATTTACACCTACCCAATTCTTCTATTTCTATTTTTCTTTTTAAAGAAATTAGGTGTGATTATTGAATAGCAATATTAAACTGCATAGCATTTAAAAGAGTGGATAAAAGGTCATTGTCAAACCTGACTATTTGTGGAATGGACCGCATAATCTTTGAAGTGCAAGTGAAAAAAACTCTGAATGCTTAACAAAGTATATTTTTCAGATACTTACTGATATTTTTTTCTTTTTTTTTTTTCTTTTTTTTTTTTTTTCGGGGGGGGATGGATTGTGTTTTGTTTTGTTTTGTTCTTGTACTATTTAAACAAGTTTTCTGAAGCTAACTATCTCGTCTTTCAATGAAAAAAAAATCAGGAAACAACACTAATAGTCTTCAACCTGTTTCTCACCTTTACTCCAGACACATCTCTTCCCAGCTTCCTGGACTCCAGTCACCTTGCCACACCTTACACTCCATTCCCTCAATGAGGCAGTGGGAAGTGCAGAAGGTGGTGAGCAGTGTGTTGTGCTTCCTTTGCTTTATGCTGCTCCATGTTTATCACTCAGGTCCTCTAGCATGTTTCTCCACCAACTGCAGGGGGTTGTACCTGTTCAGGCACCCCCTGCTGTATCTCCACTTACATGGCTTCCTACTGTCTTCAAGACTGAAGCTTGACCAGGGTGATTTCCTGTAGTGCCAAGGTGCCAAGACTGGTGTCTGTTCAACTGGCTTCATTTCACCATATTGTATTTGATGTTGCAGTCCTTCCTGTCAGTGCTTGAAAGGGGAATGGGTAGGAAAGACGGTGTTTTGAGAATATAATTTTATCAAGTTTCTACCAAGAAAAAAGTGCAATAAAATATAAATCTCAGAGTATCAGAATATTCAGTGAGGATCAAATTACATACAATGGTATGCTATGCAGGCTGGATATATACTCTCATTACATACGGAATATAAATATGTAAACATATAGTACAGAAGCACAGGGTACTGGGATACAGTGGTAGAAGAAGTTTAAATACTTGATTCTGTATTTCCTGATGTAGATTTTCTTGCCTGTATACAAGACAGAAGAATAGTTATGGTTTCCAAGCTGACCTATGATGAGTATATTCTTTTTGACAGGATCTTACCCTTTCGGTCCACTTGTATTTAATCACTATTTCATAGTGCAGGATGATTGCTTTTCGCTAACAGCTGGGGCACACGCTACCGGAGATATCAGTCTGGGAATTGAAAGGGTTGGGGAGAACAGAAACAATTCCATTTCATATAAACAGCTTCCAAGTCAGGTAGCCAGAAAATGACGAAGAGAACTGCTAGACTAGGAGCTGGGAAGCATCTCTTCATTTACAAAATGCAACAGAAACATGTGTACAGTTTATATCTCTAGGTTAGAAACAATCTAAATTATTGGAGAATCTCAAAGTGTATTGGCCTTTAAAAATACCAACCCTCGTCAAAAAAAGGTATTTTTTTTTTTTTTAAAGGCAAGGGAGGTCTGACTTATTTTAACTTCAGTTTCATTTTCTTGTCTCCTTGGGATGATATGCACAGAGATAAGAAAACAAATATTTCTGTTCAAATTCCTTTGTAAATGAAAGAAAAGGGAATGCACTCAAGCAATTTGCTGTATTGCTTTCTGTAGATGAATTGAGACTTGTACCTAACCTAGAAGAACACATTTTCTGGAGGTCAGTCACCAAAGAGGTGTTGTTGATGGAACATCCCAGCTGCTCTACCAGACCATAATCTGCCTGCACTTCCTCACACCCACTTTAGTGTATGCAGGGGGTGGTTTTGACTATTTTTGTTCTGCTGCAGGAGATAAAGACATAATGGTTGTCTTTCGAAAAAGGAGTGAACAAAACCAGATTGGTCTGGAAATTATTTATGTTTGAAATGAACAGCTATTGTTAGTGTTGCCATAGAAATTATACCTTTAAAAGACTATCATTTCCCCTCTGTATTGCATTCTTTTGTATATAATCCTGTGCGGGGAAAAAAAAATAATTAAATAGTCTATGGAATGTCATGATTCTGACTAATCTCTCTTGCTCCTCTTATCAGATTAGATTTCTCCAATCTCATCCTTCTGCTACAGCCTTTGAAAGAGTACACAGCTGTCAGTATACATGTTAGACAATTTCTATGTTGGAAGATTATTTTCTCCTTTTATGAGAAGCTGTGTATCTTTTAAACATCAGAAATGTGCTGCCAAGTATAGTTCACAGCATGAAGATAAATAATGCCATTAAACTAGAAAACCTTTTAATGATTGCTGGCTACTCAGTGGGCTTAGCAATTTAGAATAACACTTCCTTACAAAAATCACTACAGTTATTGAAACTTCTAAGCCCAGCAATCATTTCAAGACAAAGTGGTAGTATTCTTTTATAAAGTGGGTCATTGGTGATTTTCTGAAAGCTTGCCTTGGTAATTTTTGTATTCTTTTTATTCCTATGCACAAGAGGAAATACAGAATGTGAGATGGGTTGTAAAAATACCATAAAATTATTTTAGTTTATCTGGGACAATATTGGAATATGGCATGCTATAGAGGTTATTCTTAATTCCCATGAGGACAGCTGCTATGAATAGACAAATATACTCATATACTTTGCGAAACCCACCACTCTGCACTTTGTAATTGTTAAGGAACAGAGAAAAAGGACTTAGCTTCTCTACTATAACCAGTCAACCCTTACTGCAGAGTTTCTTTGTTCACTCCAGTTTCTACTGTCTATTATGTCTTTTATTACTGAGTATCAGTGAAAAGAAAGACTCTAGCATTTATGTCATGCTTCTTTTTATACCTGTATAGTAAATATTGTCTATCTAAAACCAGCCAGATATATATCTGCTTCATAGTTAGAGAGATATTCAATAAATCTTAAAACACAGGAAAACTTTTTAAGGACATAGAGAAACAGAAAGGGAAAGAACACTCAATGCAAAAATTAATAACTGATGGGTTCACATGTAAAATTTAACAAGAAATTAAAACTAAGTCCTTCCGTGATCCTACAGATGAAACTGAGTTCACCATTTCATTTTCATTTGAACAGGAAGGAACAGGGAATAAAAGGCTGGAAAAGAAACTTTCTTTATTGTTATTATTATTATAAATGTAGAACCATCTTTCTGAAAGTGAGGTCAGAGTTTGGCGATTTAATATGGATCTAAAAATCCTCTTCCATCTGTAGCAGAGAATATGTACTCAAAGCTGTGCTAGGCATAAAAGATAAGTTCAGAGTGCATTCTTGCAGATATGATAGGACAGCCTGCAGGGAATGGTGCACTGTAATGAAGATTCCTTAAATGACTCAACGCACCCCTTCCCTTATGTCCATAGTAGATCTGACAGGTGACATCTTTTTGTTATTTATTTTCTTTTTCTTCCACATATACTTACTTTTCTAAAATCTAAGCAAGATTGTGTAATTCTTTGTTTTGTAGTCATTAATTTATCAAAACATTTTTACAATCTTAAAATACATTAGTGTTTAATTAAAACTTTGGATAATATATTCCCATTCTTGTCCACTCTGTTGTAGCACTCAGAAATTGTTAGGCTAGTATTAAACACTAAATTCATGTTTACTCCAGCACTCCCTAAAATTATATATGCAATTGTAAACAAAGCAGCTGGATTTTTTTCACTCTTTCATAAGTATTCGATTTAGTTGAATTGTTGAAAGGATTGTTGCAAGCAGCATTATAGCAGAATTATTAAGGATTTTCCAATTTACCAACAACCCATAGAAGTCATATGTCTAAACACTGAACCAAGTGACAGCTTGTAAAGGTTTTTTGCTCTGATCTTTTCTAATTTAGACTCTTTTCTAATTTCAACTCCTAAATTACTATTTTTTTCTTAAGAATAAATTATTATTATTATTAATATTAATATTTTTCTATGAAAGTGAGGTCTCAAGTAGGCTCTTAAAGAAGTGTTTACCTCATTGGCTTTTTGCCGAAAGTTCTAAAGGCACATGACACTGCATGGGAAGAGTAAAAATATTCTGGCATGGTATAAAACCTCTGTGAAGGCTAATTATTAAAACTCAGAAGGACTCAGAAGAACTGTCATTTGGAATGTGTTTGGTTAAGCTTTGCCTTTATGTTTCAACCTTGGAATAAGCATGAAGCTGGCATCTTTTATTTTATTTTTATTTTTTTTCCTTCATTAACTGTTTTGTTTGTTTGTTTGTTTGTTTGTTTGTTTGTTTTTTGAGCTATCACAAAGTAGTTTCAAGTCTGCCTTTTGTGTTCTGGATAGAGGCTACTATTTATAATAAACAAGAGGATATGCAACCCTTATAGGAATGTGTTTGTTTTTTTTTTTTAAATTAAATACTAAACATTATGGATATAGTTATATTTATTGGAAGCATTATTCAGCAGTGAAGCAATGAGCTAGGAAATGTTTAGACTCAGAAAAACAGCGAAGTGTACAGGTGATATTTTCAAAACTTTCTTTTCTTCTCAGATTCCTGATTTGAAGAAAGAGTAAGAGACTCGGAAAACAGGTACATTTGAGAATATCTTAATTCCAAAAGGTGATTATGCCAAGAAAATCAAAAGAATTATTTACCATTAAATCGATTTACTGCTGTGCCTGTATCCAAAGTGGGTGACTGTTTTCTGCTAGAGTTTATGCACTCTTCAGAGACTTTAGTAAGCATGAAGATTATAGGAATAAAACAGGAGTTTTCATCTTCTTGGAAGCAATTTGGCTTTAAAAAAAGGTGAGGGGAAGGAATAAGAGAGATCTGTCAGTCCTTAAGCTGATCTCTTGTATTCTAAGTGGTGACATGATTAAAGTGAGATATAATCTTCTGAGTCATTAACTCATATTTTTGGTGGGGCAACTGAGAAGGTGATACTTTTAAGTTATCTGGCTCCTTGTCTTGCCTGTTTTAGTAGTCAAACTGTGCTGAGAGTAGGATTACAAACTGAAGCCCTTTTGTTTCAGACAATATTACACAAGCATCATCTGTTGTTAAGGAGATAGTCAACCAGGGAACAGTCATCAAAAGATAGCATGATGTTTTTGCCACATTAAAGCCTGTAAAAACTGTTCTGCTGAAAACAGTATGGTCCCTTCCCATTTTATTTTAAGCTACGCTAGCAGCTGCTGTAATACATAAAACAGCTAAATGATTCCATAACAGTATTAATGAATTTAAATGAGAGCTGCAGTCTGCTCTTCTGCAGTCCAAAATTTCAACGGGTGTGTGCAGAGTCTACAGTATGAGGGCAAGTCATCCCTTTTACCTATAAAACTCCCACTGACATATACACATATTCACAAAAAGAGTAGAATTAACCTTTGTTGGGAACACTGTACAACAAATTAGTTAAACTACCAACAATCAGAGGGAGAACTTGTTTGGATGTAATACTGATATTTTCACA
The DNA here is from genome assembly GCF_040182565.1 of Anser cygnoides. Taxonomy (NCBI): domain Eukaryota; kingdom Metazoa; phylum Chordata; class Aves; order Anseriformes; family Anatidae; genus Anser; species Anser cygnoides. The sequence goes on along the minus strand of NC_089873.1, from coordinate 125,095,888 downwards.
GTGGGAAGACAAAATTATTAGTAGATTGTTGTCTATGATAAACCATAGAAGATAATAAATGGACCTGAGTTTTAACGGTTGTTTGCAAAAATCAGAGCTAACCTTTACTGATAACAGGCTTACGGTGGCAGAAAACACCCAGGATAAAACATTCAATGCAAATCTTACCTAGTATTGAACTGACATATTGAACTGGATGCCCTTAGCATGCAAGCTGCATATACGTATATAGTATGCATATGCATACTTTCATATGGGGAGTTTAGAGGAAGAGATTTATGAAATACTCCAGCTAAGGCAAACTTAATGTGATGAAAAGCTTGTATGTTTTAACTTTTATACATATATAACATTTCAGTCTTGACCGTTTTGTTGTAATTATTTCAGTATAGGAATTATTCCATTAAATTATTCCAGTAAAGTTTTTGTAGTTTATTGGCTTCATAAGGGAGTTTGCAATACTTTCACAATGCTTTTTACAATAGTAGCAACCTTAGATACATGTCACAAAATATTTTCTCCATCTAAAGATGTTTATAGGGATAAGCAAACAATTAATTGTTAAAGGTCTTGCTGAAACCATTCAAATTAAATAGTTATTTAAAAGAAGAAGAAATCAGTGAAGAAATTCAGCAAAGAAATCTGACTTTGAGAATCATTCTCATTGGATTCTGATTCATACCCCTATAAAATGTCGTTAAGCTGTATATATTGAAAAATACTTTTTCTCATCTACTTACAAAGTGGAAAAGCCTCAGACTAGTTGAACTAAGATTATTTAATTAGTTTAACAGTGGACTAATTAAGCATACTCTTAAATCCATGCTAAGTGACTGTGCTCACTCAGTCCAAATACGATCCTTTCATGTGGGAAACTGCATTTCACAAATGCTAGAAGTTTGGGGAAAGCTCCTTTTTATGTAGGTGGTCTAGGTCTCTCAAAAAGATGAATATGTTGTTCTGTTCCAGGGTGACTGTTTTGTCTGGAGATAACAGCTTCTTGCCTGTGATCTATATAGACAGTGCATTGCTACTTGGTATCACAGGATATTCACAGTCTGCCAGAATTAACAAATGTATTGCACGCTAACCTTACTTGCTTTGCTGACTCAAAGATATACTCACATATTGCAATAAGTTAAGTTAGTCAGCAACATGTAAGAATGTCATCATAAACTGTGTAGGTGAATTAAGCAAAGGGTTTGGTGACAAGTCTAGGCAGACCTAAGTGCTGACGCCTGTATTTATACTTATCTAGTTCCATCTCATCTTTCCCTCCTGCATTTTCTGACATTTCCTTGAAGATTTCTTGTTCACAGCAAAAGTGAATGGCACTCTTGCACAGCTCAGTGAAATGCATGGTAAATGTTGGCACAAAGTGTGGAGGAGGCAAAAATGGGAGTAGAACTACGAAGAAGGTATTTTTCAGGTGTAGAATCAAGTGAGGAAAATTTAAGAAAAAAATTCAGCAGAAGCTTTGGGCCTCCTCAACATGTTCGAGAGACAAATGTCTAATACAGTAAGCATAGGAACATATGTATGCTATAATCTTGATGTTAGTTCTGACTTGTTTTACTCTAACAAATCAATCTTTCAATCTACCTGCGACAAGCTAAGTGAAATTTCTTTTGGTGGACATGTGTTATTCTGCTGTACAGTTTCATCATATTAAGTCCCTATGCTTCAGACCTCATGAATGTGAGTGCCGTGCATTGGCTTCTGCCATGCCTTCTATCACATGTAAGCCACTTCATTTGAAGTGTGATGTTGTTACCTGGCTTTCCTGCCTTCCACCCTCTCTTTAGACCTTTCTGCAAAGCTTCTTCATTACTTACCACACCACCACATTTACCTCTTTTGCATCTGATGGAGATTTGTTGTGTATGCACCAATATGGCAGTGAAGACATATTTTCAAGTGTTTAGAACTTCTTAACTAGCACAAAAGGGAATCAGAAGCAGAGGGTGACGGAGCAATACATCTTTTTAGGACTCCTGCTTAACTGTGCAGGCCCCACAGCTGTGCCTCCAGCCTACATCTGCACCTCCTCTGATTCTGCTGTATTCATCCCTACATTGTTAGAGTCCTTTCTCTCAGCCTTTGAAGGTTCTATATTTTTGGGGGGCAGGGAGCGGATCTCCTTGTCTTCAAAAGAGAAATTTTAAATTCTTCCTTGGGGGAATGCTGTCCTTTGGAACATGTCTGCGGACAGATCTGGGAGAAAATATGTCTTCTATGGAATGTAGTCAACACTTTTATTCTTCTAGCTCCTGAGCAGCGCTTTCACTCTTCAGTATAAGGATATACTTACACTGTCTTGAAAAGGCTGTTGGTACAACTCCTATCTCATCTTATGGAGCATGACTGAGGACAAAGTAAAAATCACCTGAGAAATAAGAACCATATCAATCCATTAAATCAAACTGAACTTTGGAAATAGATATTTCTCAATGGGCACACACATCTACAGTTTATAGTGGATATTTATCTAGAAGTATCCATTATCTAATGTTTTCATGTGTTTTGAAAATATTAACTCTTGTAGAATAGTGAACTGGATTGTGAACTTTCATAGCATGTTGGTGTTGTTCTAAAAAGCCTTAAATAAAAGATTTTACTCCGGTATATCTACACTACAAGCAGGTTTGCATAGTGACGTTTGTCCAGATTTATGCAGAAATCTACCAGCTGATTTGTATTCATATTGCTGTGCACTGGCCCATAGAGCATCCACCTGTTCACCAGTACTGAATGCCAGCCCCAGGCACCGCCACTGTGGCTGGGCGGTCAGCTTCCCAGACATGCTGAGGGGTGTCTGTGGCCAGGGCCAAACCCTGGTTTGTGGGAGCCACTTCCAGGTGTGGCCCTATTGCAGGGCCTGGCCTGAGCTACTGCTGCCACTCACTGCCTGAGCCCTGCACAGCCCGCTCATCCATGTCTTTTTCCGAGCTGGGTGCACATGTGGGCCCACATGTCCTGGCCTCTGACCTCAGCCCAGCCCTTTGTCTAGGGAGGTGCCGGGGGCTGGAACTGCTGCAGTTGCCCCCAGATGCCCTGTCTGGCATGGTGGGATGGCTGCCTGCCAGGCCCTGCCCTGAGCCCTGCAAGGGGACCCCCATAGTCTTGGCCTCAGGGAGCTGCTGCCCTCACATGTGTGGTAAGCATGTTCAGTCAAAACAGAAGATACTGTTTCACACAAATTTACTTGATGCTTTTAAGATTGTTTTGATGTTTCTTACCCATTTACTGTATTACATATTCTTCTAGACCTTGTGTCACCCCATACAACTGAGAAGGAGAAAACAGTAATTTCAGTCTGAACAAAAGCTGGGATGCTTGGTTCCTTACTGAAACCATTGCATTTTCCTGTATTAGGTCTGCTTTGATGAGGCTCTCTTGAAAAAAAGAAGCAATAAGCTGTCCTTTCTGCAAAATGGCAATAATTTTTTGTGCACGAGATAGCCTTTTTATTAGTCGTATGAGCCACATTACGTAAACAATTGAGAACCTTGGGAAAAAAAATCACTGTGAATTCAATTAAGTTCTTGCAGTTGTGTGAGCATCAGAGTTGCAGTGCCCAGCATAAGCCACCATCTCTCAGTAAGTAGGAGGCATACTTTCCTCATCTGCCCCTGGACTTTCAGGACAAAACAATTAGTACTGATAAGCCTTAAAATTAGTAGCATTGAAAGGTGTGTATTTGGCTTAGCTAATACTGGAAATATTTAGAACTAATACATGCTTACAAATAACTTTACATCAAAGGTTTTGTTACAAGGGTAGACATCTCCATTTCTTTGGGAGTTGTCTTCTGTTCATGTTAACGTATGTTTCAGCAAAGTTTTTTGACATTATATTCATTGAGAATGTATTCAAGAAAGCCTAAAACTTGTAAACAGTGTAAAACTAAGAGAATTACCTTTCCTGACCAAATATATATACATCAAAGACAAAATTATCATTATGGTAGATTTATGTGTTTTAAATATTGTAGAGTATATCAAATATTTTGAAATATTGTATGTGCTGAAAAGATTCCATGTATTCTATAAAGTTTCATGATGATCTGACAGCAGATGAAGAAAACGAAAAATGCTAAAGATGAAGAAACTAATGGATGCTAAACTCTTATCATTTTCCTTGCTCTGAAAGCAGATGACCTGATTCACATGGGACTGAAACACATTTTATTAAACATTTGTTTTAAAAACTGAAGTTTGAGCTAGCTGACTGATACAGACTGATAGCCAAAACCTCAACAGTATCTAAGTGATTATATATAATAGAGCTAAAAGCTTCTTGGTGAGTATCTAATACTTGTTATGTTAGAGATGTGCTAATATTCTGTACTTGCTTAAACCTTTGCTTACTTTAGGATTCTCTTATTATGCTTTCCTGAATTGACAGTTTATTTGCACACAATTACTAACAATCTATGCACAGGAAACAGAAACAGTTTCTTTCCTAAATGTACAAAGGCCAGTAAAGAATGCACTCTATGTCTTTTTCTATGTAATGATTGCAAATACTATGCATTGCATTGTAAAGTTTGTAAAACTGTGAGTATGACATATGGCCCAATGAACTATAGGCAATGGCTAGATATAAGTATCAAGTTACAGCATTTAATTCAGCAAGGTACAAGGGTGTTATACTTACACCTTTTGCTTAAAATGGATCTAATGCACCCTGATTTTTTCCATTCTTCCTACTTTCTCTCCAGCATGGCTAAGGTTGGAAGTTATTGTGGGGCATTTCAAGCATGATGGCCTTAAAGGTTTTCTTTTTTATATACATATTTTTCTAGTACCTGTAATAGCCCTTATCAATACCCCAGTGTTATAACCAATTAAAGGTTAAGCAAGACTTGTGCAGTATAAAAATCACTGCCTGTGAAATAATTTTAACTTGCATATGCATCCACTTCTATTCCTGATAGTATGTAAGCACAATAGCTATGAACAATCAGGAGACAGAAATAGAAAGATGACTATCACTTGTGGATCTTCTGTTGCTTCTGCAGCTACCCAGAAAACAGAGCCTTCGCAGTTCATTGTCTGAGGCTGGGATGGCTGCTATTAGACAATGAGAGGTCACATTCTGTCTTAATATGCATGGGTGGAGTACATATTCGAATTCAAAATCCTGTGGAAATAACATAAACATCAACTACTGATGCATTTATTTTTAGAATGTACCCCAAATCTTCTATTTTAGACATTTATTTTTTGAAGAACCAAAACCTCAGCAGTGGTATTCTGATACAGATTTTGTATACATTATTATTTATATTGTATATTATAATATATTATATTGTATGTATAATCATATAGTAGTCAGCTAGTAGCATGAATTCATGGACAAATGCATTTATGCTCAGTTTTGAATTCTGTTGAAAATAGATGCATTTCTGCTGAGCTTTTAAAACTTCCTGAGGGCTTTCACAATATGAGCTGATAAAGTTTTATGGAATGCTCTATTTTTATGTATAGTCAATATGACGAGAATCATTCTGCCCTGTACAACAGGGTGGAAATTAACTGAATAGTTTTGAATAAGCCACCCATAAACATTTGCTGCATTTATTTTATGTGATAACATTTTACTCAGTGCAAACTACTCCTTTGAAAGTACACAATATGTATATGTGTTAGAGTTACAGCACATGCTCAGTTAATGGGAGTATTATTTTGTAAGTCTTCTTGATCTGAAGAATTTGAACCCACATTTCCCTAATCTCTCATCCAATTATTTTGATGACAGCAATCTCTATCATTTCTGGGGAAAACAAAGCCTTGTGCATATAAATTCAGGAGCCTGGAAAAAGAAGCAAAAAGAGACAAATTGTGGTCTCGTAGTTACAGTACTTCTTCAGGAAAAGATTCCAGTCTCTTCTTCTGTGTTATTTCTGTTATACATATCATCCATTTTAAGTCAAAAGGGTTTGAATTACTGGTTTGGAATCCCAAGTCTGATCCACCACAGTCTGCTTCTCAGTCTCTTACTGATCTATGAGTATTTGAAATCCCAGCTCTGAAGGGGTAGAGGCATGTCATGGTGGTAGACAGTGCTCCTAATTTCCAGAGGAAAGTTATTTTTGAGAGTTTTTTTTTTTAATCATTATTCTGAAAGAAAGATTTTGAAGGACACTGTAATAATAGCCCCAGTTATGAAAACTGCTAGAAGTATATGGAATGTACTGCAATTACAGTGTAATTAATACTCAGCCTGTGGCCTAGATATGTGTAAATCTTTGCATGATTTATATTTTCCTTTGTTATAATCTGAAATTGATTTTAGAAGGCTTTGGAATAGCCATTTTTACCATCAGGATATTGCATTTTAAAGTTTGTATATCATATATTTCACGGCTAAACATTGATTGTGCTACATTGGTACAGGAAACTCTGTCTCAAGACTTAGCGTCAAATCAAAAATTGCAGCTATTAAAAAGCAGCACTGTTCAGCAGCACGTAAAAGTTGTAACTGGGTAGGGCAGTAACACCCCTTTTCTGACCTTGGATCTCAGCACAGTTTTATAAAGCCATAGGTCTCCTACTGTCTTTCTACACAAGCAATGAAGTTTTCTTTAGCATTAGGAATATTAGGTAGCTGGTTGGTGCAAGGGCAATGAAGTGAAGACTGAGCAGAGTTTTGCTAAGAAATTAGATATGTTAGTACATGCTTTTCAAAACTTAGCCAAAAAAAGCAACAAGAGCAACAAGGAAAATGAAGTTGAAATAAAAGAATGTCATTCCAAACTGAATGATGGGCCTGGGCAGTTTCAAAGTTATCTTGTTCAGTGAAGATAAACACTTTCCAGATTTAATGGAGAAAGCTTTAGCATTATTTTCAACATTTTCTTTCACCCTTCTGCTCCTTCAATAATAAAGGTTAGGAATTATGAAATTATGATGTGACTGTCAGTCTTGTACACAGGCTTGTTCACAATAATAAAGGTGCAGATCAGAGCAGAAAGAACTGCTCCATTTCTTCACAACTGTTGCAGAAAAAAAATATTAAATAAAATAAAAATGAGAACTCCCCACGTCATGTTAGGTGGTCCCACGTGTCATAAAGAATTGCCATGTAGACATAACAAATTTTAGTTAGATCTATTTTTGAAGTTTTCACCCTACATCTTTAATAAACTGAAAAGGTATATATTTTAATTATAGATATCAGTCCTTTACAAAACAATTTAATGATAATACCTGTAGGAATTGTTCTGTTTTCAGTTGTTGTACGTGAGATCTGTATGTGATTGGTAAAGCTGATGGCCTTTTTCATGGAATCATAGAATCATAGAATGGCTTGGGTTGGAAGGGACCTTGAAGGTTATCTAACTCCAACCTCCCTGCCATAGGCAGGGATGCCACACACTAGATCACATTGCTCAGGACCTCATCCGACCTGGTCTTGAACACCTCCAGAGACGAGGCATCCACAACCTCTCTGGGCTACCTGTTCCAGTGCCTCACCACCCTCTGAGCGAAGAATTTCCTCCAAACTTCTAATCTAAATCTCCTCTCTTTTAGTTTAAAAACCATTTCCCCTTTTCTTGTAAGTATCCGACTGAGCAAAGAGTCGCTCTCCATCTTTTTTATAAGCTCCCTTTAAGTAATGAAAAGCCGCAACGAGGTCACCCCACCCCATGATCATCTTTGTGGCCTTCCTCTGGACCCATTCTAACAGACCCACATTCTGCTTTTGCTGGGGACTCCAGACCTGGATGCAGCACTCCAAGTGGGGACTCACAAGGGCAGAGCAGAGGGGAACAATCACCTTCCTCCACCTGCTGGCCACTCTTCTGTTGATGCAGCCCAGGATGCAGATGGTCTTCTGGGCTGCAAGCACACTCTGCTGGCTCATGTCGAGCTTTTTGTCCACCAGAACCCCAAGTCCTTCTCTGCGGGGCTGCTCTCAATGAGTTCTTCTCCCAGTCTGTACTCATGTCTGAGATTGCCCCAACCAGGGAGCAGTACCTTGCACTTGGACTTGTTGAACCTCATTAGGTTCACGTAGGCTCACTTCTCAAGCTTTCCAGGTCCCTTTGGATGGCATCCCTTCCTTCTGTTGTATCAACTGCACCACTCAGCTTGGTGTCATCTGCAAACTTCCTGAGACTGCACTCGATCCCACTGTCTATATTGTTGATAAAGATATGAAACAGCACTGGTCCCAGGACAGACCCCTGAGGGACATCACTCGTCATGGGCTTCCACCTGGACTTAGAGCCATTGACCACCGCTTTCTGGGTATGACTTTCAAGCCAATTCCTTATCCACTGAATGATCCACCCATCAAATCCATCTCTCTCTCTTAAGGTGCTTTCTGTTGTTTTTTAATGGTAAATTCAACATATGGATCCTTTTGTCTTAATGAAGTAGTAGGTTGCCTACGGAAAGCTACTACCATCTTGCCTATGGAAATGCCTTCCACACGGAAACTGATTTTTGCTACCTAAATGCAGGTAGCATATCACAGGCTGACATCCAAAAATAATTTTATCATAGATAAGGAAATTTGTAATATTGTGAACTTCTAAAGTTTTTAATTTTATTTTATTTTTATTTTTATTTTTATTTTTATTTTATTTTTATTTTTATTTTTATTTTTATTTTTATTTTTATTTTTATTTTTATTTTTATTTTATTTTATTTTTTATTATTTTTATTATTGTTAACACAAACCTAATTACAATACTCACATTTCTAGGGGGAAGTGGTGACTTTCTTCCCAGGTTGTTTGTAGCATTAAAATGCAAGGACTGTTCTCCCACTGGAAGCAAGCAGCCACTGGTGAATACAGTTATTCTGGGACTTCAGACCCTCTTGCACAGCAGGTGCCAGGCTGCAGTAAGGGCTGACTGCCCCCCGCCATGGGAAGCCAGGCCCCATGGGCAGTCACAGCATAGCCCATGCCCTCACCCATGGCATCTGGATGTGGGGGCTGGTTATGGGGTCTGTCTACAGCCCCTGGGATGGTAAGCAGAGGGCCAGGACAAGAGCCAGGCTTCAGGCAGGGGTGGAGGAGGATCCAGTGGAGCCTGGGCAGCCCCAGAAGCACTCTCAGGGTCTGATATCAGGTTATCGAAATTTGGTTTGGACAAGCATACAGGATTTGGCAGTTAGCCCACAAAAGAGAAGGAATAAATGGAACACCTGCTTCTCCCTCTTCACAACCCTGAAAATATAAAGCAAGCTCATATCCTATGAAATGTAATGTAAATTAGGGACCTAACTTCTAATATGGCAGAGTTGAATAAGCATTAAATTAGAAACAGGTTGCACTCTAAGGTCTAAGATTGCACTGTATTAGTAAGATTATATTACAAGGATCAACTGTGAAAAAAAGGAGAATATGTAGCCTACTGTGTATAACATAAAACACAATCATTAATGTTAGTGTTATGTAAACCAATAGTCTTAGTGATTGTGAGGGATTTTATTATCAAGCAAGCAAATGTTCCATCAGAATATACAGTGGAGCTTCATCCTCCAGATCCTTCTGTCCCTCTTCAATTCAAGGGAAAATGTCTCTGTCATTAGTGAATCATATGGGAAATATTATTTAGAGAATTCTTGGAATTAAATCATTCCCAAAATGCTCATTGCTAGTCAAAGTAACTAGAGTCTTCTGTCATAAAGTCTGAGGAACATCACAGTTATTTTATCAAGCGTTTATTCAAAAAAAAAAAATAAAAATCAGGAAGACTAAATGTTTTAAGAAAAAAAAAAAAGTAGTTTTAGCCTGAGTTAAACTCAAAATTATACTGAAAGTTCTTCACTTACTCTAAGTTACATCTTGCAAATTTATTTCTTAAACAACTTATATTCATATGTAACTGTTACTCTTTGCTAATTAGAAAATATCAGAAAACTAACCATATAGGGACCTACAGTATTTCAGCTTTTTCTACTGTTGGTTTGTTGCAGATAGCTAGGAGTTGAAAATTTGCCTTATGTAGAAAAAGAGTTTGAATTCCACAAATACATACAGTGAATATACTTAGCCGAGCAAGGTTGTTATTTTACCTTCATTGTAAATATTTTTAGTTGCCTGAAAATACATCCAATTAGAATTACCCAATAAAATGATATTTGGAATATTAAAACTTTCTTTTGTCAGTCTTTGCAGAGATGGAATTTCAGATTGGTACATGAACAAGAAATGACTACTCAATCCCCCAAAGCAAAGCTACAGAGTGGTCAAGGAATTAACAGAAAAGCAGATAGTTAAGTTTAGATATCTCACAGGAAAGGAACATGCCATAATAGATGGAAGACTGGTTACACATGCAGAAGGATTTGGAAGAAGGGCTTTTTTTTTTTTTTTTTTCCCCCTTTCAGAAGGACAGTATTTCAAGTCAGTTTTCTTGAATCTTTCCTCTTCATCTATCTTGACATATTTAAGGCCATAAAAAGGAAGAAATTATTTCTTTATATCTTTCTGGGGCTTACGACTAGTTTCTCATGAGTGCCTGAAAATCTGATTGATGACTCTTTGTTTTCTTAGACTTTGGAAAGTATTTTTATGGCCTTTTGCTTTTGAAGCAGGTGTATGTTCCTCTAACTAACATTTTAAATGTTGTTAGGGCTCTCCTGTTACATGACACTTGTAGAAAATCATGACTATGAATTGATACTTGCTTGTGAAATCACACTGATTCTAATTTTACCTTTTGTTTCCAATTTACAAATCTAAAGCAATTACTTTCAAACTAAGTTGTATTCTGCATGTACCAAAGGTACTATACTATATTTTGTACATGCATGTGCTTCATACTTTGTGAGATCTAATGACATGCTGTTCAGGGATTTGAAAGGAACTGTCACTTAAAAAGAGACTGTTGCTGAATAGGCATTGAGGTTTTATGTTTTTTTTCTGATGTTTTTAGGTGTGATGTTTCTTTGCAATTTTGTTTCTTTTCATAATTTATCAGGGACAAGTTTGTGCCTTATTCCACAATACCAGCACCAAAGAAAGAAACTTTCATCACTTCACTCAGTCGTTGCTTTCCAAGAGCGGAAACTGAAAACTGTGAGGTTTTCACTTATGTTTAAAGACTTTTCCGCCATATGAAAATATACACTTAAATGAAGAATTAGTTTTGTTTTCCTTCCTGCCTGCCTGCTTGCCGTCTTTAAAGCAAACTAATCTTATTAAACTTAGCACTTTCATGACACACTAACCCCATAGTTCAAGGTGCAGGACAGTTTCCTAAAGAAAGATTATCTAAAGAAAGAGTCCTTTTTTCCTTATGCTTATAATGAAAGTACATTTCAAGAGAAGTATAGATTGACAGAGAAGTGGGAAACACTATGACAATATTGGATAAATTGATAAGCCGTTCAGAAAACCACATTACTATATAAGAGTTGTGAAGTATTTTGCAGGGGCAAGGTCCTGCTTTTTTTTTTTTTTTTTTTTTCCCCTTTTGGAGGGGATTTTTTGGAAGATAATGAAGTAAGAATATCCTTCACAGTTAGAAAGGCAGCACAGGAAGAAAAAATGGTTTTCAGCTAATTACCTCATGGACACTAGCTAGCATTTATAGACTAACATTGAGATACAAACCCTTGAAGTTATTGCTAGGGACTGAGCCAACAGAAAGTTTCCTACTTCAATTAAGTGTAATTCAGCTTTTGGGAAAGACCCAAAATGAACATAAGTAAAATTAGGAAAAGAGAATTTTCTTTTCAATTTGCCTGCCTTATCAGGAATTGCTTTACTGTGGTTAATTTTATTTCTGCTGAGCTGTTTTGGGGAGCGTGTGTGTAAGTGTATGCATTTCCCTTACAGTGAGTATTTATAACAAGTAAGAAAAAAATCTTGCTTGGCATTTCCCCAGTGAACGTTAATGTTGAGATACAGCTGTATTTCTATTTCTGCCTCAAGTGGAAACTAAGATACTCAACAGTGCAGCTGCCAGAGGCTTCCTATGTCATTTTTGTGTCAAGCAATGACATCCTCTATCGAAAAGACCTTTTGAAAATTATTTTCATACCTAGTTAAAATTTGTATGAAATATATTGATCTAGAAGCATTCAACATGCTTTTGATATTGTGATTCATGCAAATAAACAACCCACTACTATATTTCAGTTCTTGCTATCATATAAAGAGAAGGCAACCAAAAATCCCTGATTCTAAAATATTTTGTTATTTTACTATTCATCCGAAGAGTCAAGTACCCTCATAGCTAAAGAATTTGTAAAATATGCTGGCATCGATACAACTTGAGACACAGCAATGAATTTTGTATCTGCCATACACTGTCTTAGCTATCTGGAAGAGGTAACTGAAAACCAGAAAAAAAATAAAAATTAAAAAGGCCTTTTTTGATGCATACGTCACCTGTATATCTGCTTGTTGCTTAAAGAAACAGCAGACATGCTATTTCCATTTAATCATGAAATAATATATTTTTTTAAATTACTACCTATATTAAAAAAGTACTTGTTTTTAGTAAAACAAAAACAAAACAAAAAACAACAACAACAAAAAAAAACAGCCCAAAACGACAGCAACAACAAAACAACTGCTGAAGGAAGGCTGTTTCCAGTTCATGAGATATCACACTAAAGTTAGTGTTAAGAATTATGCTTCTCAGAATTATGCCTTCTATTTTTTCAGTTAAAAAACTAACAATGTATTTCAGCATCTAGGCCTCAGACATACTCATTACACTAGAGAAGGAATTTTCTGTGGGTTTGTTTTAAGATCATCTTGGGATGTTTCTTTTTGATTTCCTTCTAACCTGCTTATTTTGTCTTTGCAACCGATTTCAATAGGTGACAATTTCTAGACTGCTCAATTGCTGAGGCATTCACCTGGGACATCTGCTTTGAATCAGTCACGAGAATGATGTGAGCCAGATTCTCCAACCTCACAATGTACAAAGGGATAAAGCACCGACTCCTCTACAGTGATCTTTAACTCACTGTCTTTTCTTTGAGTTTTTAATTTTTTTATAATACAAGACCAGGAAGAAAAGAAAAGAAAAAAAAAAAAAAAGAAACAAACAAAACAAAACCAAACAAAGCTTCTGCTGCAGGAAGGGGTGTGGAAACAGAAGGTAAATGTTGGTAAACTCTGAGGAGAGCCCATATGAGGCGAGAGAGGCCCATATTCCGGCATCGAGGCTGTTACAGACAACCGAGGGAGCCGCTAGGACCCGGCAGCCCTCACGAGGGAGCTGACAAGGCGCGGACGGAGCCAGCAGCAGCAGCGGCGGGCCATTTAAATCCGGCGTCGCCGCCATTTCACAGCCACTCGCCGAGACAGCAAGACCCTGACTGTATAAAAGCAGTCCCTAGGGAGCGCTGTAAACAGGACTGTCTTGGCAGTTAGTGGATGCTTTCCTCCCTTTCCCACTTCTCTCTCCTCTGGGAACTCTGCCTCTTACAACTTACGATTTTAGCAAGGAAGCTACTGTAGAGAGTACTAGCGAGCCTGCTGTTTTGCCATGGTTGCACCCTGGCAGGAGGCTGTTGTCAAGAAAAGTGTGGAGACCCAGACAGAGGCCCCACACAAACATGTGAGTGCGCAGGTCTCTGGTTGCAACGAGTGCCAGAGCCTGGCCCTTGCAGTACAGGGTGACAGAGACAACACCTGTGTCAGATGTGGCCAGGTGAATGATTTACTCAGCCTTGTGGCTGACCTAAAGGAAGAGGTGGAGAGGCTGAGGAGCATTACGGAGAGTGAGGGGGAGATAGATTGGTGCAGCCAGTCCCTACCAGCCTTGAGGCTTAGGCAGCCAGCAGAGGCTCCAAGAGAAACACATCATGCCCTACTGCCTTGCGAGCAGGTAAGAGGAGGGGACCAGCAGGCAGACAGAGTTCCTGCTACAGTGAACCCCCTCTCCTCTCCCCCTAACAACAATGGTGATGAATTGGGGGGCAGGGTGCAATGGCAAAAGGTCCCTGCTTGGCGTTACAAGTGTAGCAGGTCCACCTGCCTGGTGATTCCCCTACCTCTCCAGCTGCCCCTGCAGGACAGGTACACCGATCTGCAAGGACAACTGGACAATGGCAAGGGTGATGGTTCTCCCTACTTGGAGGTGTCACCAAAGTCTAATCAGACTACCTGCTGCATTAAAACCTCCTCAGTAAAGAATAAAAGATGGGTCATTGTCATTGGTGACTTGCTGCTGAAGGGAGCCAAAGGCCCAATATGCAGACCAGACCTGCTACACAGGGAGGTCTGCTGCCTCCTGGGGGCCTGGGTTAAAGATGTAAGGAGGAAACTTCCTTCGCTAGTATGGCCCTCGGATTATTATCGTCTTTTGCTGTTTCAGGTAGGCAGTGATGAAATAGGAAGAGCTCCTCTAAGGACTATGAAGAAGGACTTCAGAGCCTTGGGGAGACTGGTCAAGGGTTCAGGAGCACAAGTCGTGTTCTCCTCTATCCCTCCAGTTACAGGAAATAATGAGGGACTGGACATGATGAACCAGCGGATTAATAATTGGCTCTGAGCCTGGTGTCACCGGCAGGGGGTTGGGTTTTTTGACCTTCGGTTGATTTACATGAGACCAAGCCTGCTGACAACAGACAGGAATAGCTTTTTCCATCAGCAGAAAAGGGTTTTAGGATGGGAGTTGGCAGGGTTCATTGAGAGAGCTTTAAATTAGTGCAGGAGTCCTAGAGTTTGCTAACAGCCAGTGAAAGAGCAAATGTGTTACTGCCTGCATGTATCTCTATACAAATATTAGTATCAAAATTAGATATCAAACTGCTGTTTTCAAACTGTATTCTCTTACTCCTTCATCTTTAATAAAGCCATAATCACGAATGTAGTAAGCTTGCACTTAGTTCTCAAATACCTTGAAATGTAAAGCTTGAAGAAGGATTCTTCAAGAATCATTGTTTAAGTGGTTCTTCCCATAAAGCGCTCTTCTACACCCTCACTATTTTTTATTTCTAACCTGTTCTCTTCTGAAGTAAAAATATTTTAAGATACTGCTTTCAGAAATATCTTGGGTACAGAGTAATCTGACTGCCAGTGAAAGTGCAAAAAATTTACAGTCTCTTTTGAAATCAAAGCTTGTACCATGTGGTTTATTTTGAAAATGTTACCAGTTGTTGTACAGTGCTGTGATCAGCAGAGGTCAATATCAAGACCACATTGGTTTCATTTGGTCTTTGTTTATAATATTAATGAACCATTGATCACAGCCCCTTCTTTCATTACATGACTCTCTTTGCATAAAATACTGTCCTGAGTACAGATAATACAGACTATGCCATCTAGGTTGACTAGTCAGTGGAAGCTTTGGCCCCTATTCCATCCTTTAATACATTGAAATGTGGGTTGTTAGTCCTATCAACCATTGAAAAACAAAGCTGGAACACCATCATGACTAGATTAACTCTTACACCCTCTGAGTTATATGGGGAATTAAAAAAATGTGTACTCCCCATTTTCACCTGCTGCTTATACTGCTTCATCCCCCGAGAACATGAGTAATAGAAATGGAAGCCTTTGTTCCTGTCTTAGAGGTGAAGGCTGAGCTATACAACCTGTGATCCATCCCTCTCCCATCCTAATAACATTCACTTCACATTTGCTGCAGTGAATATGTTTGTTTGATCTTGCTCATGAAATTTCAGCTCATATAAAAGGAACTTACAGGAGTCTCTGCTGGTTCCTCTGGTGGGCTGTTAATGTTCCCGTTTCACTATTCCTAAGAAGATGACCAGATTTGTTTTTAATTAATTGCTTGTTTCATTGTGAATCTTGTCCTCAGTCTCTGGAATAAATAAATGTGGGGAAAAAAAAAAAGAGTATTATTTATTTATTTATTATGTTAGGGAAAAATGATTAAAAGAAATAATTTGATTTTTCAGGTTTAGTGAAAAGATCACACTTTTTCATAGGATAAATTGATCAGTAATGATCCAGGAGATCTATTAGGAGGATTTAACAGGGACCCAATGAATTTTCAATGTGCAACCAAAATTAGAACTCAGGCTCTTGGTTTAAATATAGTGCATGCATGTGTTTGCTTTAAGGTGATTTCAATTTATTTTATTTTATTTGTTTTTATTTTTTAGCAGTGATATATCATGTTGGTGGGTTAAGCTGCTCACAAAAAAAAAAAACAACAAAATTTCTACAGTGACAGTATTTTGTATAATTAGTTGCTGCAATGTTTTTTCAGTATGAGTATAAAACCAGTATTTTTCTTTTTTGAACTCTAGGGAGCAGCTGTGGAAAGACAGAAGATGAAAGCTCCCATTCCAAATTTGATTCTCTTGTATGCTACTCTAACTCAGAGCTTGAAGGTTGTGACCAAAAGAGGATCAGGTAAGTAAATCTTTATCTCTGTGGTTATGATATATGTTTTGGGAAAAAAAAAATCCTTAAAATTTACAAATATACACTAAGATGTTGTTATGATGGTTTGAAATATAGTTAAAAGGATTTCAAATTCTGCGTCAAAAAAAGTTGGTAGCTTCTACATATTTTTAGACTATATTGTGTGGTGTGAACTTGATGGAAAAAGGAAAATGTTAAATACTTCAGATATGTAATGCAAAAACAATATAAATGTTCATCTGTTAAAGGAGAATGTCTTTTTCCCCATTTTATCCCCAGGAATTAAAAGACTTTTAGCTTACTTAAAAGACCTTGTTGCAGCCAGGGTCTTTAACATAAGCTAATGGATTTATCTGTTTGACTATATATTTTATGGTGAAGAATCTCTTGGTTATGCAGTTCATGCAGTTTTCATTTAGGCTACTGATTTTTGTAATACAAAAAATATATCACATATTTTTTTCATGGTTTTAATAACCATGGAAAGTGAGCAGGAAAATAGATTTTTAAAAGGACTACCTGATATGTGGTTGAAGAGCAAATGATTGATAGTTGATGCAGCAAACATAGGTGTTTTTTTCAGAAACCTAGCAGAGGTGGTATGTTTGCCCATCATCTTTCATAATGTTATTGTAGATTACTTATCTTCATATATAAATAAAGGGAACTTCATTACTAAGACAATTGTGTGTTTTTCAGTTCATTCTTTGTCATCCTGAAATTCTATTTTTTCCCGTTTTTCACTTTTAATCGAATAATGAAAAATGTATAGGATAACATTTCTGCAAATTCCTATTTTGCTCTATGGGACTAAAGAAAACTAAATCCTTAAGGAATGTATTGATCTGATGTTGAGAGAATTAATTAATTAGGTTTGTTGTTACTAGTTATTTTCCTTTTGGCATTGGAGTGCTTTAGGTGTCTTTTGTTGTACTGTTTTAGAACTCTGGTCCGTCCTGATTTCATTTTTTTCCCCCCTTTAATCTGTTTCCAGAGTTGTCTGCTAGTAATACTAGTAATTGTAATACTAGTAATTCCTCTTAAGTGATGCTTAGGGAGGGCACAGATCTTTCTATATTTTGGGCAATGGTTTAAATAATATCTTGTATTTTGAATGGATTATACTTGTAACAAAATTATGAAACAGGTTCTCTCTTCAATAGTTTAGTGACTAGAAATGTAGACTGAAGGAAGGAAAATAAGGAGTACCACTCTAATCGTAAATTATTCCTCAACCAAAACTTGAGATTAAAATATATTTAAGCTCAAGAAGACTGGCTATTACTTAGTATGTGAAGAAAACTGGCTATTACTTAGTATGTGAAGAGCCAAGGACTTGGTGATGGTTGATGTGTTTGCAATATGATGTCTGCCTAGACTGATACCATAGATATCACTTGAATTTGTTTGCATGAGGTTTTTCCATTTGATTACAGTTCAGTACTTGTGAGCTTTATGTTGAGGCCTCTTAATTTTACTAACTAATTTAGTATAAATATTTTCAATCCTCTTAAAGTACTTTTTACAATGACATCCATTTTTAAGGAGCCAAAAAAACTAGCCAGCTTTCTATTTGAATGGTATAATAATACAAACCCAGGTTGTTTTTGCATTCTATGTCATCAGTTTTGTCTGTATTCTCTTTCTGAGATTAACCAAGTAAAGGAAAAGTGGTAAATATTCATTTTAATTTCTGTTTGGAAAAGTAATGTAATTGATGTCCAGCCAAAGAAAAGAAGACACAATGCTTTTTCAGAGGTTCTGAATATGCTCTCATTCTGATGTTGTAAAAAAAAAAAAAAAAAAAAAAAAAAGGCAATAATGGAAATCTTTGGATCTTATCTTACTATGACATGGTTCTTGATGTTTTTGCGTGAGATCTGCTAATAACGGACATAGTTTCATTCAACTGTATTGCCAGGAAGACTGTTTTTTCATAGTGTGCGCGCAAAGGAAAAATCTGACTTTTAGACCCTTCTGCCTTTGGTCATGTTGTTTAGTGACTTTAGACATGAAGAAATACTATAGAAGTAGGTGGAAGGTAATACATGCATGATGCTGCAGGGTTTGATTATTTTATTTAATTTTAATTTAATTTATTTTTTTCTCTGGCTATTTGGAAGTACTATTTTTCAATCCTGTTCTTTCTTGCAAAGATAACCTTATTTGCTTTCATAGAAGTTTTGCTGAGATAACATTAATTTATCTGTAGTGTGAAAACAAAAATGGTTTCCTAAAGCTAATGCAAGTAATCAGCTCTAAATAGGGAATAAAATCAAATCGGAAAATCAAACTTCAGTTTTACATGGGCATGTTAATCAGAGGATGCAGAGAGCAAGGATGTGGTTTATATCTGTTTAGTTGTATGTATTGCATTCTGCCTCATGGATCAGAAGTTCAGCTGCTTACTGTAAGTTCATTAGTTTGTCTCTTGGAATCTCTTCTTGTTATAGATGGATGAAGTGTGATTTTATTTAAAAGTTAAATGCCATTATACTTCTATTTCTTACATAAAAATTGAATATAAGAGCAAAATAGAAAACTAATGCTTTAATATAGGAAGGTGTTTTTTTTTTTTTTTTGTATGAAAACAAGGAAACAACTGAACCTCTTATTTGGAATTCAGTGTGGCTCAGTTTTGGAATTGTAATGAATTAAGAGTAACGCTAAATTGAAGCATGATGTAAATACTTTAAATTGGAAAAGTAACGGCTTTAAAATAAAATCTTTTGCATGCCTTTTTGGAATAATAAATTATTTCATAATAACTGAATACTTGCACTTAATGGCTGCCACCACCCTCTCCTTTGGCTCTTATTTTTCCATCTCAGTTAATAATAAATCTCTCTGTTCACAATATGAAATCTTACTTATCTGAGTGAAATCTTCTCAAATGTTATAATTTTAAATTAAATATATAAAATTTAGGTATTCTGACTTACGACCATTGTAAATAAACAGCTAAAAAAAATAAAAAATAAATTAGTGGTGCTATATGAGGCCTCAGTTCTACCTGTGAGTTCACTTTGTCCCTGAAAAATCAGCATTAAATGAATAGCAAAGTGAAGATGGTGGCATATTTTCATACTTATGAGGTGATATAAATATGGAGTAGTAGTATCAACTTTTAGAGAAGTTTTTCTTTTTTTTTTTTTTTTTTACTACCTTCTCTGTTATCAACAAAAGGAAAAAGAATGTTTTAAGAATGAAGACGTTTTTGCATTAGTATGCTGAATCGTTGTCCTAGCTGTGGCTTGTTCCTTCCAGTTCATTTTTGTTGTGCATATTTTCAAATACCAAATCTGGAAACACAAACCTAGTACGTTTAATATACATATATATATATATCAATTACATTTATATTAAAAAGAATTCTGTCCTTGAAAATAGTATTTTCTGCACTATCAGTTGGATTTTCCTGCTAGAGTACTTCAGCTGTCTGCTTCTGTAAGGATTTTATCAGCTGTGCTAAAAAGATAGTGATTAATTAAAGTAGGAGTTACCCCATCTGGTAGAAATGAATTTCCAGCCATTTCTCTGAACTGTCAAGAATGTGAAAACCTACCTTCAGAAAGTTGGTGAGGATGTCAAAAATGTGGAAATATTTGCCGGTTCAAATTCTGCTTTTACTTTTTGAAATGAATAACAATTGTGACCATCTATTGTCTTTCAGGATTTGTTATACCACATAGTTAGTTTTACATGTAATTAATTAGGATCAATATGATATTCTTGTCTGTGCTTCTGTTGATTGAAAAGCAGGTTTAAAATTCAGTGTAAGAGAAAACTTAGGTTGTGCTGCATTGGATTAAATGTTTGAATAGGAGAGTTGTCATTATGCTAAGCACTTAAATGACATTACTTAAAGGCAGTCCTTGAATTCTTCATAAACAGGAGAACGGTTACAAACTTGTACAACTGTGTGGTATTAATCAGTTAAATATGATAATACAGGGTGTATAGGGAAAATTATTAATCAAATACTTATTTTATTAGCAGGAAGACAATTTAAATTAGCTTTCTCACAGCTGTGTGACATACCTGTGTAACACTTTATCTTTTATGTTTGATTCCATTTCTATCTGAAAGAACATCCATCCGTTTTTTTTGTTTTTAATTTTTAAAATTATTTCTGTCATGTAATGAACAGTTTCAAATGACTCTTTAATATAAAATGGGTTTATTTCATGTTTTGAGTACCTAATAACTTTGATAACTAATCTAACCTAATCTAATTTTAACCTAATAACTAATAATTTTGAGCAACTAATAAAAATGGCTGTGTGAACAGTTCCAGTAATAATTTCATTAATATAGAAAAATGAATCAAAAAAAAAAAAAAAGGAAACATATTCCTATATCCAGGTATGCAAATAAATTAGGCTTAAGCACACCTAATTTTTTCCTGTCAATCTTATTTGAATGCACAACTCCTACAAGTTTTAACGCCTTCTCAATCAAAAGTGAAAAGAGCCTTTGCCTTAAGATTTGCCGTTCCAAAAACTGACTTCAGAGTGGATATAATGTTTGTTAACTAGCTATTTTCGGTATTCAGTGAAGTCTCCATGAAGGAAGCCTCTCTAGAGGCTTCTGAGCTTTCAAAAGTAGCTGCAAAGATGAACTTTCATTTTGAACATATTGGATGTCAAATGTGATCTGCTGAAGGGGAAACTGACTCTTGCATTACTGGGCTTTTTGAAATATCTCAAAGAATCTTGTTTCATGAAACAAGTTCTCTGTTTGCTCACCGTGTCCTGTTGATGGAAAGGTAGAATAAATACTTAAAGCCTACATATTTTGATTTGTTCATCATGCGGTTTTACAGGGATTGGCTTTAATTTAAAAAATGTAGAAAAAAAATGCCTGTTTTTTCAGCATGATGCTGAACTTTATATAAACTTACGATAAGCCTAACAACAAAAAGATTTGCACTTTTTATGTAGTTCACTGAATATTTGTTGCTCACAGTAGCCCTTGATAGTATTATATGAACTTCTTGGTAACGCATTTCTAAATGCTTTCCTTTCTGTAATTTTTCTTTAAATTATCCTGTATTAGACTGAATTAAGTAGTAGATTTTTTTATCCACAGGGTTTTATATCTTCAGTAACTTATGTTTCTTAATGTCTGTTCTTTTCAGGCCGAGTGGTATTTGATAGCTTGCTTGTGATGAAGAGAGGTTTTTGCTTAGGAATTATATTAATGAAACAGGAAGTAGGTTAAGAAAGAGACTCTCTTACTGATCCATACAGCTTTTTCCCTATAATGTGGATATTAAAAAAATACTTGAGCACTGCAATGCCATCTGTTGGCTTTGCTTTTTTTTCAAGAGTGATGAATAGACAAAGGGTTTTTTTTTAGTTGTTAAACAAAAAAAAACTGTTAAAAGGGATGGGAGGAATGGGGGAAAAAGTCTGCAAAAAATGTTATGACATCAAGAATTATAATTAGATACTGTCAGTGTAGTGGTATTTTAGGCACTTACATTGCCTAATAGTAATTTGATGTCATCTTGTATCAAAAAAGGTTAGAGTTCATATTATTTTCTGTGGTCCTCTGTTCTTCTACAGATTTTTAGGCATGGAGTTAATGAAGGAGCTATATTCTGTGTTCAGTTTTAGTACTGCAAAAGGATATTTTCTCTTCTAGGTCAAATTTATTCTATAATAGAAGTAATTTAACTGGGAGGACAATCTGTCCAACGATTGGTTATCAGGATATGTATGGGGTCCTTCATATCATTGTTATGAAATTAAGGTCTGTACATGTATTATGTTATGCAGGAGAAGATTGAAGATTACTTCTGTTTTTAATGTCTAGTATTTCTGTGCCTTAACTACTGTGAATGAATACAGGTGGTTCTAGTTGTACTTGTGTGGGAGATCAAGATTACAAAAGGAAGATGAGCTTTGACATTGCAAACCTTCTTGGTGTTTCTGAATCGTTGTGTGTTTTGTAGGAGCCAGATACTAATATTCACTAGGTAAATGTAATTCAAGATTCTTTGGGGGTTCTAAAACTGGTGAAATTCTGACATATATATATCATATACATAATATACGTTAAAAATATCTAGTAGTTATTCTGCTAATTTTGTACTCTTTGAGAACTGTAAGTGGACATTTTTCTAAATTATGGCCCTCTGAATTTTTATGACTGATTTCTTCCACAAGAATCAGTACATTTTAGAGCATAATATCAGATGTATCAAAGTTATCTCTGCACAGAGAAGACAGTTTTTGTTTTTCTAAAACATTTCCTTTAGCTGGACCTAGCAACTGAATTATCTCTATTCTGCAATAAAATAGAAAATAATATTAATAATAATAATAAATCTATAATCCAGGTTATCTGGCAAAAACACTGAGAAATTTTACACAATCAAGTACTGAGCCTGATCAGGAGTCTGGTATACAGTATTTAAGTATTTGTATTTTTAACTTTTTTTTTTTTTTAACCACTGTCAGTGAGGCTTGGTGTCCCAACTGCATATTACTATATAATTGTCATCCTGCTCTTCTTGGTGATTTCCTAAAGTGGTGCCATTCTCTTTTTCATTCTGTCTGTGTTTTGATTGCCTAAGTATTTTCTTTTGGATTCTTGTCAAAAGGTAATTAGTTGATGAATGTCATATTGGATCTGACACGCACTGAATAGTAATCAGATGGTTCAAAACTTAAATGAATAGATATATATCTTTTTTTTTTTCTTACACAATTTATAGACAGAATACTTGTATCTACAGTTCTCCAAGTACATAGAGCTTAAAGCAAATAATTTACAACAATTAAAGGCTGTGCTTCTTGTGAGCCATAGGAGTTTGTGTCGATTGATATTAATGGCCTCTAGCTGTTGTTTTCACTCTGTTACAGAATGTTAGTTTTCCATTATTAATTGATGAGGTTTGTGGTCTGTTGGGTGGTTTCATAGAACCTGAAATATTTGGAGCCTATCCACGTCTATCTCACATGTAAGATTAACTTGTGTGAATGAGTTTTTTTTCTCTAAATTTGAGGGATTAAAATTACTATTAGTGCTATGAAAACCCCTTTTCTCTATTTGGTGTCAAGAAGTAAAAGGACACCAAATTTAATTCCTAAACAAAGATCTATGTAGCTTTCTTACTGGATTTGGGGGATTGAGGAGGGCAATCTTATTGCTTGACCTGGTGAAGAAGTGAACTTTTTTTTTTTTTTTTTGTATGAGGATTGTTTCAAAATACTCATTTTGAATTGGCTTAGCAATATGCAGCCTTACTGCCTTACTTGTGGTTGTAACCAGGGGACTGAAGGGGGGAAACTCTGTGAAACATTTTTCTTTTTGAGAGAGAAGGGGCAGAAAGTTGAGGGGAAAACTTGAGCATCTTACACAGACAGCAAAAGTATCCACGTTACCATGCCACAGTTAAATATGACAAAGCTGTTGACTCCAGTTTTGGTACAATCCTTGCCTTTTCTCCTTTTATTATAAAGGAAACCAAAACCAAAAACAAACAAACAAAGAGACTGATTGTTGTTCAGAAAAAAGGCATGCCTTTCTTTTTACAAGTCAAGGGAGAAAGTAGGAGTTAAAGATTAACTTATTTAATTTTCTGAATATGCAAAATGTTACTATAGGTTTCAGACAGTGTATGGTTCTGAACCTGTTCTTGTGTTTATGCCACTGTAAATGGGAAGTGTGTATTTTCTTTAAAGGAGTGCTTACTTTCAGTACTTCTCTTTAGCTACGGAACATTTCATTGTTGCATTGACACGGTGTAATTTTCAGCATACAGCTTTCATTTCAAAACCCTGAGGAATAATCTTGTTGGAAGGAAAACTAGTTTTGTTAGTGAGCCTCAACAGATGTTTGGCCACAGGGGTGGTTCAGCTCTACTGGTCTCTATTCTATTTTTCTAAGATAAGGACACTGTTTGGTGTGTTGGATGAACAGCAGTGATACATACTGGTTACTAAAGGGCAGGCGGGGGCTGTGTTATAAAGGAACAGACCAACACAATTCTGTGCCACTAGAGATCTGGGCAATATAGAATGACTCCATCACCAGTACAGATACTTTGTGACACACTACTTTTTTTTGGAGACTCTGTGAACGCACTGTTCTGTGAGCATTTATGAACTAGATGGCTGACATTTTAAAGATAGTTATATGACCTTTTATTGTTGCTAGGATCCATACTGATACTTTACAGAGTTCTGGGAGATGATGAATAATAACCACACTATGTGGAAAGCCTGTCTGCAGTATCAAAGGGTCAATGTTTTATAGTGTGCAATACATACCAAGAAATGACTAATGATAGTAAAGGAGACACAGCAAAATCTAAAGCCAAGAGGACAGTAATAGATATTCTTACATAGTTCAGTCACTGAGTTTTAGTAGCTGTTTAGAATGACTCTGCTCCCACAGTCTCTTGTTGTCCCTAGGGAATGGTTGGCGGTAGTTTCGCTGATTGGCATCTGTTGGCAAGTAGCCTAGAAGATGTAAAAGAACAAGTGACCTTTGATCAGAAATAGCTGTTGCAGAAGATTTATTTATTTGAATTTTATGCTGTCACTTTTATGTAGAATAATGACTGTGGAGAATAAGGAGACAAAAACCTCAAGGACAAGTAATGACCATCTGATAGATTCGTCTTTTTTGCTTAAGTGTACTCAGTTGTGAAATATTATTAAAATACAGAAATGAGTTGTGATAATAAGGTTTTCCAATTAAAATGTTCTGTTGCTACACTTAAAACAAATTAAAATTGATGAAATCTCCCAGATTAAAATACTTACTGTCTTCTTTCTTTCTGAAAGATGAAGGGAGAAAGTGCTATCAATGCAGCATTCCCAAAGATATATGGAAAGCAACTTAGCATGAAAAGAAAAGGTCATCATCAGTACTGAAATCTTCAGCCATTCTTGCTCAGAGTAGGTTTGGCTGTTACGGTCTTTATTTCAAGTATGTAATGCACAATGTCTGTCATTACTTTAAGATTTTTTTAAGCTGTTTTTCAAAAGAAGGAGGTTGGTTTTTTTTTGTTTGCAACTGTAAGGACAATTATCAAACTGCTATGACAGTAAATTGCAACATAGTTATGTTACTTGAAGGTTGAATGCTCCTATAATTTTAATGCCTTTCTCTGAATATCTAACTTATTTTGAGGAAGCTCTCAGGTGTACAGATGAAAAGTAGACAATTGTGTTGAAGCAATCTGCAAATTCATTTGAAGTAGCCCACTTCCACAAATGACTTTTTCATTCTTGGCAAAAAAAGGAATGATTTTTCCTGTCTTAAATCATTTGTAATTCTATTTGAAATATTTCCAACTGATAATTCCAGTTTTAATTACAGAGTCACTTAGGTTGGAAGAGACTTAAGATTATATAGTCCAACCCTGCTGGTTCAAGCAACGTCAGCTACAGCTTGCTCAGGATTCAGTTCAGTTGACTTCAGGATTGCTCTTTAAGGACTTTTTTTTTTTTTTTTTTTTTTAAGTCCTCTGGACCTTCAATTTGCCAGATTAGAACAGGCCTAAAACTATCTCTCAGGTAATGAGTGCGTTGCCTCATTTGTCTCCTAATCATGATGTGTTCACAATCATACTTCTGAGTTGCTATATGGAGTTGCAGCATACACCTAGAGACGGTAGTTAGGTTTCAAAATTTGACTTACCTGGAAGTAATGTTAATTAAGTTTGCTTGGTACCTGTTCAAGATTTTCCATTTCTTTCACAGTAAGATTACTTATTTTCTTTGCAATTACAAATGTATTTGAACTATATTTAAACTTAAGCTAAAAATGGAGTCCTGTTAAAGTACATGGAAAAATGAATGTACATTTTATGTTTTACCATTCTCTTGTCACCTCACTTTTAACCATAGTTAATACCCTTGGTAATGTGAGAATCATTGTAGTTTCTTATAGGAAAAAAATTCCTAATGCTAAGCATGCTACTTTCATGCACGTTTATATACTTCACTATGATCTTTTCTTTAATGATGTTTGTGGCAGTAGGTAGAATAAAGACAGTAACTTGGGATATTAAAAATTAAATATCAGGCATCAACAGCCTCCAGTAAAACCAGCAACACATTTTGGTTGTCCAGATAAGTAGGGTGCACCCTGGAAGAAAGGTGTTATTGATATTATTTTTTAAAGGTACAGGGTTGGCATGTCTGAAACCAAATTTTCTGCTGAGTGTCCTTGACTATATGACCCAAAGTGAATGCTGAAGGCAAAACAAAGACAAAGGCAAGGAACAACGTAAAATCTACCTACCTACCTACCTATCCAGCAATCTACCTGTGTGAATCTATCTAAATATATTTCTGTGCTGTGAGGGAAGGCTCTATTTTTTTCCTACTCAACAGAGATGCTATTAAGCATAAGTGATATTCTAGGTGGGGCACAACAAAGAAGGAATGAAAATATAGAGAGATACCCTGAACCCTTTCTGGTCAAACAGGCTAAGCCAAGTATGACAAGCAGTCCAACTACGTTTTCTAGCAATGAATTTTGGAAGGGGCTTTCTGGAGGCCAGTGAATTCCCTGCTGTCATTCCCCTGAATGCATCAGGCCGTTTTCTGCACAAAATTGCATTTTTGTACTGTAGATTTCTTTTTGCCATCGGCAATATTTTAAATATACTTTATGTGTGTATATATATATATTTGCATATATAATAATTGGAGAAATAAAATCAAATGCTAAGCTTAATTCTTCTAGGAAACTGAATAAGGGTCAGTAACAATATTTTAGTTGAGTAATTAACATTAAAAGAAATTATTCAGGAGAATAATAAGTTGGTATTATTTGTTTTACAAATAAGACGCATGCATCCATTTTATAGTTTATTACTTGCTGTGGAGTTTTAGCAAAATGGGACTGTTAAGGGATGAAGTAAGAAGCTTACACCAAAGACATAAAGTCTGGGAAGAAATGATGAAAAACCATTTTTGTGAGAAAATGTTTTTCTTCTTGGGAAAAGTAGCTGTCTTGTCAAGGAGAAGAAGAATAAACTGTGAAATGCTTGAGCCAACTTAACTCATTCAAACACAGAACATGTAACTTATTTAAATTTAGTTCCTAGATATGTTTTCAGTGAGATTTTTTTCCCTAGTGTTGTTTAACACTTTTATCTACTGTCTTTCCTGCTGAGTATCTCAAGTTGGTATAAATACTTTTCACCAGCCCTTATATAGGACCTGAATGCATGCTTATTCATGGATCAAACTCTGAACATAACAAATACTTCTGAGAACCCATGAAGGAGGAAAAAAAAAATCCTCTTCTGCCTAAACTAATGTGGAAACACATAAGACTCCCTAAAGTCTAGGGAGTCTTAACAGATGAGTTCTTAGCACTTGAATCAACATGCTGCTTAGATGTACTTGACTCTTTGTTGTGGTTTAACCCCATCAGGCAGCAAAGTACCACACAGCCGCACACCCACTTTCCCTGGGTGGAAAGGTAGAAGTATGAGAACTCTTGGAGTGAGATACAGACAGCTTACTAGGGAAAGCAAATCCACGCACGCAAGCAAAGCAAAGCAAGGAATTAATTCGCTGCTTCCTATCCACAGGCAGGTGCTCAGCCACTCCCAGGAAAGCAGGGCTCATCACACATAGTTTCTTGGGAAGACAAATGTCATCACTATGAACATCCCTCCCTTCCTCCTTCTTTGACACAGCTTTTATTGCTGAGCATGACACCACATGATATGGACTATCCCTTTGGTCAGTCTGAATCAGCTGTTCTGGCTGTGTCTCCCCCAGCTTCTTGTGCACCTCCAGAGCACACCCAGCCTCCTCGCTGGCAGGGCAGCACGAGGAGCTGAAAAGTCCTTGGCTCTGTGCGAGTGCTGCTCTGCAACAGTTAAATCATGGGTGTGTTATCACCACTGTTTTCATCAAAAAAAAAAAAAAAAAAAAAAAAAAAACCACAACAGCATTATATGAGCCTCTATGAAGAAAAGTAACTCTACCTGAGCCAAAACAAAGACACTTTTATATGTGTTAGATTACTCACCAGAAACAGTATTTGGTAAGGTCAAAATAGAAGTTTGAAGAATAGCAATACTAATAGCCCATTAGTACATCGCTGTATTAGGCCTTAAAATGTAACCTCACACAGGTTCGTTAGAGACTGAAAAACAATTCTTCTTACAAAACCAGGAAATTCAAGATTAGAGCTCATAAGAATAATTGTAACAAAAATAGATAGTTTTTCTTTTGATTATTGGGAATGGTAGAGTAGGATGGCTTATTTTCTACGGTAGACATTTTTCTCTATATATTCGATTATATGTATTCTATAATATATGATTAATATTCAAGTGTTTTTTATTAGTAAGATATAGTCTGAGAGAAGGATAATAGATATTTCTTTTTCTCAATTTTTTAAAGAAATACTTCAAGGTATTGACAACTACGATCAACAGTGGGGGGCCAATGTCTCACATAATTTTCTGCATACTTACATACTGCCTACTGTAGGCACTTCAGCAGCTGTCCTCTAAATACTGCTGTTGGGAATTTTCTGAATCCTGTCGAGCAGAAGTGTATTTTTATTTAAAATGAAAATCAAGGGAGTCTAGTTTTCTGATACAGAGAGTTGCAAGTGTTAGTAATTTATAAGAACTCCTGAAAGTGAAATACTGCTATAGATTGTGCAATAGTTTTAAGATTATCTAATTCTCCCATTGTTTGTTTGTATCAAAGCTGATCTGTTAACTTTCAAAAAATTTGCAATCCATTTCTTTTTCTACTACTAGTAATTACTAAAAGTAATTACTTTAATTTATGCTGTACTAGGTTGATTTTTATTAATAGTTTCATTGAAAATTGCTGTTTATTTTATTTGTTTGATCTTAATTTCTAGGCCAAATTTATTATTAAGTCTGTAAATCTTGTCTCCCTCTTACTGTAATAGCCGGGCATCAAGTTCTATCACACTCTAGAGAACCAAATAATATGTTATGCGTGCTTTCTTCACAGTCCTTCCTTGCTGAGGTGAATTCTCAGTGATAAGTCACAGGTGGTAGCAATTTCTGTTTATACTGACTTCAGTCAAATCAAAGGAGAACTTTGCTTTTTTCCCGCTCTTGAAGTCCTGTTTCTTTCTTTCTGGGCTTTACTGTACATTTATGGAGTATTTTGGGGTTTGGATTATTTATTATAGTTTTGGTATAGATAATCTCATGCTGTATATTTAGTTAATTTTGGGGGAAATTGTAATGTCTGATTAGCAAGTGGCTTTTTGACTTACATAGCAATATGAAATTGAATCATTAAAGTTGTTTTTGTATTTGAAAAAATAATTTTTGAATTCACAAGTTAATTTGCATTTGAACAAGATAAAGATGGAGAAAATACTGAATCTATCACAGATTATTTAATTTTAGCTACTTTTTTTGTAATTTTCTAACTTTTCTGAAGTAGCATGACAGGGTCTTGTCTAATTTTACTTTTTTTGTTTGTTTTATTAATTTTATATTTGTGATGATTAGTTCCTTTTTAAGATACATCTTCCATTCAAAATACGTAGGAAAACAGTCTTATCTCTCCTATTAAGAAATTAAGTGTACTGTGTAGCTGTTCGCCCTGAACCTGAAGTCATCAGTAGCAAAAAACCCACGTGTTTAAGTACAAAAATATAATTTAGACAAACAGCAAGTATTCTGAGAAACAGTTCAGAAAGATATAAATATATATTTTTTTTCTTTTCCAGTAATTGCTTCCTCTTTAATGTTGTTTTGATTTTGGATTGTCTTTTTGTTTTGTTTTGTTTCAGATTATCTATCAATTACCACTTTCACATTTCTTTAATCATCTAGGTTTATTTATTTATTTATTTTAATGGACCCACACTCATTTAACTATTGTTAACTTTTTTTCCAGAAGTCTTATTTACAGCAGAAAATCTGATCTCTTTGTTACAGTTAGATAATTCTTTAAATATAACTTAACTTCAGTAGAATTGTTTAGCTGATTACTTAACCTGAGCAAGAGGCCCACATTCTGACCTTGAGTATTTTTGTTTTAATGTATGTCAGAAATTCTATGCAGACACATTTTCTCCTGTTCAGTGCATTTTAGTTTTCAACCTATTGAATTTGAAGGGTCCTTAAAACTTCTTTCAGTACTTGGGAAGACTGCAACTTTGATTGGATAAGAAAAAAATAGGATATAAAATATTAGTAGGTTCTTGGTTTCTGGAAAACTTTACAACTTTTAGTATTTCAGACTAAAATGAGTTATATAGCTGTATCTTTTACTGCTTATGTGTTTTAGATACATGCACATCACATTAGTTGAAACACGAGTCTTAGGACATATTTTCTTAATATGAGTCACAATGGTATTTATGAGAAAAGCAACCTGATGCATAACTAATCTGAATACTTTTAGAGGATCTTCAGAAAGAATATATTGTAATGACACTCTTTAGAATTATTCCCTAAGATGCTAATTTTAAGCAGAACATATCAAATTTTGAAATCAACAGTGCTGTGCTTTAACCCAGCAGGCAGCACAGCACCACACAGCCACTCTCTGACTCCCCCTCAGTGGAGTGGGGGTGAAAATTGTAATAGGTCAAAGTGCGAGAACTTCCCAAACACCAAACAAATTTTTCTCATTCTTCAACATGCAAAGCTTTACTTATCTTGTATATTGTATAATTTCTGCACTCTTGTTACCAGCATCTCTTGTATATTGAGAGTAAATATTTCTGCACATTGCATTCCTGAATATCCTAGTATTTCTAATAAGATATAACTACTGACTAGCTACTTTTTTTTTTTTTCCTGGTATATGATGAAAATCAATAAGACTTTGCAGTCCTATGCATTGAAATCTGGAGGGGAAAATAAAAATAAATTCCAGCATGGTTAGAAACGTTTCCTTTGGTTTTTAATATTTATTTATTTTTCTTTCTGAGGGTGATACCCAAAGGCACTAGTTTATCAGCTCAGAACCTGGTGTCACAGGTTATTAAATTGATCCAAATATACCTAAACTCAGAGCATTGAAGAAGGTTTGATTTGCTTCAGTGAGAGGGGGAAAAAAAAAAAAAGACACAAAAGTCTAGCCAGAGGAGAGGAGATCACTTATATAAGTAAACACAAACAACAATAACAAAAGCACTTTAAAATAAATGACAATTGTGATAAGCAAAACAGTCCTAAAGCAGAGTGGTTCACTTTTAAAACTGAGACTTTAAACTGTTTTTTATAACTTCAGTTACTGACTTTGTCAGCCTTGTCTGAATGCAGCAAACATGGAATTATATAGAGGTGAAGGACTTCCAGAAATGAAGGGAGAAGTGATTTATTTTTTTTTTTTATAATCTGGACAAACAACTTGAAACTTTCCTTGTACTGAGTTGCATGTCCCATTCAGATTGTCAGTGGCCTGGGTCTGCTTCACATACAAGCTGAGTGTATGTACTGAACCAGCTGCAACTTTATATAAAGACAGAAAGATCCAGCATTAGTCTGAAGAGATCTAATAAAAGAATTTCGATTCATCCAGCCAATTGTTCATAACAGACTAGTCAAATGTATAATAGCCTAGCCATCCATTTTTAATGTTGGCTACTCTTAGAGTTTATTTCAGATGTTGGAGGATCTGGGAAACATTTATCCTGAACAAAGAAAAGTAATTCACATATTGACTTTAATATAGTTAAGCATAGCAAATAGATTCCCATACAAAATATTTGATATGGAGAATGTTATCTTAACAATTAATTACTTCCACTAGGAATATGTAAAGAAAAAGAGAAAAAAAGAAAAAGCAAAGAACCTAAAAGTCTCAGTCTTTAGTCTACCACAATAAATTCGTAGATGGTAATTAAATGCATATTACTAGTCTTACCTTTTCAAATGTACTCTGCATACTCACTTGCTTATCCAACATCTCTGTCCAACAACACAGCTCATCTGGAAATTTTCCCTCTCCACTTTTGAGGTGTTACTGAACTTCTCAACTTGACAGTTTCTGTGAGTAGAATGTCCTTCCTCTAGTTACTTTTCAAGTTTATTGCTGTTGACAATCAAACTACCCAATAATCTTTAGAATAGATTCTCAGCAGATGTAAATCTCTTCAAATTCAATGAACCCAGTAGATTCTCAGGGCCTTTCATCCCACTGTGTTGCTTTACCTCAGAGCAAGAAAGCAAAATGACAAATCACTCCTCAATTGTAGCCATTAGGAATCATCTGTATATTTAAAAATATCTGGAACTTTTATCTGCTTTCTCACAATAATGATTTTAACATTGTATTGCCTTTATTAAGCACAGAAAGTGCAATTATTGAACTCCATTATTTTATGAAATGCCCTACGGACATCAAAATTCAGACGCTCATCTGTGTCACAGGTCCTGTGTCATTCATGTCCCAGACAAGGAGGGTTAAAATTTGCTGCTGGCCTAATTTTACTAGAACAAAATTTCAAATTGCTCCTCTACCATCTCTTCTTATCTGTGTAGCTTCAATTCTCTGGTGAGGAAATGCTCCCTGAGCCAAGTTTTCAACAGAGTGCATAAGGAATGACAGCAGATGTTGCATTGCATTAGTCTTGAGAAAATGTCTTGTTCAGTAACAGTTGAACCCTTCACTTTTAATGTCTTTCCTATTGTTTAGACATTTATAAATTTGCATTAAAAATGAAAAATAATGAAGTGGTGATGTTAGAGATAAATTAGTTTTGCCTGCAGGTCAGCTAGACTATGGATGAATGTTAACTTCTGCAATTTTCATAAGTTTAAAGGCAGTTTCTAATCTTTAGGGAGAGACTAAGTTTCCCTCTGTGTTTACAAAAACAGCATGTAAAGATTGAAATTGTTGGAGCTATGGACTAAGTCCAACTTCCTAGTTTAAAAGCAAAATGTCATTTTAAATATAATGTGTCGGAAGTCAGAATTTGACTTCTGAAATCTCTTTTGGCTATAGAAGAGGATTCTGTTGTTGTTGTTGCTCTATGCATGGCTATATAGTGGTTAGTTTTACTGTGTTGTGCTGCACATCCCTATTATGCTGAGAAATTTTTCCAAAGTAATAAAATGTTTCCTGTAATGTTATTGTTCTTTGTGAGATTCTATGATATAGCATCACATGTATTTATTCTGACTTTGTTCAATATAGTATATCTTTGACTTTTTGTCTGAAATATGTTAGTAGTTCAAAAATGGGATAACCTGCTCAACTGATGGTGGAGTGTATTGGTAGGGCTGCAGCTAGGCAGACTGCATGGTATGTTTAGGAGTTTTACAAAATCATGGTATTTAATTAAGAGTAAAATTATCTAAAAACCCCAAAAATATGATTCCACTTTTAAAGATTTGTTATGATCACATGGAGGGGTTCTTTTCTTGCGTTTTACTTTCTAAAATATACCAAAATTCCAAACTGTGACCATGCAGTCTTACATTACTAAGGAATGAAGTTAAGCAAGCACCCTGCAGCTGAAAGCAGGTTCTGCAAAATACTTTGAGACAAAATTAATAATAATAGTTACATGTTACATAGTATTTTGGAGTTGGACATTCCTCAGTTCATATAGCTCTGATAGAAAATGACTCTCAAATATATGATCATTTTCTGGTGTGGGAGCTCATACTGTAGAGATATAACTAGCACCAACTAAGGAATTGACTTTCAGTAATTTCTAATAATAAAGATGGCAGTCAGTTTAGACCTTGTATTCGACAGAGCAGAGAAGAAATGATTGGAGTATAACTTTGTTTATAAACATGCAGTTTCTGGAAAATTGCTGTATCATAGTCCACATAAAGTAAATATGAAGCCGAAATGTTAAAAGTTCACTTAAAACCAATGCACATTGTTACTGTATTATGATGTTAGCCAATGAATGAAGGAAATGCTGTTAATTCCACTGAAGGATTTTTTTTTGTTTGTTTGTTTCTGTGTTTTGAAATTGTCTTGATTCTTTGTGAGTTATTGCTGGGAGTCTGGGATATTTTTGATCTAGAGATAAAATATATCAATTCTAATTTGAAAGGTTTTTAGCAGGTAGTGTTATAGCAGATTTTCACTTGCAGTATCATCCTAAAACATAATGTTACATAGTTAAGCAAAGGAGGCTTCATGTACATGAAAGTATTACTCTTTTTAAAGGCAGTGATTTTTTTTTTTTTTCCCTATCATGTATATATATCAAAATGTTTTGGAAATTTTCAGATTTTTTTTCTGCATTTCAACAAAGACAGTTCAGAAACGTAGAGAAAAGTCACTGGGGTCTAAGAAATGATGGTTTTATGGGGGTTCATGATTTTACCATCAAGAGTGTAGGACCAGTTTAAACTCTAAAGTTCAATTTTACAAAAGCTAAGAGAAGCCCTGCAATAGACACCTACTTCAGTAGGGAACATCTCTGTGGTTAACAAGCCATAAAACGCTTCTCAACATCCCACAACAAATCTAAGCTCTATCGATGCCAGTGTCAAAGATTTCATGAATGGTTTGAGGCTATTCCCTCCTTCCCACCACTATTTAGCCATTTGATTGTTGGCAAATATTACACATTTCTTCTATGAAGTATGAACAGATCAGAAACCAATCCAGTTTATTTAAACTTTCTTTTCATTTTTCGTCAGCAACGTGAGCCCTACTAGCATTTTCTAAAGCACATAACATCTGCCTTATTGCACTTATGAATCTGGAGTGGTCTAATGAATGTGATGTTTTGCTGAGTAATATGTTGCAATACTTCATCTCAGTGTTCAAAGAAAAAATTGTGCGGTTTCTTTCCTCCAACCTCCTGACTGCATTGCACATTGCTTCATGTTTCTCTTGCCCAGGAAAGAATTGACTATTAAATATATTTGTGTGACTTTGTTGAGCTACAGTTCTTGAAGTTTTCTTGCTATGAATATATGATAAAATAATTTCCTGGACTGTAATTATAAAATAGCTACATCCATTCCTATTTCCATAAATTAAGTATTCTCAAAGTATAGGGAAGATCAAAATCATTGAAAATATCTCTTTTTATCTATCAGTCATTAAAAGCCCAAGAAATCGACTTTAAATATTTTAAATCCAGCTTTTCTTCAAATGGTTGAGAAATTAAGTCAGTATTTTCATTTTTCTTTGATTACTTAATTAATTTGTCTTTGAAGTAAACATGCCTACAAAACTATTGTTAAAAGTAACATTTTTCTGTCAACAGAAGCTTTTTAATTCTGCACCTGAGACATAGCAAATGAGCCACCTCTACAAAAAAGTGTCCTTTCTTTTTTGGAAAGCTTGGTGCATGTAGTTATCTGTAAGTCCACTTCCAAGCACTGTAAATCACTTCATAGCATGCCACCGTATATAAAATTGCAGTAGAATTACAACCAGTTCAGATTTCTGTCACTTGTGCATCCTTAGCGTTATCTTCTCTGATCATGTTGATTTTGGTGTATTCTGGGAGTATCTATCCAGTCCTCTAACTGCTTTTGGAAGAAATAGCATGCCTCAAATTCAGTCCTGTAATCTTGCAGAACAATGAACAATGAAAGTCTAATATTAACCCATTTTTGCCTCTCCTGTCTTTATTCTTCCTCTTCTTCCCCTTACAAAAGGGAGTTTAACCTTATTTTCCCAATACAAGCTTTAGTGACATGTCAGTGTAATAAAATGCCAAATTCTGGAAAAAGTGTGATTTTTTTTTTTTAAACCCTATTAAGGTAGACATGTACCTTAAAGATTCTAGAAGAATAGACCTATGTGTGAATACATACTACTCCCATGTGTATGAATTAAAACAGCCAGATCCTTTTCAATAAGGATGATGCTTATTTAATTTGTGAATAGAGAGAATACACTCCAACTCACACAGGTTTTGTGGAATAATCTTTTTAAAGAATTTCTTCTTTTCAAAGCTAGATCATAGGCAGAAAACAACATTTGTGCACTGCTATACAAGAATAAATACTTGAAACTACATAATCAGAGGATTATTTTAGTCATTAGTAAAATGTATGATTGATTCAGTTACAACATCCTCTGTCACCTTCTTCACAGAAACCTCCCATTCAGTTACCAGACTTGTATGGAGGACACCACATGTTCTAATTTCCAATAACTACTTGTGAATCTGGTTAAGTTCTTCAAATTTATCTTTAGCCAATTTAGCTTCATCACATGGCCCCTGCTCATCTGAGACATCCCTGTGGGGATAATATTTTACAGTTAAGTACATATTCATTAGCTGATTTCCAGTAGAAAGCTGGGAGTTTCTTGTTTCAGCTATTAATCAATAAATTAACTTTTTTTTCTAGTTCATTCTTTAGACATGAAAAAAAAAATAGTATCTATAAGATTATTTCAGTCTTCTCAGAAAAAAAAAATCTGCTATAAAGCAAATATTTAAAAGGATGATACACATCTCCCACTGACATCAAAACTAGTGTAAGTAAATTCATAGATTTATGATATCTTTGGACTTAGTTTTTCTTCCTTGACTATGCTGATGTTACTGAAATTGAGTTTTAGTTTATGTCTGATTCCATATGCTTCTGTTTTATTGTATATTCTAGAACTAGTGAGTTTTAGCATACTGTTTCACTTAAGTAGATTCGCTGAAAGTGAAAGAACACTTTGTTTTCCAGTTATACAGACTACTTATAGATCTAACTATACTAAAGTAGGTTTCAATCATTTCTGCTTTTGTTTCTCTCAATTCTTATTTTCTTATATTTTCTCTTCTGTCAACACATGGAGATTTTTCATGTTTATTAAGCCATAATGGGATCCAAATTTAGTATTCCATTGTATGCTTTCCTTTGAGCTTCAGAGAGTTTATAAAAACAAATAAATAAATAGAGACATAATTTAAAAGGCCAGTCCAGTGTAGTCTCTGATTCTCCTCATTTGCACCATTTTGACAAGTTCTTTCTGACTCTCAACCGGAAATTTTAGGGCTTTTAGGTGAATTAGAGCAGCTTACGATTAAATAATGCTCAGGAAAGTGTAAGCATTTCATAGTATGCTGAACAAAGGAGTTTGTCTGAGATTCAGAAGAGCAAATCATAGGATATCCCGAGTTGGAAAGGATCCACATGAATGGAGTCCATCTTATGGCTCTACATAGGAATACCTATAGAATAGTAAAATAGCAAATACATGACAAAGAAATTCTTTGAATTCTTCAAAGAAAGAACATTGCATATCCAAAAAGTTATCTTAGTATTGAGGACCAATCTTGTGGACTGAGGAGATGCAGTAGAAGGATCTGAAGATAATCAAAGAGTAGTTCAACTAAACATTACCAAGATTTCAAAGGTACGTGAAGACTCATCCTTCTTTTGTGCACGGTAGTTCACTCTAGATTGGCCAGGCTGGAAGTAATTCTTAATAATTGTGCACAACTATTAAACACTATTTATGGGGTGTAAAAGTACAGTAGCTGTAGGAACTTTTCTGCTACAGACAGGCTTAGTTACGGTTACAAGATGTCTCCTTTATTTGTGTCTTCCAAACTTTGAAGCGTAAAATTCTAGCTTGTGTCTTGGCAAGATCTTGAATTACCAGTCTATCATTTGTCCTTTTTTTTCTTTCTTCTTTCTTTCTTTCTTTCTTTCTTTCTTTCTTTCTTTCTTTCTTTCTTTCTTTCTTTCTTTCTTTCTTTCTTTCTTTCTTTCTTTCTTTCTTTCTTTCTTTCTTTCTTTCTTTCTTTCTTTCTTTCTTTCTTTCTTTCTTTCTTTCTTTCTTTCTTTCTTCTTTCTTTCTTTCTTTCTTTCTTTCTTTCTTTCTTTCTTTCTTTCTTTCTTTCTTTCTTTCTTTCTTTCTTTCTTTCTTTCTTTCTTTCTTTCTTTCTTTCTTTCTTTCTTTCTTTCTTTCTTTCTTTCTTTCTTTCTTTCTTTCTTTCTTTCTTTCTTTCTTTCTTTCTTTCTTTCTTTCTTTCTTTCTTTTTTTTTTTCTTTCTTTCTTTCTTTTTTTTCTTTCCTATTTTCACCCACCACAGTGCAAAGTATCTCAAAATGTCTATTTACTAGCAGGCATGACTGCTAGACCACTAGTGCACTTCTAGTGGTCTCATTTTTCTATTTTATAGTAGCAATCTCTGGGATTTCTTGCAACCATCTTCTAGTAATGACACTTGAGATCTTGGAAACTAGAAAAATCTATTTAAAATATTCTGTTGCCTTTCTTATACCTTGGATAGTTAAAAATCTCTAGTTTTTGTCCTCTATGCTATTTATTTATGTAATTTTCAATTTTGTGTTCATGCACACATGCCAAAACTGGAGCATGATCTATCCTGTTTTACATGGCTACTCTTTTCCTGAGTACTAAAACAGTATGCGGAGGGAAAATATGTTCAATATTATTACTTACTCAAGCTAGCACATTATTATTATTATTATTATTATTTACTGTTCTGATGCAGTATGCAAAAGTTATTTTTATAACTATTCTGAGATACTTTCCTATATCTTGCAGTATGTCTGTAGGATAAACCCTACAGTTTCCTCCTTGTCCCTTTTTCCCCAGTCTCCATTATTGTCTTTATGATGACTTGTATCAGCTGCTTACTTTCCTGTGGCGTGTAAACGATTCAATGTTTTACTGCCTCCTGTCTTTTCTTAGTGTCACTGCTGTTTTAGTACCATCAGCGGGTGTTACTGCTTATAGCATGATCCCTAAATTCTGTCATACTTGATCCATTGTCTACGATATTTACATTTTATTTTCCGGAACTTCTGTTCCTCATGTATGCTCTCTGTAGCACATAAAAGATGAGTAATTCCTGTGCTGAGCAATATAAATTGATTTTATAAAGTTGAATCCTGAATAGAACTGGATTACATTTTTCACCAAATTAATTAAATTACATTAAAAACAAACAAAAACTTTTTCACGCTTGCTTCTACGTGTTCAGAAACAGTTTACAAAAGTTGTATTCCAGTTTCATTTCTCTCCATACACTCGCAACAAAATTAATCCTTCTGTCTGTTTTCAGTTTCTAGGAATTGTAGGTGCTTGCTAAATCAAACTCCAAAGATCTCTATGCACACTTGTGCACAATCCTTTTAACAAGGACAAATATGAGACAAATAGCAAACAACAAATTATTTTGTGGAATTTATTTTGAAAGTAACACTGTCATTAGAGAAAGAAAAAAGTCTGTGAAGGATACCTGGATATAAATAGTCCTTGACTACACAGGTAAATAAACCTTTGGTAGCCATGGTAGCCTTTGGTAACCATGGAATATGTTGTTCTGAACAGATTTAGGTAATGAGGACTCAGTGCAAAACTCTAGAAATAAAACACTTCTCTAGTCTTTTTGTATTCATTTTTTAGTGAGAAAAAAGATGACACAGTACATATGCATCATCATTTTTACTTAAAGAATGTCTCTTTTTAAAAATATTTCAAAGCTAATGTAAAATGGAAAAAAAAACGCAGCAATACCTTTTAAATGTTACTCATTTAAGTCAAAGACTAACTAAAATTTACAGGAAGAATAAATGTTTTCTTCCTGTAAAAATAATAAAATAAAATAAGATGTTTTGCTCTAATCTTGTCTTTTTTTTTTCCCCCTTAAAGTTATTATAATCTAAGCTTATTTATATTATTTCAAAGTTCCTCTTCTAAAAATGCAGTAATTCGTACAACGAGCCAACCACTTATTTGTGTTGCAGATTTAATTTTATTTCTGTGGTAGTCAGTTCTATTTTCAATTTTGACAGCAGTCGTCGTTTAATCTTCATAACTATAAAAACAGCATTCCAAGGAATCCATGTTGCTGTATACCCAATAGATCTCATGGATCCCAATAGATGTCAGGGATCTCATTAACTGAAGAAAAGTATGAAAAGTGTTGTAGTTTTGTCCACCTGGGTGAAGCAGAAATACTTGCAAAATTTAAAAGAATCTGAGGACAAATCCAGACTCTAGTTTTTTGGTTTGTTTGTTTGTTTGTTTTAAAGCACTTTTAAAGATGTCATTTCAATTGAGTATGTCACTCGTGTACTATGACAGGTTGTTTCATAATAGTGTTTCCTCTCAAGGATTAAAATAAAGAAGGGGTTAAAGGAAAGACAACAGTAAAAGAGTTCCCGTTTCTTTGCAACATAATTGTTTTCACAGTTAATTACTGAGAACAAATAAAATATATTTGGAATATAAAATATTTGGAAAACAAAAGAGAGAGAGAGAGAGAAATTAAAAATTTACATGTCAAAATAGTAGAGTGAATAATATTTTTTTTTCAAGAATCAGAATTTATTTCTTCCTTCGTAACAAATATAAATCTTAGCAAAGGTGGTAGACAAATTCAGAACCTGTCTGAATAGGTATTTTACTTTTGTCAATAAATAATGTTCATATTTCAAAGCAGAATTCAGCTCTTTGTCTCAGTGAAAGCATTTGAAAAATGCAAGGAAACTGGAAATTATAGTAAATGTAATTAAACGTGATCCTTATACCTAACTCAGAGATGCCACTTGTGGATTATGATACAAGTAAAACTTGTGGTTTTGACTTTATCTTTTTAAGAAGAAAGATTTTTTGTTACTGAGAATGTTTTTAAGAGACTTTTTCTGTTGTTAACAAGATCTCCGCTGAATATATATGTATTTTGTTGTTAGCATTGCAATTTGGAACTATTGACATACAGCTTTTTGTTGATGGATCATAAAAGACTGAAATTAGCAAAATAGCTAAAAGAATCTTTTTGTTATTTATTCAAACTCCAGTGATTATTTGCTGAATCCATCTAGAAGTCTTACCAAAGTCTTCAAATACACTTTTAAGATTTTTCTGAGCTTGATTTTGGTTTTGCTTTTTCACTTAAGGAAATCGTTACTGGATATAGTTTTCCATATTAGAGAGAAAGAGAGAGAAGAGAAGAAAGTTTATTTTTCAGTTTTCTCTCTAGCAACTTGACAAAAGTTGAGGAAGTGCCCTCACCTTGAATCATCTATCTGATAATCTGGTCTCTTAGTAAAAGACAAATTTTTCTGAAAGAGCAGTAACCCAGTGTAAATGATCAGCATCACTGATTAACACCAAGGAAAAGCTTCATTTGCTTTCTCAACTCTAGTTAGTGCC
Organism: Anser cygnoides; assembly: GCF_040182565.1. Lineage (NCBI taxonomy): Eukaryota > Metazoa > Chordata > Aves > Anseriformes > Anatidae > Anser > Anser cygnoides. The sequence continues at coordinate 125,054,504 of NC_089873.1, read as the reverse complement.
AGGAAATTAGTCAGGAAATGAGGTACCTAAACACTCTGGAAAGTTTACGATTCTTTCACAGAAACATCTCTTAGCATTTCATAAACTGATACAAATAATTCTACAGATGTTTAAATGAATACATATTCTTTCTTGTTGTTCTACATGCTAGTAGTTTTCTACCCTCTCTTCTGGCATTTATACACATTAATAAGATCAACCCTGAGCCTCTCCTTCTCCAGGATGAACCGTCCCAGTTCTCTCAGCCTCTCCTCACAGGAGAGGTTCTCCAGTCCTCTGATCATTTTGGTAGCCCCCTGATTGACTGTCTCCAGTATGTCCATGTCTCTGTTGTACTGCCAAGCACAAAACTAGACACAGTTCTCCAGGTGTGGCCTCATCAACACTGAGCAGGATCACCTTTCTTGACCTGCTGGTGATACTTTGCCTAATGCAGCCAAGAATATTGTTAGCCTTCTTAGTGGCAAGGACACATTGCTGACTCGTGTTCAACTTAGCGTATACCAGGACTCCTAGGTCCTTTCTGGAGAGTTTCTTTCCAGATGGGTGGCTTCCAGCATGTATTGGTATATGGGGTTGTTCATCCCCAGATACAAGGCTTGGCACTTCTTGTTGAACTTCATGAGATTCTGGTCAGCCCACCTCTCCAGCCTGTCAAGGTCCCTCTAGATGGCTGTGTGGCCCACTGGTGAACCAGTCACTCCCACCAGTTTTGTGTCACTTATGAATTTACTGAGGGACACTCTACCCCATCTTCCAGATCATTAATGAAGATGTTGAACAAGACTGGACCCAGTATTGATCCCTGGGGCACTCTGCTTGTTACTGGCCTCCAACTAAACATTGCACCATGGACCACTACCCTCTGGGTTTGGCCAGTCAGCTAGTTTTTGATCCACATCACTGTGCTCATCCAGCCCATACTTAAACAGCTTCTCTTTGAAGATCTTATGGGTGATGGTGTCAAAGGCCTTCCTGAAGTCCAGGGAGACAATATCCACTGCTCTCTCCTCATCCACCAGGCTGGTCACTATAGAAGCATATCAGGTTGGTCAAACATGACTTCCACTTGGTGAATCCATGCTGACAAATCCTGATAATTTTCTTCTCCTTCAAATGGTTTCCAGGATTAGCTGTTCCATGACCTTCCCAAGGATCTAGTTGAGGCTGACCAACCTGTAGTTCCCCAGGTCCTCCTTCTTGCTCTTCTTGAAGACAGGAGTAGCATTTGCTTTCCTCCAGTCTTTGAGCACTCCTCCCAGTTGCCTTGCAGTCACATCTGTCAGCTCCCCCAGCATTCATGGGTACAACCCATCAGGGCCCATGGACTTGAGAACGTCCAGTTTGCTCAAATATTCCCTGATTTGATCCTCTTCCACCAAAGGTACATCTGCCTTGCTCCAGCCTTTCAGCTTGGCCTGTAGGACCTGGAATTCCTGAAGGCCAAATAAAACAAAATGTTTCTAAACATTAGCAAAAGTTTAGTAATTTTAAGGAAATTGAATGAAAACAAAGAAAAACAGAAAATATTGTTATTAGAAAGTATTTCCCGATCACTAAAGCAGCAGAAGATTAGAGTGAGTAATTCAAGAATAAAACATTTCTGACCAAGTGGATGTCAGTGCTTCTCTGTTTCTGTCACAGTATGGGATGTGTTTACCCTACAAAACCCTATAGATATCAACAAATGCCAGTATTCCTTTGAAATTTTCAAACACGATGCAATAGTTTTTAATAAAAAGCACACAATTGTCTTTAATTGCTTTCTTTTATGTGAAAGTAGGCTGAAGTTTAACTTCTTACTGCTCCAGAAAGGAACAGGTAGATATAACTTTTCTGCTTTCCCCTACCTGTAATTTGGGTGCAGAGCTGGTATGATGTTACAAACCTGGCCAACTACAAATGTAGTTAAGTAGCATTTAGGGATTTGGAGACTTGTTTCTTTTATATAAGTCTAATTTTGTTCTACCAAACAAAAATACTTTAAAAAGATAATTCAGGGAAGCTTAAAATTCACAACCAAATTGTGAGCACTTGTCTTTAGCAAGAAAAACAAAAACAGAAAACATTCCACCCTACAATTTTTTAATACTGCTTGACATGCCATTATTAATTTTCGTTTATGATGCCTTTTTATCTGTGGTTCCTCAGAGAAACCTCATGCTCACCGTACAGTTCCTGAGTGGTGTTATCGTTTTCATAATGTGCTGAGTATGCATGGTACTGTATATTTAAAAGTGAAAACTAACATATGTTCCAAAAATACTTGATTACAATGATTTTGTGATTCAAGTTTTCTTTTTTCTTCTTCTTCTTCTTTTTTTTTTTTTTAATTAGTAGTATTCTTTCTTTATCATATTAAGCAGCAACTCCTGCTAAAATAGTAGAAGTTTTCTAGTTTTCTGCTCTTCATTTACTTCTTTTAAACCCAGGGGATGATTTTCTCTCTTGCATACAAAGACAACTCTCACTGAAGTTCATGAAAGGGAACAATGAATCATTAATTACAGTTGTAAAGAGATTCTGCATACACTAAATACTGAGGGTCACCATCACAGTGCAACTTAAGTATAATAGAAGATTTTTTTTCTTCCTTTTGATAGAAATTTGACAAGCTCTTAAGCTTGTGAGCATATACTGTGAAGAGGAGGCTGTCTTTTTTTTTTTTTTCAAATTGTTGAGCCAAAATAACTTATTATTTGTACACTCAGTGTGTACACTCAGTGTATACAGGTAATAAGAGCCATAGAATGGTCAATTTTTGATACTGCTTAAGAAAAATTAATTACATAACCCTTGCCATTCAGTAATAGATTTTGTGTACTCATATCTTCTCATGCACTCTAGTGAACAAAGTACAGATATATTCAAATAAATATGTATGTATTACTGAGAACCCAATGCACTTTTCTTCACAGTTTATGCACAGTGAGTGTGGATACCATTCAAAAAGTAAATTTCTCTCTTGTAACTACAATGGAATTATTTTGACAAAATTATCAGTAATATACAGTATACAGAAGACTTACTGCAGTATTGTTGATTGAGCAAAGAGCTGTTTGAAAGTATACGGAAAATAAAATACAAAGTATTACCTATTTTCATTCATTCCTTTTATGATTTTCCTGACCGTAGAAAGATAGTTAAAATAGAACATAATATAGTATATATTAATTTGTACTTGTTCTGTCAGGATGTTTGCATTCAACAGCTGAAACAGCATGTGTTTTTGTGCGTGTATAGATTTCTGGCCTATTTGACCCTGTTTTCTCACACTGACTTTTTTATAGTAAGGTATTTTGTATCACAGTAATTCCAGCACAATACACACTAGATATGATCGTAATTCTGTGTAATTTAAATGTTCTGCTCTGAACATAGGAACTCTGTACTTTTTTAAAAACTGTCTCCTGAATTGGTCCGTACAATATATGACATTGCTTTTCTTTATCTTTAAATGAATGCAATAAAATAAAAACTGTAAACCTCTTTGGCTTGGATCAAAACTGGTTAGATAACAAATTAAATCATCAGTGTTCACAGGAGAATATACTTTTCATATCATTTAAAAGTAAATATTTCGCTCTATCACTCACACATGGGATACATTCTCAGCTTCTTTGCTGGTCACATGTCAATGGTGTGTAATAGAAGTAGGAACATATTTTTTTGTAGTCTTTATTATAGCATCTAAATTCTTTGCTGTTTTATACAATATTAGTGACCTCTGTTTTCTGAAAGTCTAAGGAGCTATTTAATAACTTAAAGAAAAACATCAGAGTAACAATCTTTGCTTAAAATCCTTTGTAGGAGAATTGAAAACCCTAAGACACGATTTGAAAGAGAACATGCCAAGATTTTTTCTTCCTTTTTTTTTTTTCTTTCTTTTAATTATACTTGAACTTTTTTTGATAGTACCTTCCTGTGAACTTCTAAAGAAATTTTATCTTTTTTTTCTTTTTCCAACATTGTGCTTCCATACATCTTTTTCATCTCATTTTCATCTGAGGGAAAACAAATTAGCAATCACTTAGAATTTGTTTTTCCTCCTGATAATATTGCTGTCTGCATAGCAGTGGGAATAGGGCATGAACTTTTCCTGCTGACTGAGCACAGAACAAAGCCTTTTGTTTTGACATAGGTATTTGCTCCTTAACTTTAAAAGGGAGAAGAGGAAATTGCTGAGTAGAGACTTGGAGATAAAGAAAGCATTGCCCTAAATGTTCCACTGAGGAATGCAACAGAAAATTGAATATTGTTTTACTCATACTGCTGTTCAGTATTGAAAAGGAGAAAATAAGGAAGATAAAGCTCTTCCTAAGCCTTATGTTGCCAGATATGATAGTCTAAAATACTTATGCCCCTTTTTAACTTTTCAAAATAGATTTTCACTCTCACCTTTTCAGTATAGCGTAGAATTCTGATATTTGCTGCTGACTGAAAAATAATGGACACTACCAGGGCATTTTGTAATGTTTTGTTTTACTAGATGATAGGGACTAAGAGGAGAAAAAAAAATACGTATATATGTTAACCCCTGAAGGATTTCAGTTAAGGTAGGGAACATTTATGGGCAAAATGTGTGTGATGCACTTATGGGAGTACTAAGGATAAAAAAAAAAAAAATCCCAACAGGCGTATATCACATCAGAAGTGTTATCTGGGTTTTCTGATTCCCAAATTACATCCATAGTTGTCATAATTAAAAACATTTTCAAATCTTTGATTATGATAACTTTTATAGCAGCTTTCCATATAAAATTTTCAAATAGAAAAAGAGTGCAGTCTTACTACTTCACATACTTCCTCCTCTCCTGTTCCTTTGCTTTGATCAAGGGCAGAAAGAGGGTACAGGCTTGGTTCTCTCAGTTACATCATAGTTGTATGCCTGCTGGTTCCAAGAAGCCAATAAGTAATACTATGAAAAATTAAGTGGATAATATATATATACATATATATATGTATATATTTACATGCTATATAAATTTTTGTCAGCTCACAGTAAATCATAACGAAAATGCAGTTATGGCAAATTAAAACATTTCCCAAAGTATTCTCAAACTCCAAAGGAACTGCTGGAAGTGCTCCATTAATTTTTTTTTATAGTCTGTATAGTCTGTGTTCTTATTGGATATACAGTATAATTCTATGTTTTTAAATGATTCAGGTGTATCTTTTTATGACTGGTTTATAGAGAATGATAAGCACTAGTAAACTGGAAATCATTTCATTGAAATAGCATGGGCTTGCTTTCAGCTTTAGGAATGCCAGGAATAGCATGAACTCCTGCTGCCAGAGTACTTATAGATCCTAGCATCTAATGTGAGAGTGAAAAAGTGCTGTATAAACTTATTGTGACAGTTCTGTTTGTTCTGTAGTTCAGGGAGGAAGGTAAGGGGTTTCTTTTCATTAGGACCCTGGGCCACTCTCAAATGATAGGGAATATTTTCACTGGTGCTGGTTATTATAAAGTTCTTTGTTGATATTCAAGCAAATAAATAGATTCATTTAACTTACAATCTGTACTGCATGGATTTTATCTAAGTACTGTGTCAAATCAGGTAGTATGCACATTTCTAGTACTGGAAATGTTTCAGAAATTTCTAATTATATTTAATGATAGGAAAAATAGGGAGTTGATATTCGGTCATGTTTTAAAATATGCTTTATAGTTAAGGAAAAGTATATGAGAAATTATAAACATAAAATAACTTGAAGGTAGGGGGGAATTTAAAATAAAATCTTGGCAAACTTAAAATTCGGACCCTCTTTTTCAGTATCTGAAGTGATGTGTAGTCAGTTCTATGTCGCCACATGATCCTCATAACCTCTCCTGAGATTTAAAGAATATATTTCTAGAATATTGCACTACAAACCCTTACTACTTAAGAAGCTATTTGTTCCATCAGAAAACAGTCAATGCATTTTAGCTCCGTTGGAAAATGGATAGCTCAGCAAGATTTGCAAGAAGTTCAAGTACTGTTTAAAATTGTTCCTATTGTTCTACCAATACATTTCTACGAGGTCTGATAAATTTTTGTATATCAGGCCTGATACCCTGAGGTAGTCTATAAATGAAACAAGTTGCAGCTAATAGCAGTTGAAATCCAGAATTTAAAATATGTTTTATTTTTAAATTAAGCAATAATTTAACTCTGGAGCAGATAAACAACCTTGTGCAGAAATACTTGATGTCTGAATCACAGTAGCTTTGCATAAAAATGTATCTCTGTACAAATTGAATCGTGTACATATCATAGCATATTGCAATTTTTAATACTTACTTTGGACTCCATCTTTTCAAGAATCAGCATCTTTTCAATATGCAAGTTTCAAAAGTGGTGTTTGAAATTTTCATGAAAGATAGCAAAAAATTGCTGGTCTACGCATCAAAACTATTTACGTATTACTCTTCTGATAGGGTCCAATTGGTAAGACTGGCTTCAGAATTTGTCAATCTGTAAGTATTTTAGTTTGTGTGAGATCTATGCAGTAGTAAATTTGTTTTTCAAGTCCTTTTAGACTTAGCCACTACAATACAAAATTGACTGCGCATGTGGTTAATAATTAAATACTGTTTAATTAGATTTTAAGTGCTCTGTGTGAGGATTTTATGTACAGCGAGTTTTCATGACCTAATTAGCTTCTTCAGTCATCTGCTAAAATCAAAAAATAGAAAGATGTCTTCATCTTTTTTCATCATTTCCCCGAAATGTGGAAAAAAAAATCCCATAATTTTACATTTACTGGCAAGGTCTTTGAAATCAATTTATGTTATGCTCTAGCTATGCATGCATTTAAATAAATACTCCTGTCAGAAGTGCAGCAGTGTTGAAAAGACTTACTTATTGATAAAGTCCAGCCAGGATAAAGTTAGAGAAGTAATTACACTACAGACTGTATAATCTTTTACTATAAATATTGAATAATGTTAATATTTTAGTGTAACACCCCCCCCCAGCTTAATTAATAGTAACTCACTTAAGCAATGTTTGTCAGATTCAGTAATTAAAATTTCATTAAGCAGTAATGACCATGGTTTTCTTCTTTTCACATGTGGAAAAAAAAATCTTGTGGTGTCATCTTTCCCTATCTGATTCTCCTAATTAGACTGCTGTCATCTCGCATTATGATAAATACATTTATTGCTGCTTTTTTCATCTAGTAGTGAAGAAGAAATAGATTCAGACAAACTTTTTTCTTTTTTTTTCTTCCAAAGATCAGAGTCCTCTACAGATACTTTGCTGTTAGTAATAAAAGTTTTCTACGGAATAATAGAAAAATACTTATTTCTAGATAGCTTTGTGAAGTCCCTGTGACCATTTTGAAACTAGAAGAGTTTTTTAGTTAAAAGATTTATTTTAAGAAAACCTGTGAAAGTAAAATCTGAAGGGGAATATTACATTATTTCGTCTTTTATGATTCAAACTGTAAAATTACGTATAGCTATTTCTGCACTCCATTGCATACTTGTGTAATGAGAATGTATCTTCCAGAATTACAACTACTGTTTTGTCTTCCATTCGTTCAGAATTTTCAGATTCCAATTTTTAAGCTATTCTCTTTAATTTCGCAAGTTAGTATTCTTTTCCTTTGTTGGAAAAAAAAATAAAAAAAAAAAAAGAAGAAGATAAACATTACTGTTTAAAATTGCTGGGCTTTAATGAAAAGACAATCAATGAACCAATGACTCAAGGGACTAGGAAAGTGTGCTCTTTCTCTCGATTTTGTAATGCCTCAATTAAAAAAGAATAAAGTAAAAAATAATCCAAAACATTAAAACAAAACAAAGCAAAAAATGATTAAATTCTGCTTATTTTGATGAAAGGACACATCAGCAGCATGTGGCGCAGTCAAGTCTTGTATAAATACTCCTCCAAGCTAGATAGCCTGGATGAAGTAAAAGGCACAGTTTAATGGCACTTTGTTGAGTATTCTCTGATTGCCATAGAATTTACACAGCTTCTTGTAGGCTTTGCAGAGCTCTGTGCTGTCACAAGCACACTGTAACTGTCAAAGCCGGCTAGCTGAAACATATATATGGACAACATTTTCATCTCTGATCACATACAATATGATTCAGTTTTGAAGCCATAAAAGTATTTCTGGAAATGGAACGTGTTCATTTACAGGAAAGCAGAAACTGGAAGGCACCTCTGAAACATATTTGATCCAACCCCTGCTCAGAGGGGGTCAATGAGAACAAGTTGCCAGGGCCATGTCCAGTTGGGTTTTGAATATCTCAGTTTGTGCCCATTTAATCTCATTTTTACTCACTCTGTCAGGTATTTATAAACGTGGAAAAGAGCATCCCGAATCTTCTCTCCATGAAGCTGAATAGTCACAGCTCTCTCATCCTCTCCTCATATGACAAATGATCAGTCCTTTAGTTACTGTCATAGCCCTTTGCTGAACTTGCTCCGGTATGCCCATGTTGCTCTCATACTGTGGAGCTCTGACTTTTGACCTTACGCTCCAGATATCCCTCCAGGGCTGATTAGAATATAAGATTCACTTCTGTTGGCCTACTCTTGATGCTTAACATGCCCCATAGTACAGTTGGCCTTTTTTTTTTTTTGCTAAAGTTACTGACTCCTGTCCAACTTGGAGTCCACCAGGATGCCCAGAGCTTTTTCTGCAAAGCTCCTTTCCAGTCAATTAGCCCCTATTGTTTACTGATGCACAGGGTTAATCCTCCCCAAATATACTCATGGGTGCAGACTATCTGGTCCCATTGGCTTGTGTACTTCCAGTTTGTTCAAATGCTCCCTAACATGATCCTCTCACCAAGGGCAAGTCTTCCTTGCTCCAGTCTACCGTTTTGGGATTGCTTAACGCCAGTCTTAACCAGACCAAGACAAAGAAGGGTTTGAGAAATGTGTCTTCTTTCACGTCTTTGTCATCAGGACTCTAGCCCTATTCACTAGGAGGCCCACATTTTCCCTAGACTTCCTTTCATTCAATTGCGTTCAATTATCAAATACATTATCAGTTGATGCTTTAAAATTAAATAATGAGTCAATTTATGAAAAAAATATAGATCCGCACTATTTAAGGAATAAGGTCTCTTGTTCAATATACTTGTTTACAATATGGAAGACTCACTTTGTCGTTCTGTCATCAAATATTGTTACGAAGTGGCAGACAAGTTTGTCATAAGTTTTGTTTCTGAAGTGATAAATCTGTCTTCTTACTTGGATTTACCTTAATAATTACGACTTGCCCTGTTTTTCAGAAAGGGAGAAAATGCTCAAATATTTAGTCCCTCACCCTTCTGTTCTTCCCCCCCCCCCCCCTTTTTTTTTCTTTTTCTTTTTTTTTCTTTTTTATCTTTTGCTGGACGTAACTGAATTATTAGGACAGTACAGTATGTGTTCATACATTTAACATGTAACAGGTAATGCTAATTTATGTCTTCCCATATGGTCTTTAAGTGTCTTGGGACTACCTAAAGGTCTCTGAGAGCTGAAGTCTATTAGATACTAAATGGGAAAGCTTACAGGCTCAAGACTTCAATACCCAAGAATGCTAAGGCACACATATTTGAGTGCTCTGTCCATGCTGAATGATTTAATGAATGGAAATTTTCATTGAGCTTATAAAGCTCTAGTATTTTATATATGTCTTTTTTTTTTAGTATTGCCAACATTTATCTTCATTTGGATAAATGGGATGAGTTAGACTGACTCTTCTGTTCCCTTCTAGTTGTATTTTCTGTTATTTTTATGAAATATTTCAATTGACCCTGAACTATTTTCCATTATTTAAAGATTTTCACTAAATGAGGATTTTCACTACATAATTATGGATGGGATGCCCTCTTTTTCCCAGTATATATATGAGCCACAAAAACCCTTCTGATAAACACAAAATGTTTGGAAGTACGATAGGTAACATGCTCTTGCAAGAGAAAGATGTGAAAAATAAGAGTTATATCTTTAAAAGGTATGAGGATTTAAATTCTATTTTAGAGTCATTAATGAGTCTACTTAGGCACTTCTGTCTTTCTCTTTGCCTATAAGTGCAATACGGGATTCATATCTGTCACTTAAGAAATCTAAAAAAGAAAAGAACAAAACACCCCCCACCCCTACTTCTAATTCTAACTAAGAATATATCACACCCAGTAGGTATGAAGTCAAATAGAAATATAAATAAACTTGTCAGATTTTCAAAACCAAAGGCTTTAGAGATATCAGTTAATTTTTCCAAAAATAGAAATCCATAAGAGAATCAAAATATGTTCTAAAATGCATGTAGGTTTGCAGTTTATTTTTTTATTTATTTATTTTTTTTAACTTATAAAATCTATAAAGTATGCAATTAGGACCAAACCTTGACTGATAAGAGGCGTACTTAGCATCTACATCTGTGCCTTCATTATTGTTTTCTCTTGATGTGGATACGTCATTAGGGAACACCATATGATATTAACATGCTCTGAAATAGTAAAATCAGTGCATTTAAACTGATTCGATCTAGCTGAGGAGCTGAAACTCACTGTTTTCTAAAGAAGTCACTCTTGTTTCATAAAGCTCTTGTAGGCTGTCAGAAAGAGACGGGTTTCATGTTATTTCTTTGCAATTACTTGAGGCAGTTCAAGAAGCACTATAACATGTCTGCTTTGAACGTGCAGTCAGAGTACAATTGTGTGTCAGGGTATGTCTCTTGAAGCAAAATTGTATCCATGTATATACCACCAAAGTAAAAGGAGTTAGAGAAAGTAAGCTATTTGCAGTGTTCCTGAAAGATACCGCAACTGATTTCCACTTTGCAGCAGATCCCTTTTCATCTGTTTCATACTCTTCAGCAAGACCAAATATATTATTATTTATTATTTATTATTTATTAATTTTCTTTATCTTCCACATAAATAAAGAGCATTGTTTTAGTAAGCTTCATGTTTAATTCTGGATTATTCTTCTCTCCTAGGCACATAATAAACATATTTTGAGAGAACTTTTGAAGATAAAAGATTGAACATTCTTTAGCTGGGCGTTTTCTACAGTGCAATTACACTTTTGGCAGTGCATGGGAGCTGTGGGATGTCCTCCATGCTCCGCTTCTGAGGCTCTCAAAACTTTTTAGATTTGCCATATGGTGATATTTTGACTTGAGTTAAATTAGGTAATGTAACTGAGCTTGTTTAATTTATGTACCCTTTTTCATGAAAGATGCATTACTTCACTTGTGAAGATTGTAATGAGCTATTTTTATTATAGTTTTTTGAAGTAATAAGCTATGAGTACTACTGAGGTGTCCAAGAAAGGGCAAAATGAATAAACATTTTTTTTTGTGAAGAAGTACAGTTTTCTTGACATAACTTGTGCAAATAATTGCTTTCATTGATAACTGATGTTTGTTCTGATGTCAGTTATCATAGTAAGCAATAATTACCTTTTTTTATGATAAACCCAAACATCCTAGGTTATTGCAGTGTTTTACTCAAACCAGAAATCATAAGATATGCTACCTAAAGGTTATGTACTTTTTTTTTTTTTAAAGGGGGGGAGGGGGGGGGATGATAAACTTTATGTTTCAGCAGGAGCAGTCTTACTAAAAAAAATTGTAAGATGAAACTTGTTTTTGCCAAGAAATTGTACTAAAGGTGCTTCAATTCATGTTATATATGTTGTAGTTAAAAGATTTCACTGATACATTTATGGTGCTCCCAAAAGTGTTTCAGGCTTGCTGTGGCTAAATTAGGGTTTTATCCATCAGATACTTCTGTTTGCTTGTGAATGTTTTGTGCCATGTTTTGTGAAAATTTCTATCTAGAAAATTGTCATAAAATCCAAGTGTTTCAAGAAAGGGCAGGAATTTAAGAGCTTAAATCAGTACCAAATGTATGAAGACTGATGTTATTGGATGGGCAAGCAGAGGTTGCTACTGATGAACTCAGCTCAAAGAGTAGAAGAATTAAAAGGATACTCAGTTAAAATGAACATATTTTAAGTAATCATTGTATTGTTGTAGAGTTGAAGTAATCTGTGCCTCCAACAGC